>NC_134111.1:102052500-102402500 GCF_040939455.1 Microcebus murinus
ATTAGGAACATCCCATCTTATAAAGAGTGACTTCCCAGACCCCCTTCCCTGGGGGTCCTGGTGGCATACCGGCTCTCCTGCCCAGGAGTGAGCAGAGGTGCTTGGGATGATGTGGCCACCTGCAGGGCCACCCTCCCAGGCCCAGGGAGCTGGAGCAGGGCTGCTGTGTCTCCACCCTCCCTGCGGCTCTGGTTTCTCGGGCAAGTGGAGGCAGAGCTGGGATGAGAAGGATCCCTCCTCCTGACTCTGAGCCCTCTCTTTGTTCTGGGGCGGTCTATAAAAAGCCTTGGGACAAAAGTGTGCCATACAGCTGGACGAATCTTTTTTTGTTTATTTATTTTTTTTGAGACAGAGTCTCACTTTGTTGCCCAGGCTAGAGTGAGTGCTGTGGCGTCAGCCTAGCTCACAGCAACCTCAAACTCCTGGGCTCAAGCGATCCTCCTGCCTCAGCCTCCTCAGTAGCTGGGACTACAGGCATGTGCCACCATGCCCAGCTAATGTTTTTCTATATATATTAGTTGGCCAATTAATTTCTTTCTATTTATAGTAGAGACGGGGTCTCACTCTTGCTCAGGCTGGTTTTGAACTCCTGACCTTGAGCAATCTGCCGACCTCGGCCTCCCAGAGTGCTAGGATTACAGGCGTGAGCCACCGCGCCGGCCCGACTGGACGAATCTTAAGGAGTATTTACAGGTATAAGCCCGGGACGGCTAAGAAGGCCTGCGGGAAGGGAGTAGCCGGAAGAGGGAGCGATCAGCAGGGTGAGCAGCGGAGTCCTGGCTTCCGCTCTGACTTCCCGTCTTAGGGATCTTTCTGGCAGCCCCCGCTGAGAGTGTCCGGGCGGGGACACGGCTGCACGCCCGAGGGCGGAAGGGCTTCTTGACCAAGGCACAGCTGGTCGGCTGCCGACGGCCCAGAGCCTGGGCCCTTGTGGGGTGAGGACGCAGCGGCGATACAGGGGTGCCAATCGTCGGGAACGGCGTCTTGGCCGTGTGGACCTGCAATGGCGGCGTTGAGCCCGGAAACCTGCCCCAAAGCCGCTCCCTGCTCAAAACCAGCCAGCTGGTATCTGGGTAGAGACTCAAATGGACAATATTTGTGATTTTTTTCAGTGACGTTTCACCACAACAATTTGTCCCTGAAAAATCCAAATATCTACCACAACTAAATGCGTTATTCATTTCCTGGGAAGACGCAGGAGCAGGGGAAAATTTCACGTGTGCTCTATTTGTGACTCACGCTTTGCCAGAAGGAGCGCACGCTCAGGTTTCACGGCAGCGTTTCCAGAGCCGGGGAGAGCGGCCGTGACCCCCTCAGCGGCGGGATGCGGGGCGAGGGCCACTCGCGCTGCAGCGCTCGTCTACCGAGTGCAAGTGGCGACCCGCCCAGCTGGGAGGCTGCGGGACAGTCACACCGGCCGGGCAGGTAGGGCCAGCGCGTGCCTGGAGGAATGTGGGCCCTCAGCACTGTCTTCTGTCTGGCCACAAGTCTCCCTCATGTCGCTTCTGTGAGGCTTGCCGTGCGGGCTGCCTGTCACCGAAATAGCCCCTCACCACCGTGGCGTAGGTTGGCCGTGTGGCCCGTAACTGTCGCAGGGAGTGGGGTCTGACGATCTACCGCAGGAGTGCGCTCCTCGGTTCACAAGAGCACCAGGGCTGCACCCCACTGCCCCGTGCATGCTGCAGGCGTGTGTGAGGTGGGCGCATGGCCCAGCTCGTTCGTTCCTTGTCAGAGCCTTGGCTTTGTGCACTAAATCTGCACAAGACCACCCGCATCTCCAGTCCCGAGTGTAATTGCATGACCGTAAAAATCATTGTGTTTTTACAGCAGTCACCTTGCTTAGCAACGTGAAGTCAGCGTTCCACAAGGTTGAGATGACATTTTTTTCCTGCCTTTAATTGTTATGGCAATGTATGAAGTGGGATGTGTGCATGTGTGTGTAGTGTGTGTGCAGTATCTGTGGAGATGTGTGTGTGGCATGATGTGCGTGTGTGTGGCGTTGTGTATTTGTGGTGTGTGTGTGTGTGGTGTGTGCTGTGGTGTATGTGTATGCGTGGTGTGGTGTGTGTTGTTTTGTAATGTGTTTGTGTGTGGGAGGGTGTATGTGGTGTGAGTGGTGTATGTGTATGCGTGGTGTGGCATGTGTTGTGTTGTAGTGTGTTTGTGTGTATGGTAGTTGGTGTGTGTGATATATGTAGTGTTGTGTATGTGTGTTGCATGTGTGGTGTGTGTTGTATGTTTGGTGTATGTGGTGTATTTGTATGTGTGGTGTGGCATGTGTTATGTTGTAGTGTGTCTGTGTGTGGTATGTGGCGTGTGTGGTGTGTGGTGTATATATTCGTGCAATGTGGCATGTGTTGTGTTGTAGTGCGTATGTGTGTATGGTAAGTGGTGTGTGTGGTATATGTAGTATTGTGTATGTGTGTTGCATGTGTGGTGTGTGTTGCCGTGTGTGTGTGGTGTGTGTGGTTATGTGTATGCATGGTGTGGCATGTGTTATGTTGTAGTGCGTTTGTGTGTGTGGCATGTGGTGTGGGTAAGGTGTGCGTGGTGTATATGTATGCATGGTGTGGTATGTGATGTGTTGTAGTGTGTTTGTGTGTGTGGCGTGTGTGGTGCACGGTGCTGTCCGTGGTCTGTGTGTGAAGGGCTGTGTTGTGGCGTGAGGTGGCCGGCGGCTACACCGAGCCCGAGGCCGCGCGGGAGGGTGAGGGCGTCTCCTCCCGCGCTCACGGGGAGCCGGCCAGGCTGCCCAGACCTTCCCTGGTCCCTCCCGGGCAGACTCGGGGCCAGGGCCGGAGGGCCGAGACCGTCCTGCGAAGCCAGTTCACACCGAGAGCCTGAGGCTGTGTCCTGAGAGGGACGAGCCTGCCGGACGGCCCTCGGCCGGTGTCGGGGGACTGGCGGAGGGTCCCCACCGTTCCCTGAGCTGACGAGGGCGGCCGGCTGGCCTCCGCTGTTCCGCGAGGCCTGGCTCATGCTGGGCACGGGCTGCCCTTCTGTGGGTCTGGAATGTGTGCACGGGCCGTGCGGGTGCTGTGTGACCAGCCGGGGACACCCGGGCACAGGTTGCAGTGGGCGTCCCTGGTGGGCACCCTGCAGGCGCGGCGCCACACCCCTGCTGAGGGGATCAGGCATGTCCGGTGCGGTCCGGCTGGGAGAGGACTCTGGAAGCTCGTGCCCGGTTTCCTCTGGACTTCATTCAGCCTGCCAGGCTTTTCCCTTTGCCGATTTCACTTTGCGACCTTTTGCTGTGACTACAACTGTATGCTGAGTCCTAAGTGTCAGTGGCCTGGGGGACCCTGACACAACCCCCGTCCTCAGCGATGTGCGGGGATGCGGTGGGGCCCTTGAAAACCCCTGCAGGTGAAATCCCTCCTCGTGCAAAAGCTCTTAGGCAAATCTGTGGGTCTGGGTGGGCCAGGTGGCATGGGAGACCCCACCTGCACCCCAAGGCAGCCTTCCAACGATGCTCTCCTGGGAACATAGGGGTGCCTTGCACAGGGAAAGTCTTGTTCTCTAAGCCGGAATGAGGAGGGGGGGGAAAGAGGTTCTGTGGCCCTGCCGCAAAGCCGCCCAGGGCCATTAAAAATCCTAAAGAGTTTATTTTTCTAACATTTTAATATAAGACAATGTTTTTATCATTTTTTTTAATTTCCAAAAAAACTAAGTTTTTTACGATGATAATTTATGACATAATTAAAACACAGAAATGCGAATGTAACACAGAAATGTAAACACTTGAGCAGATTGTTAATTTTTTTAAAAAATTAAGCCTTAATGTTAGAACTTGTGCTATTTTGAAATATCATAAAAACCTACTGCCCTTTGTCTACTGCCTAAGAAGCACAATCCCATCCCAACATCAAGCTGAACATTTGAGAAGAAATGTGGGATGGCTATTTTTTTTTTTCCTGAATGGATTAAAGCTTTGTAGGTCAAAAACCTGCAAGGAAGGTTGATTCCCCGGGAAACCCGGAGCTCTCACGGCAATCAGAATGCACGCCTGGGCACGTGCTGAGAGGCCACAGGTCACTGGCGGCCAGAAACGGCATTGGCTGTCGCGCGGCGCTGTCGTTACGAGTGTGCGCGTGCACTTACCAGCCCGTACACGCGCGCAGGCACACGTGAATCTCAGAGTAGCGCAGGAGGCACATCTGAGTTGCAATCCTGGATTTCCTTTTTTTTTTTTTTTTGAGACAGAGTCTCGCTTTGTTGCCCGGGCTAGAGTGAGTGCCGTGGCGTCAGCCTAGCTCACAGCAACCTCAAACTCCTGGGCTCAAGCAATCCTCCTGCCTCAGCCTCCCGAGTAGCTGAGACTACAGGCATGTGCCACCATGCCCGGCTAATTTTTTGTGTGTATATATATATATATATATATATTTTTTTTTTTTTTTTTTTTTTTTTCTTACTTGGTCAACTAGTTTCTTTCTATTTTTAATAGAGATGGAGTCTTGCTCAGGCTGGTTCCGAACTCCTGACCTTGAGCAATCCACCCACCTCAGCCTCCCAGAGTGCTAGGATTACAGGTGTGAGCCACAATGCCCGGCCAATCCTGGATTTTCTACCTGTTGGTTCTGTGATTGAAGAGAACTTTCCTAAGTGCCCTCAGCCTCGTTCTTTTTCTGGTCCATAAAAGTTGCACGACTATTCCGCCATCCGTGGGTGCTGTGAGGGTGCCATGAACACAGCGCGAGGAAGCGCTGCTGCCTGGGAGGCGGCGGGCAGGCTCACCTACGGGAGAAGTAGACCGGGCTCCCTTTGCCCTGGACGGTGCTGAGTCAATAACTTCTCCATGCCCCAGTTTCCCCCACTGTAACGCTGGCATAGCAGTTGAGCCCGCCTCAAGTGGCCTTTCCGAGAATCACACGAATCGAGCCACGCGGAGCACGTGGCCCAGCCTCGGCACTCAGCGAACTCTTGCTGCCGCCGCTGCTCTCACCCGAAAGCATCCTGACGCCATGCTTCTCTGGCATCTTGCTTTGCACGGCTTCTTGCATCCAATCTGTTTCTCTCACATCAAACAGATTGCAAGTCTTTTTTCTAAAAAATAGAGATGAATTAAGAGAGTGTAGTACTCTAGAAAAGAAGGGGGAGAAAGGAGAGGTCCAACTGATGTCCAAAAAAAGGAGTGATGTAGAGCAGAGAATGGGGACGCGGGTGCGGAGGGGACAGTCCTGATACCAGGAGTCAGGAAAAGCAGAAGTGCCCAGACCTAAACCATCTGGACAGCGGTGGGAGGCAGCGCCCTGAATCTGCACGCTGCGATACTGAAGGAGAGAAAGCGCTCCTGTTACTCTCAAGTGTCTCGTTCCTGTCGTGCAGGTGGGCTGGCCTCCGAGGCCGCAGATGCCTGGCAGGTGAGGGGCGTGCGTCATCTCCATCCAGAATCTCATCCCCCCGCGGACTTGACAAAGGACTCACAAGAATCCATCCAGCCATTTCCGGTTTCCCTAGAAACACCGTTAGTGAATGGAGCTGCAACGGTCACTCTGCTTCAGCATCCTCTGGGCCCTGGTGGGTAGGAGAGGTCGACTTTGGGAGAAATTCTGAAGAGCCCGGCTTATCTGTGAGAGAAATGGTCACAGATTCCACAGCCGGGCTGCCTGAGCGGTCGCACGGCAGAGAACAGAGGGCGCTGGCTGCTCACGCTAGGAATGACAAGGGTCGGACCGCGAGACGGGAGAGCGGGGCTCCGCCCAGCAGCGCCTCGTTCCTGTGCGCGTCCAGGTGCTCCTGGAACAAAGGCTCTGAGTCATGCTGCGTTTTAGGACGAGCATAGGCTAGCAGTGCTCACATGGCTTGACCGCGAGCCGCCGGTTCCTTCATGCATCCAGTCACCCATCAGGAAGCAGGTGCTGGGCACCACGCGTGTGTCAGAGCAGGGCCACCGTGGGGAGGAGAGACGGCAGGGCCCTGCCTGCATGGGGCCACGCGATTCAGAGCACAGGGGTGCTGGCCATGAGGGCTGGAGCATCGTTCAGGCCAGAGTTTGGCGGCAAAGAAATGTGTGGTGGACAGGTGAGGGGGAGGACTGCGGAGAATTGCATTTCACAGCAGACACTGTCTTGCTGCACTCAGGCTGCTATAACAGGGTGCCATAGGCCGGGGGCTTAGACATCTGTTTCCTCACGGTTCTAGAGGCTGGGAAGTCTAAGATCCAGGCACACGTTCAGTGTCTGGTGAGGGCCTCCCTCCGGGTTCACAGATGATGCCTCCTGGCCGCCCTCGCATGGGGGAACGGGCAAGGCAGCCCCCAGAGGAGTCCCTCTCCTAAGAGCACTAGTCCCATTCCTGAGCACTCTGCTCTCCAGAAGGCCCCACCTCCTCACGCCATCATGTTGCAGATTAGATTTCAACCTGTGATTTGGGGGTGGCGGTGGGGGGAGACACAGTTCAGTTCCCAGCATACATAAATATAAAGGATTTAAGATCCGTTTTCTTAAATTAGCACAAAAGTGTGCCTAGAAGTGTATAAAGTCTGAATAAATATGGAACACCTTCGTGGAGCAATTTTACTTGAAAATCTGAGGAAAACACGTGATGTTTAAAAATATAGATGAGTTATGTTGGGGAAGACAAAATTTGCACTACATTTTATGGTGAATCACAAAACTTCAAAGAAATCCCTTGCTTGTAGCAGCGCCTTCAGGCTGTGATCCCAGACCCCGGGGCAGGCTGGGGTGGGATGAGTTTACTCTCTCCTGCCACTAAAGTAGTCAATGGCAAAAAAAAAAAAATCCTGAGTAAGTCCCATTTCAGTCAGTTTTCCCTATTTCTAAATATTCTGGCTAAATTTTTCATTTAAAGTAATTTATAAAGACTACTCTTTGCAGTAGAATGGGTGTGGTTTAGAAGGCAATAGTATTCGGTGTGCATGAAAACAAACCTTAACTGAGGTCTTGGTAGCTCTGCACTCCCAGATAGGAACTTAATTGCCATTTTTGATCGTTGTAACTTCAGTATAGAAGCTGTTCCAAGGAAAACTATCCAAATGGCATATTACTTTCCAAAAGCAAAAACCTCATAAATAACAGCTGATGTTAAAATACATTAAGTAATTGGTTTGGGACACGTTCAAGGAAGATAAGCTGTTGGATGATCCAAGCTCTCCAACTGTATAGCCATGGTCGAGCTAAGGGTAGGCTGAGTGCACCAACAGCAAAACACAGCATTGGCCCCTGGAGAGCGGCTGAGTCATTTGAACGGTTTTAGAAATAATGAGATTACGGTTCCCGAACAGCGCTCCTCAAAGCCCGCTGCGAATGAAGATCGCCTGGGATGCTCATTGAACGTGCGGATTACCGGTTTCCGCCCCTGAAGACAGGGGCTCAGTAGGTTTTCAGTAGTCTGGGGGACATGCATGTGCAAGTCCTCACCCAACTGCCTCTTGAGACGATCTGGCCTCAGGCAGCCCACGGATAGACTGCATCGCGGTTCCCGGAGCCCCTGGGATGCAAATTCAGTGTTGCGTGTTCGTTTTCCTGGAGAGGATCCCTGTCTTTCTTTGGATTCTGATTAAATAGCACTTCTGGCACGTAGAAAGGCGACCGCGCGGCTGCGCTCTGCAGTCGGCAAAATAAGGAGCGGAGAGCTAGTTATGCGAATTGGCAAGACCGCTTTAGCGCACGAATAGAAAGAAGCAAGTTCAGATCTTAAAGTAAATTCAAATATTGGGCCAAGAAAGGAGAGGAAATATCTGATAGACGTCCCAGGGCACAGCAGTCAACGTCTTCAGACCTCGGCTCTGTCTCCTCGTCAACAGAGGCCCCACCGCGGTCCCCACGGCAGGGAGGGCGCGCGCGGCAGCTGCCGCCCGCAGGGCAAGCGTGTCCTCAGACTTGCAGATTGTCTTCAGCCTCCGGAAGGCCGACCAAGACGGCCAGATGCTGGCGTCACATCTCTGTGACGGGGGACGGAGATCTGTGTTTTTCTGGGTTTCGGGTTTCTCTTCCACTCACTGGAGCTCTCAAAGGCCCCACAAATAGATGTCAAAGGAAGGTGGAAAAATTGAAGAGGGAAATATTTTATCGGCACCAACGAGGAAAGAATCTAGTGAGAAAAATAGGAGGAGGGGGAAAGGACAGTGCTTACCTTCGTGAAAGATGAATTTCTCTTCCAAAGAAAGCGTTGTATCTATGTGGCCAGGTGCCGGGAATGGAGCGTCCTGTCGCTGTGGCTGCGAGGGTGCTGCGCGCTAGGAGGACCTGGCCCCTTTTGCAGAGAAGCGTCGGGGTGAAAGGTCGCGGGATGCAGAGCAAAGACACGGGCCCCACCCTGGTGAGTGGGAGTTTTGCGTTAGAGGGACGGCCCGGGCTTGGCTCTCCGTGTCCTCCGTGACCAAGCCCCTCGCCCCGGCCCCTTCCTTCGGGACCTGATCTTGCTCTGTGGCCTCCCCGTGGGCTCGCCGTTCTAGAGCAAGGCTGCCTGCCCGGGGCGCACTTCTGTTCTCTCCGTTCCTCCCCAGAGCGAGGGGCCGCTGTGCTCGCTCCACCCCAGCCCCAGCTCGGGGCAGGAGCCCAGGACCCTCGCCTGCTCGAGAGTCGGGCTGTGAAAGGGTTTCCGCGCCTCTCGCAGTAGCTACTCCTCGCTCCCGGGCCCAGAGCGCGTCTCTGCTGTGCTTGGCGGACGGAGGGTGCGCGGGCTCCTGGCTGGAGACTTGAAGCCGGAGGGACACAGTCTGGCACCTTCCTTCTCTAGGGCCGGCCCGCCAAGTGCTGGCAAGCTGCTGCTACAATTTGGGGCGTCCCAGGACCCCTAAGAGGAAGGCAACGTTGCCAGCTGAGTCTCCTGAGATCCAACACCTCTGACAGTGGCCTCAGGCGGCTGGAGAGAGGTGGGTGAAGGGACTTCTTAAGGCTTCAGGGAGCCGGGGGGCGGGGACCCGGTATGACGTGGGGCCACAGGCAGGTTTTGGCTGGAACTGCAGCCACCGAGGTCCCACACCAGGCAGCCAGAGGGCGGGGCGGGGCGGGGGTAAATCCTCTGCCTCCCCTCCCGCCCTGAGGAGCGCTGGTCAGGGCTCCCGCTGACAGATTCACTCAGCCGCCAGAGGACAAGGGGCCCGGGGAGGCAGCCTCCAGAGCTCGGCCTCCGGCCACACAGCAGCCCAGAGGAGCGTGGGGAGGAGACCCGCATGTGAGAGGGTGGGGCGTGAGAAATGGGCGAGAACCAGCGCAAACCCACAGCAAGGAAGTAGATGACAGGCTGTGACCTGGTTGTGGCCACAGAACTTGACCCCGAGCGAACCTCCTTCTGTCTGCAGCTGTTGGTAGGAGGGTTGCAGGAAAAGACTCGTGCTGCTGGGTGGTTTTATGAAACTGTCAAAGGATGGTGCTGTGGACTAACTGTATCCCCCAAATCCAAATGCTCAAGCCCCAACCTTCAACGTGACTGTATCTGGGGTGGAGGAAAACGGAATATGTCACCCCAAAATATGCCTCCTTAACATAAGAATTATTTTGAGCTAAAGGAAATTAAGAAGCATCAAATGCAAGAAAAGCTCTCTTTACCTCCCACTTCTGTCTAAAGATGAAATTATAAATGCTTCTCCTTTCCTGGAGATGATCTAGACTTGTTTCACAGCCTCTGGACAAGACCAGAGGAATCTGTACACAAACCTCCCCCCCCCCCCAGTTTCTTCCCCTGTATCTACCCTCCCACAGTCGCCTGCCCTTGTAGACCTGAAACCGCTTTCCTTGTTCTGTCATTTCTCCGCAGTTACCAGACACTCTGGGGTCCCAAGCTGCCTCCTTGAGCTACTCACCTCTGGGGACTCCCGTGTGTAACGTGCCCTTCATACACGTTAATAAACTTCTGTTTGCTTTTCTCTTGTTAATCTTTTCTTACTGGGGCCCCAGCCAAGAATTAGAAGGATGGAAGGAAAAGATTTTTTTCCTCTTCTACAAGAGACAGGGCCTTTTTGGGTAATTAAGATTTGCTACGGTTTAATGTATATGTCCTTCCAAAATTCATATGTTGGAACCGAATGCCCAGTGTGATAGCATGAAGAGGTGGGGCCTTTTGGGAAGTGATTAAGTCCTGAGGGTTCTGCCCTCATGAATGGGATTAGTGCCCTAATAAAGAGGCTCCAGAGAACTGCCTGGACCCTCCCATCTCTTCTCACCTCTCTCCTGCCGTATGAGGACACAGAAATCCCCCTTCCAGAGGATGCAGCAACAAGGCCCCATCTTGGAAGCGCAAACACCACACACAGAATCCGCCAGAACCTTGATCTTGGACTTCCCAGCCTCTATAACTGTGAGAAATAAATTTCTGTTCTTTATACATTCCCTGGTCTAAAGCATTTTGTTATAGCAGCAAGAATGACTAAGATAGGTTAAATGAGTTCACAAGGGTGGGGCCCTGACCCAGTAGGATTAGTGCCTTGATGAGAAGAGGAAGAGACAGACAACCAAGACCTATCTCTGTCTCACAGAGGAAAGGCCCCGTGGGGACACAGTGAGAAGGTGGCCATCTATAAGCCAGGAAAGGAGCCCCACCACACACCAGCCCTGCCAGACCTCCACCCAGGGCTCTGGCCTCCAGAACTGTGACAAAATAAATGTCTGTTGTTTAAGCCACCCAGTCTGCGGTATTTTGTTACGACAGACCAAGCTGACTAAGGCTGATGGAAACTCCCTAGAAGGGCTCAGACATCCATGTAGGAATTAGCTGGAAGTTGTCTACTGGCAAAGCGATGGAGAAAGAAGAGCCTTTGTTGACAAATCCTTTGGCTAATTCTCTTAAAATTCTGAATCTTCTCTCATTCTTTAAAAGGAGACTTAGAAATGATTTGGGGCTCGGCAAAGAAAAAAGGATGCGTTCTTTGACCTTGGTGAAGATTTCCCTAAAACAGGCAAAAATCATCTTCAGGGAGGGAAGGATCCAGGCACCCTGCACTGGGTCTGGGGCATCCCTGGTGGACACAGAAAAGGAGCTCTGGTCAGGTGAGGGCTGGGTGGCCCAAAGGGTCACTGTGACCCCATGAGAGGAGTGACCACCAGGGCCACCAGCTGGTATGAAGATGTCTTGGCCATCAACTCCCAGGTGCGGCTGTGGGGTGGTGTGGCAAGGAGCACGATGGACAGTCCATCCGCAGGGCCTGTCGGATCTCGAGCCGTCTGGAGGTGGCCATGAAGGCATCCTCGACGGACGGCAGCACCGGGTTGCCTGGGGAGGAGTGGCTTGACGGCTAGTTGGTACCTGGGCACTGGAACCGCCTCTCTTGGGCCTTCTTATTTGGGCTCATGTTTGAAACAGTGTCGATTTGAACTATTCACGATGTCTTGATGATACAGCAGATTTCCGCTCATCGACAGTCATTTGGGCCTCTTACTTTTACCCCAGAGTTTGTTACTGTGGAGACAGTAACTGCCCACCTCCTTGAGGTGCCCCTGAGTAACGTACAGTGACCCATACATGTCCCCAGGACCAGACATACCGATATAGCCTCCAAATTCAGTGAAAAAATGACTGCTTGCACGTGATGCAACAACAAAAGGATACCATTAACTTTATTCATATAAATTCCCTGTGATAAAATTCCCATGACAACTCAATTTGGGTTGGATATGCTATTGTTTTAATAGAGTACTTAACTCTTTTGCTAGGAGTCTATTTAGGATGTTTGCTTCTATATTTGTGAATGTGATGAGTGCAGAGTTTCCTTTTTTGCATTGTCTTAGTAAGCAATTGGCATAGGAATTGTGTTAGCTTTGTAAAATTTATTGACCTACGTGAAGAAAAGCTGTAAAACTTCACTGAGGGATAAAAAAGTTAAAAAAAGATAGATTGAGATATCGAATACCGGATGGGAAAAATATTTAAAACGTGTTAATTCTTCCCAAATTAATTTTTTAGATTTCACCATCTCGTTGGAATTACACTTTAGAATTTGGTAAAATAATTATAAAGTTCACATTGAAGGGAAAAATACAGATAGGAGTGATTTTGCTATGCTGGGTTCCCAGGGTATTTTCTAATGGTGCAGTAAGTAGTATACGAATTTTTTTTGTTTAACTTACAGGGGTAAGCTTTCTCTCCAATGCAAACACTATGTGTCAATTCACACTTGAACGTTTGGTGTAACACACACAGAGCCCCTCCCCACCTGGCACATGCTATATTAAGTATAATTTCCATTTTATTTTTTTTCCAAAGGGTAGCTTTTCCTCAGTCGTCAGGGCCCCAACTCCTTGCATGGGCTTTGGTGGAGGTCGCGGGGCAGCCCCCGCGGGTCTAAACCGGGTGGGGTGTCGGCCCGTGCGGGCTTCCTGGGAAGGATTCCTGACTACCTCGCGGCGACTGGCACAGGAACGCAGCTTCACGGACGGCTTGGGAAGCACACAGGCGTCTAAGACAGTCGCTTCAGGAATGTCCCCGACGGCTGTGACCTCCCCTGTGTTCCGAATGACGAAATTCTTTGTAGCTTTGTCTCTAGGCACGCACTGGGCGCAGTTCATGCCGTGAGCGGGTTGCACGTGGCCACGGCCCTTTTTGGCACGACCGTTGTTCCTTCTTTCCTTTGTCATCTTGGAAGTGAGGATGCCAGAGAGGGCGGACTCGACTTTTTTAGCAAATAAGTTTTGTTTGTTTGTTTAGCCCTTGTTACTAACCTCACCGTATGCAAGGCCACTGCGGTGGTGGTCAGGGAACGTGACCTGTGAAATGTCTGCCTTGGGGAATTCGATGAGTTCTCTTTGCAGCCAGAAGACGGCACGTTTATCCATGCTCCTTTGTAAATTCTTGTAGGTAAAGGGTTGGGGTTGTGGTTACACAGGTAGTTTACTAATTAGAAATTTCAAATCTGTCATATTCCTATGTATGTCCTTTCTACTTGTAGGACAGTGGTGTAGGAACAGCTTCCACTGCCTGGTTTCCATCCGATTTTCCTTATGCCTTTGACATCTTCACTGCATGGCTCACGTATTTAAATGTAAAACTCTATGAGGATGAGCCCTTCTATTTATGTCAAATCCTTTACTAATATAAAATTATGTCTTTTGACCTATTTGATTCTTTTCCCTGTATCCTCTTTTGCCCTTTTTTTGAACATTTCAATTCCTGCATCCTTTTCACTTATGTTTGCCGAATATATCTTTCCCTTATTTTTTGTTTTTAAAGTTTCTGAGTCATTTTATTTTTAGATGTGTCTTATAGCAGAATATCTTTAGGCTTAAAAAAGATGAATCTATGTTTGCCCTTTTAACAGGAATTTAATCCATGTGCACTTATCATAATAAAAAAATACATCTGATCTGTTTTTGTCATCTTTATTTTTTACTCTTTTTAAGGTATTTTGATTGGACTTAGATTTAAAATTTTTGGCAAACGTAAACGATGTTTTGTTTAATTTAATAGTCTACAGTAATTTGAAGGTTGGCATCCTCATTTTAATTGTACCCGTCAGGGTCCTTGAAGAGAAGTGGGAAGGATGTTTCTTTAATCGACTGGAACTTCCTGCGACTTCTACTTCAGAGGTTCGGAGACCCGGGAGAGCCAGGATGGGTGGGGGAGAAGACGTTTTGAAAACTTCCAGTTGGATTATGGGTGTGACCAGCGACTCCCCTCCCCCTCCTCTGGTCTCTGCACATGGGCACCTGCCTGCACTCTCCCGGGACAGGTGGCTTGGCTGGCCCCTTGCACTGCCCTCCCAGCACTGTCTAACAGGGGGCAGGACAGGCTTCCGTCCCTCCCGCTGGCCCTGATCCAAACTCCTAAGTCATGCCCGGGGCGGGGGAGTAAGGGGGGCGGTTAGAGGAGTTTTCAGAGCAAGAAAGAGCCCAGGGCTCATGCCCAGCTGCCAGCTCTGATGTGTCAGCACCTGTGCGCTCGCGGCTGTTCACGGAAGCCACTGACCCGCAGACACCTGTGCTGTGCTGGAGACTGCAAATCCGTGACTGGAAAAGCATTGGCACCCTTGGTTTTCCGGGGCGAGGGGATGGCCATTCAGTCTTTCTCTTCCAAAAGGAAGGAGAGGAAGGAGGCGGTGGGGGGGGAGGGGGAAGAAGAGAGGGAGGGAGAAGGAAGGAAGGAAGATGAAGGAGAAAGGAAAACACCAAAGTGCGGGACAAAGGCAGACATGGAACCGGCCCACACGCAGCAGAAGCGGGTGCATATAGCAGGGGAGCACTGCCTCCCAGCTTACGGGATCCGACCCGCCCCCAGGGAAATTCAAGTTTGGGCATCTAAGAGAAAAGGGTGCGAGCACGTCCCGGACCATGTGCCTCACCTCCAGGGCGTTTTCATGGAGACGGCTGGCCTTGATTCCCAGCCTGGCGTTACCATGGCAACCGAGCATCCTCTTCTGGCACTGAGAGGAGGAACGATGGCCACGGAGCTGCGGGATGCTCAGGAGGTTCACAGCACGACCAGGCGCGAGCTTGCGGGATGGGAATGAACTTCTCCGAGCCCGGCTAGCGGAGAGCATTTGTCCGAGTAGCGTTCTCAGGGTGATTTCCCAGAGGGAAGAATTCTCACTGCATCCTTCGTCTGAGGAGACAAATCCTCTATGAGTCTGCTTTCTCCATGTGTCAGAATAGCATGTTTTTCGTTCATATATAGCTAGGTGAAAAAAAGGTTTAAAGTAATTCTTTTGTAAATACAGAGTGGTGCACTGGTGCCTGATAATTGTGGAAAAGAATCAAAAGACTACAAATAAATAAATAGGATGTAAACATAAAACACAGGCGCCACCCCACCACACCCACTTCTGCACACTGCTCTGCAGAGCCCAGCTGTGTGGTTGGAGCTCTGCGATCCCCACTTCTGCCTTGGGGGGTTTGGCCACCGACAGGGCCCCAGGAGCCCGAGGGGAAGCAAAACGCTGGCCACCCACAGAGGCAGGAGCTCAGCCCAGGAACTGGAAGGACAGTGGGGTTGGAAGAAACAATCTTTTCCCCAGGGACTCTGAGCTTCTCTTTGCAACTGCAGATGAAGACCTCATGCCCTGCATCTGCAGCTCACGCCTGCAGCACTGGCCGCTGGGACAGACCCTGGGAAGCTCCTCCTGCCCCTCCCCTTCCGCTCCTCCCTTCGGCGGCTCAGACCATCTTCAGAACAGGGCTTTCAGCTCTCGTTCCTCAGGTCACAGACTTCTCCGTCCATGAGCAAGCCCTCCCCACGTCCCCAGCTCTGCAAATCTGTACAGACGAAATTGAGGACAATGAAACACAGCTGCAGCCCCTGGGGCCTGCGGTGACTCCAGGGAGGAGACCACGGCAGCCTGCAGAGCCTAAGCGGGTTCTCCTGGCTGCTGATAGCTGGCAGGATGGCAGAGGCTGGGCACAGGTGCCTGGGGCCTTGCTCTAAGGGTGGGCGCTCTGAGGAGGCTGCCCCCGGAGGCTGCTGTGGGGAGAACATGGGTTCTACTGAACAGCTGGGGAAAGGCGGGAGGTGCAACCCTCTACGACAAGGAGGGTTTCAGACTACACCGAGTGGTTCTGTGGAATAGATCAGAAAGCAGAGTGTGTTGGAGACGCACTCATAGGACAGGCAGGACAGACAGGGACAGTGCTTCATCTGGAGGGGCTTTGGTTCGAGACCCCTGCCCAGAAGGGCTGTCCTGAGCTGGTTGGAACCCAACTGCAGCATGTCTTGTCAAGTCAGTTTGACACGCGGGAAGTCTCTGTGACCTTCAGATTAGAGTAACTAAGATGTCCACCGATCGATCACTTTATCCCCCAAACAGCGTCAGGCCTCCTGGCATGTGACTGCAGCTGGAATATTTTCAGGGCCATGAGCTAGGTCCACAGATAATTGACAAGAAATGCAAATCAGGTGCCAATTCACAGTGTTCAGAAAATTTCCATTTAAATTGCTAATCAAGCGGAATCCACTTGCAAATGCAGAAATCAACATGTACATAAATTATCTGGAAAACCGCAAAGCTCTGTAGAAGACCTGGCGCCAGCTAGTCCGTGTCATATGACAGAGACATCACAATGTCTCTGGATACGGTAACCCCCCCCCCAACACCATCCAAGCGTGTTATTGTTGAGCTCTCTAGAAAGCCTGGGGGGCCGGCCCTTCCAAAATGTATTTCTCAGAATGAAGATGCTCCATGGGATGGTTATTGGTAAGTGTCTTACACACGCGCTGAAGGAAATCTGAGAGATACAGCATCCCACATCCCCTCTAGGAAAGTCAGAATACGTAACGGTGCATTCCGGATTCCGAGAAGCCCTGCAGGACAAAACCCGACTGGCCCCGGTTGATCTGTTGCCGTGTTTCCGGGAGGCAGTAGAGCGGGGAGGGCGCCTTTCGGGTGACGCGCCTGTTCCCGCCGTGGGCTGTGCACGCTGGGAAGTGCCGCTCTACAGCCAACTGTGAGTTTTGCCATCACCAGTGTCATTGCTTACACTGCCACGGGAGACGACGCCCACACCAGCAAGTAGGGAAACAAATCACAGCTGCTCCTCTTTAAGCCGACACCCCATTGCAAACAAGCAACTGCTTTGCAGGCTTCCCATCTGTTGTCTGTTCACGTTGAAATGAAAACCCCCCGTCGGACTGAGAAACGGATGGTCTGTGTTCAGCCCCTCTAAGAATGGCACTGAGTTGACAGCAAACACCATCCCTGCCCTGCTCCACAACCCTCCGTGGCTCCCCATGGCCCAAGAGGGCACCTCGTGATTCTGCCTGTCCTGCTGCTTCCCCACCCCTCCTGCCCTCGGGAGCTTCAGTCCGACTGCGCTTCTCACTGCCCCTCCACCGTGGGCTCCTCTGCTCCTGCAGAGCAAGCGTCTCTCCTTCCACGTACCCACAGCAGGGTCAGCACACTTTCCCCAGAAAGATCAGACAGCGAATATTTTAGGCTCCGAGGGCCATAGGATCGCTTCCAAAACTCAGCTCAGTCATCGCAATGTGAAAGCGGCCAGCGGTAATACGTCTACAGATGGGCACGGCCGGTCCCACTAAAGCCACTCACAAAAACAGGCTCAGGGGCTGTAGTTTGCTGACCCTGGTCTATACGACTGTCCATTCTTCAAGGATGGTTCCTAGTCTTATTCTGTGACCCTTTCATCCATAACTTTGCCAAACAGCCTTCGTTTTACTTTCTCACTGGTCATAAGGAAGGGGCAGAGATTTTAAAGCGTGCACCTACTGTGGTCTAGTTTTCACATGGGAAATGCTGTTGAATTCTTCCAATAACTGTTTTTTGGGTTTTTTTGAGACAGAGTCTCACTTTGTTGCCCAGGCTAGAGTGAGTGCCGTGGCATCACCCTAGCTCAGAGCAACCTCAAACTTCTGGGCTCAAGCGATCCTCCTGCCTCAGCCTCCCGAGTAGCTGGGACTACAGGCATGCGCCACCATGCCTGGCTAATTTTTTCTATATATTTTTAGTTGGCCAATTAATTTTCTTTTTATTTACAGTAGAGACGGGGTCTCGCTCTTGCTCAGGCTGGTTTTGAACTCCTGACCTCAAGCGATCCTCCTGCCTCGGCCTCCCAGAGTGCTAGGATTACAGGTGTGAACCACGGCGCCGGGCCTGAATTCCCCCAATAGCTATTATTCCTGCCTTAGAGATGACAACCTAGGCCCAGAGTGACATGTCTATGAAAAACAGACTCATCTGCATGATTCCATGCCCCGAGCGTCCCCCACGCCCATCCTCAGGTCACCTCCCTGTGCTGGGCGCATCCTTCAAGTGCACTCACAAACACCACCTTGTTCGAAACCTACAGCACCCCAGGGGTGTAGGGACTGCCCTTAGCCCCATTTGCAGGTGTATAAAGCGAGGCTCTGAGCTCACCAGCAAGACTGCCAGGTCACACTGCCAGCTGCCAGCAAGGCCAGGATTCAAATAACATCTTTAGTCCCCGGAGTTGATTTCACTGCGTTGTTTTCAGTTAGCCCAAACAGCCTTTGGTGTGAGATTCAGAGGTCAGAGGCATTTAGTAACGCTTTCCAAAACGTGCTGAACAAATCAATTTGCAGCCTGACCGAGGGGCGGGGTGGTTAGGACCACTCAGAGGAGATTCATTTGCATTCTGATTCCTAATTTAGGGAGATCACAGAGATAACTTTTGAAAAAAATCAAACCTGGGCTTTCATCTTCAGGAAAGTGCTGGAGAGTACTAATTAAACAAACACACTTTTCCCAGTTTTATGTTGACTGAGCAGACACACGAGCCCGAGAGTTGTGTAGACATTACTGATGAAGCTGCATTAGACAGCTCCAACATCCCTTTCAACCCAGAACTTGAGACTTTATTACCCTAATCAGTTCTTCAGGCACAGGCAGCAAAGACGGAACAAAGAGAGCAAAGATCTGATTGTGTCTGGCACGAGAAGAACTTACTGGGTCTGTTTGCTGCAGAAACTGACGCCCGTGATGCCCTTGGTCCCACGGAGTAGCTACAGCCATGGCTGACTTTCCAGGGGGTGTTAGGCTTCCCCTAGACTAGTCCCTCAGACTAGTCATTGAGCCTTCCTTTGGGGAAGGTATAAAGTGTGTGTGTGTGTGTGTGTGTGTGTGTGTGTGTGTTTGTGTGTGTGTGTGTGTGTCAGAGAGAGAGAGAGAGAGAGAGAGAGAGTTTGTGGGTGCTCCTTCTGAACTGATAGAGGGAACAGGAAATAGGAAGCCAGGGGAATAACAGTTTCCCCTTGCATCAGTTAGCTATCACTAGGTTCTGCTGTGTAACGAGCAGCCCCTCACATTGCAGGACTTACAAGGACAGAGAGTTATTTCTCATGTAATTACATGTGGGTTGGCTGTAGTGCTCTGGCTCCATTCTTGCCCATCCTGAGATGCCTAAGGAAGCAGCCCCTTCTTGGTTCCTTGGAGGAAGGAGCAGATCCAGAGGATTGGTAAAAAGCATGTGTGTGTCTCCATCAAAGCAAGTCACGTTGCCAGGCCCCGCATCGATGGGTGGGGATGGCAGCCCTCTTACAGAAAGGTAAATACTTGGGGATGATAGTGCAGTCCACGTCACTCCTTCAAAGGAACAAATCTGCATTAAAGTAGAAAGGAGACAGGAGGCCCTTCCTCTATGACAAGACAAATTGAGCTGTATTACTTCACTTTCCCAAGAAATGGATTAATGATTAATTTCAGACATGTCAGGAACCACAACATTTGCTATGTCTATTATAAATTAAGGTGACTTCTGAAAGTCTCTTAAATCTGTCCACTGCCATTCATCGCAATGCCCTCATCTTGGTCCCTCTCACTGGAATCTATCTCTGGTTTCCCCTTTAGGTTAGCGCCTCCAACCCAGTCTCAGTTCTGCAGCCACAGTGAGCTGACAACTGTCTGGTCTCTGTGTAAAACCCTTTTATACCTGCAACTTGAACTAAAAAAGTAGAGCTAATACTTTTTGCACTTACTATATTTCAGCCATGTCTCTGAGATAATATTGTGTTATTTTATTTAATTTTCACAAAACACCATTCAATACTATGGTTACGACTAATACTAATAGACTGACTTAATGGGACGCAGAGATCCAGAAAGATCAAGTAAATTTTCCCTGTGAAGTATGAGTTTTGAATCTGAAAAGAGACTCCGTGGTAGCCAGAAAAGGGAACGCTTGCACACTGTTGGTGGAAAGGTACAGCCATTACGGAAAACAGTATGAAGATGCCTCAAAAAATTAAAAATAGCACCACCATATGATCCAGCAATCCACTAGTGGGTGCGTGCCCAGAGGAAATGAGATCAGTATATTGAAGAGGTGTCTGCACCCCCATGTTTATTGCAGGGTTATCCACAATGGCCAAGACATGGCACCTAAGTGCCCATCGGTAGATGGACGGGAAAGGGGAACGTGTATACCCACAGTGGATGCTATTCGGCCTGAAGAAAGAAGGAAATCCTGTCGTTTGCAACAACGTGGGAGAGCCTGGAGGACACTGGTAAGTGAAACAGGCAGGTACAGAAAGACAAACGCTAGGTAATCTCACTGATGCGTGGGATAAAAAAGAGTGAATTCATGGAAGCAGAAAGTAGGATGGTGGTTTCCAGAGGCTGGGGTGGGGTGGGGATGGAGGGACCTGGTCAAAGGACATAAAGCTTCACTTACGGGGAATAGCTTTGGGGATCCATTGCACCGCGTGGTGACCGTAATAACGCATTGTGTATTTCAAAATTAGTAAAAATGTAGATTTTAAACATTCTCACCACACACAGAAAAAATGCTATGTAGGTGAGGTGATGGATATGTTAATTAGCTTAATTTAATCTTGCTACAGTGTATACATAGATTAATACATCACATTGTATCCTATAAACACATACAATTATTATTTGTCAATTAAAAGTTTTAAAAAAACCATCATGTTGTACACTATAAATATATATAATTTTTTATTTTTAAATTTAAAAATTAATTTTAAACTTAAAAAAAAATATCAAACATGGGCTGATCAGCAATAAAACTGAAGGACTCTTCTTCAAAATAAGACTTAGTCCTGCCGGGCAAGCCCACCACGTGTTCCCGGGCCCCTCTGCTGGCTCCTGGTGCCCGTCCCTGAGCAGGTCTCGTGGCTAGTTGACAGTGCGCACCTGGGCACAGGTGCACTTGCTTGTAGGACCCGCCGTGACGCTCCCTCTCAGGTGAACAGTGAAACTTCCCTGAACTCAGCTTCCTTCCCATTTGTGCTTGTTGGATGCATCATGTAGCACGTGATAAACGCTAACTTAATATGAGTAGTTATAATCTTATTAAAATCTTTATTTGGGGCAAAATCTAAAATCTTAACATACTCTTATCGCCTTTTAGATAATATATTCCTGTATTCCATAAGGTGAAAATATATTCTGAGTGTTTTAGAGTATCTTAAAAAAAATAACTGGGTTTTGTTCCTGTTCTAATTTCATCCCAAACCTTGCTGACTTTTGCCCGGCGTGTGACTGCTCTAAACAATGGCAGACATCAACGCACTCTTTATCAAGACAGTCTCTTTCCGTCAAACTGGTTAGCAATTAATACACTCGTTTCTCAGTAGCCAGACAGAGACGCGATAATGGAGATTTAAAAAATAGTTTTGTCCCAAAGCACACCAGTGACACTCATCTCGCTACAGATCTCACCATCTAAAGGAGTTCTCCCTGGTTCTGCTGACACGGCTCCTTTTTAATGGTCTTAGTCACACATGAGTGTCAGTGACGAATGCCATCTATCAGGGACTGCCCTGCTTCCTGTTGGTTCCGCCACGTTGGTGCTAGGGTCTGCCAGGCACCAGGCATCACTACTTTCAAATCAGTCGGTGGTTCCCCAGATCATTCTGTGGCGCGTTCGAGAGGAGATGTTCGTGCAGCCAGGACGCTGCACCTGAAGACAGTCCGGGATTTCCAGGCATGAACACGTGACGGTGGAAAACGCATGCCAGGGACTTCTTAAGGATTCAATCGTATCATGATGTTCTGCAGCCTTTTTGGAAGACAGAATGATGTCTCTTTGTCACCTCTTAGTGGAGGAAACTCTCCCGGAGAAACTTAAGCAGAGCCTGTTAGGGTCACTGAACTAAATGAGATCAAGGGCCCTTGTCACACACTCCAGGAAATGTCAGCGCCCTCCTCAGCAGTTCTGTCCTGTGAACAAAGTGGGGCTGGAGGGATGGGCAGGAGCTTCTCCAATCAAGGCTTTGGGTATTTCTCGACATTGTGCACTTTTCATGGTGGTCTGTGGAGGTGATGTCCCAGGTATGACGTCTGATTGAAGAATAATGATAAATAATTCATCCCCACCTTCAGGCCCCAAAGGTGGGGACGATAGTTGGGGGGACAGTCAGAGGAGAAACCACGGTGAGATGCCATCAATGGTGGGTAATGTGTCCTCTAAAAAGCCAAGTCGAGGAGATGGGTAACAAGGTCAGCTGACAGGGATTGACAAGCAGGGCCAAGTATCATATTAATAGCTCTGGACACCGAGTGCCCACACCCTGTGTGACCAGGTGCTCCTTGTGTGCGTGGCTGCAACTTCTGACCAAGTCAGGGTGGCCCTTCAAGGCATCTGACCAGGGACAGTTGCCCTGGCTCGCTCCTACGCCTCCTCCCTCTCACCTACTCCCAGTGGGCCATCCACACCACACCTTTGTGCTTTCTAGGCTATTCCATACCACTCTGCCTTTATTTATTCAACAGTCCGTAGGCACATACAACCGTCTTACTGAACAGGTACTTACTGAGCACTTACTATGTGCCAGGGAAGTTCTCTAGATGCTGGAGACTCATTGGCCAGCAAAGACTCTGCACCTGTGGGATCTCTGCTCTTGTGAGGGTGACAGAGGATGAACAGAGGAGACCTGCAGAACACTGTATCCTGGCAACTTGTCTTAAGTATAACGATGTGCTAACCAGGGTCGTTCATAGGAGAATAGGAAGATGGACGTGGACAGGGTGGAAAAAATGAGCCATGTGGGAAGTCACCAAGGTGTGTCCTGGGCAGGTGGCCCAGTACTCACTTGGGAAGGCAGGTGAAGAGGGCCCGACGGGCCCAGGAACAGCAGGTAGCAGGCCAGAGAGTGTGCTGAGATGATGAGGAATTTGTTTGTAGTGTAATGGAAACCCCTTTCCTCTGTGTGCTTGTCCATGCCTTCCTGGAAGGTGAAACTCACTTTTCAAAACTCCGCCAAGGCCGGGCGCGGTGGCTCATGCCTGTAATCCTAGCACTCTGGGAGGCCAAGGCGGGCGGATTGCTCCAGGTCAGGAGTTCGAAACCAGCCTGAGCAAGAGTGAGACCCCGTCTCTACTATAAATAGAAAGAAATTAATTGGCCAACTAATATATGTAGAAAAAATTAGCCAGGCATGGTGGCCCATGCCTGTAGTCCCAGCTACCTGGGAGGCTGAGGCAGGAGGATCGCCCAGGAGTTTGAGGTTGCTGTGAGCTAGGCTGACGCCAAGGGACTCACTCTAGCCTGGGCAACAAAGCGAGACTCTGTCTCAAAAACAAACAAAACTCCATTGAGGCAGAGCCTCTCTGCTGAGCAGCGCGCGTGATTGACTTCATGTGCTCACTGTCCCTGGGCCACGATCCCCTGACGTATGTGGGCTCCTGGAGACCAAGGTTAACGCCCCACTCGCCGCGTGCGCGGTGTCCCGCGTGGCGCTAACGCTAACCCCGCACTCGCCGCGTGCGCGGTGTCCCGCGTGGCGCTTGGCGGTCTGCCACTCACATTTGTGGGGCCAGTGACTGAGTGAATGAATGAATGAACCACAGTCTCCGCGCCTCCTGACTGTTCAACAGAATTTCAGTTTCTGGATGTGGCTTTTTGGTCTGGGATGCCGAGCGGGTCGCCAAGAGAACCGAGACGGCGTCTACCCGCGTGGAAGGCAGATCTCCCCACAGAGCCACGCCGCCCAGACCAGCCGGGCTCCCTCCACTGGGGGCCTGCCCCCTGGTGCTGGGGGGGGGGAGCACGCAGGAGCCGGGCCCCGCGGGGCGAGTCTGCGGGGAGGCCCGCCCGGCCGCCGGTCACTGCCTGGGCTGCGCGCTGTGGCTGCGTTCCTGCCCCAGTGGCGCGCGCGGGCCCACCGTGACCTTATTCTAACACGCGGTCAAACAAAATGTAAGCGAACTCGTACAGTGTTTTAAAACTAAATGGGTTGACTTTGATTAAGAACTATTGTGTTCCCAGTTTCCATATTACACACTATCTCACACGCACACACACTGTCACACAACTGACACTCTCTCACACACAGACACTATCTCACACACACTCTCACCCACACACAGACACCATCACACACAGAGACACACACAGATCCTATCTCACACACAGACACCATCACACAGAGACACACACAGACACTATCACACACAGACACACACACTCTCACAGATACTATCTCACACACAGACACTATCTCACACACACACACTGTCACACACACTGACACTCTCTCACACACTACACACACAGACACTATTTCACACATACACACACAGACACTATCTCACACATACACTCTCTCACACACAGACACTATCTCATACATACACTCTCTCACCCACACACAGACACCATCACACACAGAGACACACACAGATCCTATCTCACACACAGACACTATCTCACACAATACTCTACACAGACAGACACTATTTCACACATACACACAGACACTATCACACACACAGACACTATCTCACACACACAATCTCTCACACACAGATACTATCACACACACACACAGACACACAGACACTATCTCACACACACACATTCACACACACAGACACTATCTCACACACACACATTCACACACACAGACACTATCACACACATAAACACACACACAGACACTATCTCACACACAAACACACACAGACACTATCACACACAGACACACACACTCTCACAGTATCTCACACTATCTCACACACAGACACTATCTCACACACACACTCTACACATACACAGACACTATTTCACACACAGACACTATCTTACACACAAACACACACAGACACTACCACACAGACACACACACTCTCACAGTATCTCACACTATCTCACACACAGACACTATCTCACACACACACTCTACACATACACAGACACTATTTCACACACAGACACTATCTCACACACAAACACACACAGACACTACCACACAGACACACACACTCTCACAGTATCTCACACTATCTCACACACACACTCTACACACACAGACACTATTTCACACACACACAGACACTCTCTCACACACACACTGTCTCACACACAGACACTAACACACAGACACACAGAGACACTATTTCACACATACACACACACTCTTCCACACACAGACACTATCACACACACAGACACTATCACACAGACACTATCTCACACACACACAGACACTATCTCACACACACACAGACACTATCAGACACACAGACACTATCTCACACACACACAGACACTATCACACACACAGACACTATCACACACACAGACACTATCACACAGACACTATCTCACACACACACAGACACTATCTCACACACACACAGACACTATCACACACACAGACACTATCTCACACACACACAGACACTATCACACACACAGACACTATGTCACACACACAGACACACAATCACGTACACACGCACACTCACAGAGAGCTGTGTGGTGGTTCCGACTAGACTCAGAACTGCACTGCTAAAAACTCCTCTGAACAGACCAGGGGTTACTGACGCAGAGGACGCCCAGGGTCCCTTCAGGCCAGAAGACTCGCTCCAGAACAGCCTTCTGATGCTCTGATAAACAACAAGTGTCTCCTGAGTATCTGCACGTGCAAGGGAGTGAAAATATTCTGAAAGGTGATGATAAAATATATTTTTAAATCATAATATTTAAGTACTCTTGTGGGCTTTTGTTTGTCTATATTTTCTGACTTTTCACAGTGCATTTCTATATTTCTCACCAATTTTCTTTAGTGAAACACTGTGTAGACTCTAGTGAATTCCAAAATATGGTAAGTTTGAAAAAAAAACCTAATTTTTTTTTAATCTAGAAGAGGGGATAATTCCTCACATTTTCACTTAATTTTCAAAGGATCTTTCTCATTTGCATCCCACCCTCTTCACATGCAGGTATTTAGAAGTTTTGGAGCCCTGAGGACAGAAGCACAGTGGCTGACTCATACTAGACTAAGCTTCACACTTAGCAAGATTGATCTGCGTAATATTCAGATAGGTTTTTATCAATGATTAGCCTCTCCCACTAGGATGCGGGGAAGGTCCTATCTCTCTCCACTCTTCACCTAAACAAGTGAGGTGCAGGAAATAAGGAAGGAGGGTTATAATGAGTCTATACTGTGCAATTATTTCATTACTGGCTGTAAAAGTAATACTCATCATTAGTCAATTATATTATACTAGTTATCTTGTGTGTGTGTACCTGTGTGTGTGTACATGTGTGTGTGGGAGAGAGAGAGAGACAGAGCGGGAGAGTGTCTGTGTGCATGTGTGTGGGGCGCAGGTTACACTGCTCTTACATAGGATGGTTTAAAATACATTTCTTGGCCACTTTGAACGTCTGTATCCTTGAATCTTACCTTCACTTTCTTTCCCTGTTCTACTTAGTCGTCCCATTTGCCTATGTATATCTCCAAATATCAAACATCGTATTCTAAAAGCCCTTCACCAAACCTCTCTGAGATTCTTTCTTGAACAGTTTAAAACATTTTACAGTCCACCCAGAGTGTTTATAAGGTTTGCAGATTTGAACAAATGATCAGCGCCATTGTTGCTTCTTCTGTTGCAAATATTTCCTCCCTGTTACAACTGATGAAAAATAACAGGTGACAGGCATTTTAGAAAGACCCGTCTGCCTCTCTGTATGTGCGTGTGCTAGGAGGCGCCTTTACTCATCAGCCCACCGGAGAGCTCAGTCCTTCCATTGTCCTTCCAGGTGGGCCCAGCAACGCTCAGCACAGGGGAATTGATGCTTTCTCTGTACTTGCCAGACCACACGTAGTGCATTGGGAATGGCTCTGTTCTTCCTTCCTTTTTTCATCCCACTAACCTTTCCTGTGCTTGTCTGACATGTCTTAATGCTGTGGACAGCCGAGGGGCGTGGTGAGGAGGACGGCCTTCCTGCCCCTGGAGCTCACGTTGGAGAGGTGACCAGCAGATAAGAGCTGATCAAACAAGAAGGACAGTGGTGGTGGGTGGCCCTCAGTAGTGTTGAGAGACCTGGCTTTCCTGGAGGAGGGGCTGTCTAAATCTGGCCAAGGAGAGCAGGTGCCATCCAGCAGTGGGGACGGGTTCTGGGGAGGGGACTTCTGGTGCAGGACTAGGGCCCCGGAAGGAAAGGCACATGGAGGGGAGGGTGAGCAGTGCAGGGGGGAGGATGGGTTGGTTCGAGGTGGGACAAGGAGGTGAGACAGGGTGGCCCAAGGAGGAGGAAACAAGGTCAGGAGACATTGAAGAGGTGGGGAATTTGGCCTGGAGAAGAATCAAGGGAGATGAGAGAGCTGCCATCCAATGCCTGAAGTGTAGACGCAGGGGTAGGCCGAGCTGTGTCTCCGTGTGGTGGAAACAGGACTGGCGCTGAAGGCTAGGAGGAGCAACATTTGAGGATAAATATGAGCAAGACATAGCTTTACTAAGTGTGTTACTACGTCTAATTCTCACTACAATGCTATGAAGTGGGAGCCATTATTGTTCCCATTTCACAGAGGAGGCAGCTGAGGCCAGAGCAGTTAAGAAATTTGCCCAATACCGGGGGCTGCTAGTGGATGGAGCTGGGATTTGAACCTGGGAAGGCTGGGAAGTTTCCCCAGCCCGTGCCAGTGAAAATCAACCCCCCATGGAGAGGGCACCTTCCAAGGCAGTGAGGTTCGCATCACAGGAAATGTTCTGGAAGGGGGAGATACAGTGGACATTTGTGGGTATCTGCCTAGCACTTGAATAACCCAACAAGCTCCTCTCCCGTTTCCATTTGGACATGCCGGTGGTCCTGGGCAGGCTGGCCGGCACTTGCTGTCACGAAACACCCGGGCAATTGGTGTACAGAGTGGCCACAGCCTGTGGCACTGGCCAGCTTGCCCAGAGCTGGCCCAAAGCTTGTCGCCTCTGGGCTTTTCACTGCTGTTTCTTGCGGGGCAGGATTGATTGCAAGGAAGAAAGAAAGGCATCGAGGAATCACATTATTAAATTCAGAAGGAAATTTGCAGATCAAACAGACCTCGAGGAGAGAGAAACTGACCTTTTGGGGTGGGAGCGAGGAAGGAGAGAAAGCTGGCAGCTCTGAGCTCGGCCACCTGCTGGGGGGCCCACAGGAGGGGCTGCCTTGCTCACCCCACGGCCCCTCCCTCTGTGATAACAGCCGCAGCGGAGAGAAACCACGAGCACGTCACTAAGCATCAGCTAAGGGGACGGTGCTGCCCAGGAAGGGCCAGGAAGGGACCAGGAGGAGTTTGTGCCGCAGCAAGAGCGATGCCACAAAGAAGAAAAAGACTTTGCTATAAAGGGGTCCCCTGAGCCGGGGCTTCTCAGGGGCTTTGGTCTGTGCTTCCCCTGCTGACTCGAGTGAAGTCTGCTTTGTTTAGAAAAGAAATGGAAGGGTTTCACTGCCACGCTGTCACCTGTGCTCATCGTTAGCACTGTGGCCTGGGGGGGGGGGCTGGGGAGAGAAGGAAGCCAGCTCCCCTGGGGCCAGGGACGCCAGCCTGGGTCCCAGCAGTCCACACTGCTGGCTGCTTAAATGGCTTCTCCGCCCATCCTCTCTCGTGATGATGCAGAGACGGTGACACCGAGCCAACGGCGTCCCATCCCTGATCATTCAGATCATGCTGGTTCTGTTTCATTCAGTTTTGTGTCTTGCAAACAGAAGCATCCTGACGGATTTGGCTGGGCGCTGCCCACCCTCAGTCAGTGGTGCTCTCAAAGGAGCCACCCGAGCAGGCGGTGGGTAGACAAGGCTCTAAGACTCTCTCATTTCCTTAGGATGATTAGAAATGAGGAAGTTTTGTTTTTTTCAGATGCAGGTGGGAATCATCTATAAAGACACGGTCTTAATTATTTTATCCTCACAAACATTACTGAGACAACACGACATGGAACATTTTCACCTGAACTCCTACAACCTAACACCACCAGCAGGGAGGCTGCCCTGGTCTTGGGAAACACACTCGCTGGGGTCACCTCTCAGTCAGACTCAAACCTCAGCTCCAGAGGGCAGGTTCAAGGTCACCGCCAGGAATTTTAAATGGCAGCATGAAGACATCTTCCCATATCCTTGGGTTTAAAACGCAGTAAGTGAATCAGGCAAACTCTAATTTAGTACTCAACTTTCATATATTTCACCAAATTTAGTACTCAACTTTCATATATTTCAACAAATTATGGCTATTTTTAACAGGATTAGGAAGATTAACTAAATCACTTGCGAGTGATTTCTAATCCTCTTGGAAGGAAGTATAAGACACTTGCAAAGATGAGTATACTGAGTGTGGAAAAGGGCAATGAAAAATTAATAGGGTTTTAAGGTCAAAGATATATGCACACACGTATAAAATCCTCCAATTCTTTCTTGTAAGACTGTGTCCTAGCACACTCCTCAATCTCGACATTCTCCAAAGTGTTTCCATGTCTTCAGGACCCCAAGAGAGAAGGGTGCAAACCGCCTCCCTGGCTGGGGGGAGAACAGATAGAGGAGCCCATTCCGTGACTGTTATACTTGAGGGCCGGCGGGAAAGCCCAAGCCACTGTTAATATAATTTTTCATACTACATGGTGGTTGGATACTTTCAGGACAGTTTTTCACATTTTTTCCCCAATAGCTTTAGGGGGTACAATTGCAATTTTGTTACATGGATATATCGTATAGGGGTGAAGACTGGGCTTTTTAGTGCACACATCACGCGGACAGTGTACATTGTACCAATAGTTGATTTTTCCTCCCTCATCCGCCTCTTACCCTCCCACCTTTGGAGTCTCCAATGTCTGTTATTCCACTCTGTGTGACCACGAGTATCCAGAGCCCTGAGCAGGACTCTGTTCTCGAAGTGAAGGTGCTCAATTGCACCACTAGAGGGAGGAAACAGCACACAATATAATCGTGATGGGCGAGGGGGGGAGAGAGAGAGAGAGAAGCTATTGGCTTCCAAAAACCTTCTCCCCAACCCTTGAGCCACGCCCCTTAAGCATCGCAGTGATGTCAAGGGAGAACTGAGAATACCACAGGGCAGGTGGTCTCGTGCAGACGCCCGCTCAGCTCAGCTGGGGGCACTTGCTGTGCCTGCGTCCCGGCGCCTGCATCCCGGTGCCTGCATCCCGGTGCCTGCATCCCGGCGCCCGCCTTACAGGCCCTTCCCATGGATAGTCACGCCTTCCTCGCAAGGTTTCTGTGAGCGTCACTGTTTCACAGAAGAAGCTGAGGCCCAGAGAGTAGCTTGTTCACGTTTATAAGGCAAGTCCTCTGGGTTCCAAAGGTGGTGCCCTTAATGTTTCCAGGAAAGACCCTGAACTCAGAGAGGATGATGCTCCTTGAGTGTTACAGTTTCATGATCTGAAAAAAAAAACTAGCTCTTGCCTTTGGATATTTTGACATCTCAGCTGTGCCTGATAAGTCGTCCACAGCTTTTCATTAAAATTGGCCATGACGTTACCGAAAGAAGAAGAGGATGGAGGGAGGAGGGAGAGAGAGGGGAAAATGAGCAAGCGCCCCCTCCCCTGAACCTACAATAACAGAAGGAAAATCCACTGCTCTGCGGATGCAGTCGCACTGAGACGCACAAGTCATTGCCGGAAACCCTGTTGCTGCTCTGCGCGTAAAGGCCTTGACCAATTTTTGCAAAAGAAGATTTCTGCAATAAATAAGCAAAAAAATGGAATTATAAGAACACTCTGCGTCTATGACATTAAATTGTATTAACAAAAATCAGGGTATGAAAGGAGGTGGTGGCAGTTCTTCCCCTGAATAAATCATAATCAAAAGTTATTTATTTTTTTATGATTAAATAAAGATAAAAGTATATATAAAACTTTGTAGACCTAAAAGTAAAGGCTAATTGAGTTTAAAAACAAAATGTCTCTTCTTTCAAATACAATAGAAAGAAAAAAATCTACATATAAATACATACGTATTAATATTAAGCATTATATTAACATTTTACATTAACATTAATATTATATTATATATGAAATATTATATATAATTCTAAAAGATAGGAAATGAAGGGAAACACAGTCGGCCTCCAAAGACAGAAGTATGAAACCCCATGGCAAGAATGAGCGAAAGAGAATTATTTAAATCCCATGATTTATAAAACAAGACTCAGAACAGATTTTCAAAAATGTAGCCATTTTCAGTTCTTAAAAGGCAAACTCAAAGCAAAAGGTAGGTGAAAAGCGTAAAAATGAACAGCTGGGCAAAAATATATCAGATGAGAAGACAAAGCAACAAAAGAGAAAGAGGAATCAGTGTCAGGCAATACAGGTGCTGTGGTTGGAACAGGCTTCTCCAGAATCCAGGTGTCGCCGAGGGACAGTCTGTGCAGGTGGGTTAAGCGTGAGGCAGCCAAGCACCTCGTCCCTCACGAGTGGGGGCAGGGCCCCCACAAAAGGGGCTCCCTGCAGCCTGCCTGCCCTTCTGCCTCCCGGCCCGAGAGGACACAGAACCCTCCCCTCTGGAGGACGCAGCCCTCGCCAGACAACCAACCGTGCCGGCGCCGTGGTCTCTGACTTCCAGCCTCCGGAACTGTGAGGAATAACTTCTGTTCTTTGTAAACGGCACCCAGAGAGCTGGTGGAGCATCACTTAGTCTCAACGCTCAGCAGGCACCGGGCCCATCCCACTCCTGCTGAAGGCAGGAGCCCGGGCGGTTTGGCATTGACGAGAATGGTGGGGCTGGCCCCGGGGTGTCCGGGAGGGTGTTCCCAGGGGAGACAGGCATGCGAGCAGGTGGACGGAGCGGGAAAGACCCACCCTGGGGGGGCGGGATGAACTCTTGCTCTCTCTTCCAGAGTGGGACGCCACCCTTCTTCTCCTGCCCTTGGACATCAGAACTCCAGGTCCTCCAGCCTTTGGACTCTGAGGGTCCCACCAGGAGCCTGCGGGCCCTTGGGCCTTCAGCCCCAGACAGAGTGCCACTTCCTTGGTTCTAGGCCACCAGACTCAGGCTGTGCTGTGCTGCCAGCTCCCCTGGTTCTCCAGCCTGCGGATGGACTTCTTGTGAGCCAGTTCCCCTAAGCAATCTTCTGATCTCTCTCTATGTATCTCCTATCAGTTCTGTCTCTGGGAGAACCCCGACTAAAACAGTAGCCTTCTCTATACTTTACACTGGTTGACTTCATGTGTTCTCCAGGTTTCAAACACCATCAATAGGCCAGTGACTCCCACACTCTCACCCCATCCAGACCTGCACATCTAACCGCCACCTTCTGTCTCAGGGAACCTCAGAATTCAACCTGTGCACAACTGCATGCTCTATCTCGTCCCCTAAGCCTTCCTTTGCTCCAGTTTCCCCCATTCACTCATTCAACACACACACACACACGCAGAGTTTATTTTTTCCAGACAGAGAGTGACAGTCAACTACGTGACATTTGCACAATTCACATTTTTGGGGGGGAAGATGCATAATAAAAGAATGAACAGATTAACCAGGTCATTTCAGATAAAGATAAAACAGGAGTTTTGGGAAGCCCAGCACTAAAGTACAATAGGCATCTGTGCTTCTCTTTTCGAATTTCCTGGTGATTCCCCTAGAATAAGTTTCCCTAGGTGAGCCCAAGGGTGTTTAGATTAGGTTGCTAAGGAAGGCCTGGCTGAGGAAGTTCCATCTGGCTGCTGATGGAGAAGCTGGTGGTTCCTCTAGGTAGGAGACGAGCTTGCAAAGAAAGGGAATGGCAGCTTCGAGGGCCACAACATGGGACTGAGCTGGGTGGGGACATGGAGCAGGAGGGAGGGTAGTAGGAGAAAACCCAGACTTAGGAGGTGAGGTCTTGGCTTGCAATCTGTGTGTAGCAGTCAGGACAGCCGGGGTTAGGCAGTGGTAACAAACGGTCCCCAAGTTTCAGTGGTTTACAACAATATAGTTTATTTTTCTGCTCACTCCAAGTTCACTGAGGACTGACTGGGGAGTCCGGCTGTTGCCCTCACTCTGGGACCCGTGCAGACAGGGTGGCCTCTCCTGTCGGCGGGGGCGAGGGGGAACGAGGCGAATGGAATCACGTCTTGTCTCTGAAACCTTCCACCCCGACAGGCCACACATCTCCTCCACCCGCGTCTCACGGGCCCCAGGTCCGGGGGCCCAGCCTGCCAGGGTCGCAGTGCCGGCGAAGTGTGGCCCTACCACGTGCATGCGAGGGGGGGAGAGCCGGCCTGAGTCAGATAGCCCCCGCGACACTCATGCCGAGGCAGAGATTCAGAACTTCATTCCAAGTGCAGTAGCGGAATGCTGGGGTGCGCCGGCCGGGCGAGGGGCAGGGTCTGATTCGGGTCTGTAAGAGGACCTCTGTGTGTGTGGTGGTGAGGAGGATGCGATCAGGGGGTCTGAGAGGAGGCAGGAGACCAGCTGGGCAGCCACGACCCAGGGAGGAGGCGGTGCTGCCACAGCCTGCAGTGGTGGCCAACAAGGCCAGCAAACGGGACAGTCATCGGGCCCCGAACCAGAAGCCTGGATCCCATGCCTGGCAAGCCCCGCTCACCGCCTCCGCCGCCTGCTCTACTCGAAAGCAAAACACCGTCTGCTCTATCTGCAAAACAGAGTCTAATTCCGTCTCATCTCGTTCTCACCTGGCCTCTTGCCATGGCCCCCAGGTGGTCTTCTGGGCCATTCCCCATGGAGCTCCGGAACCGTCTTAGGATAGATGCGGGTCCTGTCACTCCCTCTTGCTCAAACCCTCTTCTCGAATTCCCGCTGCCCCTGGGATGAGCTCCCGGGTCTTCGGCCTGGAGTCTTCTCCCACTCACATTCTGCAGCCCACACCCCCAAGAGCCAGCCTCTGGACCCCTTTCGGTGCCTGGATGTGCCAGGTGGGCTTCCTCCCAGCCCGTTCACACAGACTCTCCCCTCTGATGGCAAAGACACTCACCCCTTCCTGCCGACACACACACACACACACACGCACACACGCACACGCGTGTGCACACCTGCCTGCCTCACCCTTCCTCATCATCCCAGCTTCAGTGTTGGTGTTTTAGAGAAGCCTCCCCTGATCACCCTCTCCCTACAATTTGAATCAGACCCACTGCTCTATGCTTTTATAGCACCCGAGGCTTCTCCTTCACAGGAGTTACTGGAGTCTATGACTCTGCGCGCGCGTGTGTGTGTGTGTGTGTGTGTGTGTGTGTGCATGCCTGTGTCTGTGAGTGTATAATGCATAACTCCGTGTGCGTGCCTGTGTGTGCGTGTAATTGTCATCGGCCCTGGGAGAGGACAGCACATGTGTTTTGCTCACCACTGAATCACCAGTGCTGAGTGAGGTGACAGCCACAGGGTTGGCACTCGAGGTTTGTGGAACAAATACATGAAATAAATAACCAAAACAATGACAACCACTCACATTGTATTTCTAAACAGACCATGCAGATTATACCTAGCAGAAGACATAAATATGATTTTATGTTAAATAAACTATAACGAGGTAAATGGGATTTGGATATTACCTTTTAACCCTCCATCCTCTAAGAAGTAGGAAATAGGCAAGTTATTTGCTGCTAAAATCCTCACCGGCCGTTCTAGTCGGTCCTGCTGCGTTCACTCTGTGTCCCAGCTGTAGCCAAGCAAGACGAGAGAGAGTGACTCAGCTCCGGCTCGGCCCATGCCGGCCTGGAAGGAAAGCTGTGACCTTCTCAGCAGTGATGAGTCATTATGGTAACAGGAGTGCAGGTGGCCTGGGCCGCCGGGTCTCCAGCGTGGCCAGCACAGGCAGCATGTGACTTTGCCAGGTGGCCCTGCCTGGCATCTTGCCTCCCGAGCCCCGGCCCCTCTCCCTCTCGGCCCACATTCACACACACGAGAGGAGAAGGCAGCTTGGGGAGGATCAGAGCTGTTCAGGGGTGTGTGTGCTGCCACATTTATTAATAGAGCTGCTGTGAAACTGTTTGGACTGAAAAAGTGCAACAAAGTGACTCAGGTGCAAAATTCCTGCATCAGCAGGTGCTGACGAGGGCTCCGTCTGCAACCGGAGCAACTGGAAATGTCCTGAATTGATCACAGGCTCAAGTCAACGTTTGTACACCCCACCCTGGCGGGTCCAGCGGTCACTGTGAACGGAGCCTGCATCAGCTGCAGTGGGGGACCTGGCTATAGAGACATCGTAAGGTCAAGTCCACCGGGCAGGGGAGGCCAGCCTGCAGGGGGCATGGGGCCTGGAGGTCAGGACAGGAGATGGGTCCTATGGACAGGCACGGCGGGCCCTTTTTGGGTTTCTGGCCCCTGTCTCGCGTTGCTAAGACTTTCTCCATCTTCACACAGACTACGGAGGGGCTTTTCAAGAGCATGTTCAGCCCTTGCACGAGGCCTTCCGGTGGCTTCTGAATGGGGCTGGATATTGTACTCTCTCCAAGTGGTGCAGCTCTGTTTTATGCCAAAGAAAACTATCTACTGGAATGAATTTTATTCTTACGACTACCGAGAATGCTCAAATCTTTCCTTTTATAGAAAACTGTCCAAATATATTAACACGAGGGCAACTCCTAACGCCCTCGTTGTTCAGGGTGATCAGCCCCACAGCCTCCAGCTTTTGTCATAGACCTGGTTTCCCCGGACTTAGAGCCCCACTTTTCAGAGGCAGCAGCTGAGGTTATGAGAGTGGACTTTGGCATCAGAGAGCCCCAACTTGAGCCCCAGATGCACCCAGCTCTGCCACCTGGGGCCAATCCTCATCATCTCCAAGGTCTAAAGCTTCCCCACCTTCACAATTAGAACAAGAGCTCTTACCCCATAGGGCTGTTTTAAAGGGTCAACAGACAATAAATACAGATGGTTGGGATAACACCTGACATCTAGTAAACAGTTGTCTGTGTAAGGAAAGGGGGCCATCCAGTTTGCACAGTGTTCTTGAAGCATCCCGGTCTGAATAAATGAACACGCCTGGGATCCGACTCATACAGAAGGAGCCGGGCATTCGCCCCCTACTCTGAGCCTGCTCTTCAAGGAATGACACCTTAGCGGGACAGGGCCTTCTGGGGGCCACATCACACGGACGGCCACACTGACAGGCGTTGTAGTTAACCAGGTCTGGCAAGGAGTGGAGTTAGCAGGTGTTGGGGCCACAAGAGCCCACTGCTCCTTTATTCCCATTAAATGGCGTCATCTCATTTCTCCAAGTTCCAGTGCGTGAAGGTCCCAGTACAGAATGTGTGATAAATCACCCCAAGTCAGGTGAACATGATTTCTAACCCCTCCCCATCTAAGTTGCTGAGAAACCTTGTGCACGAGGCTCTGACCCAGTGATCCCCATTCTGCAGGAGGCAGACCCCTCAAATCCCTTTCTTTGGGGACCCCAGTCAGCAGCTGTGAGTGTACTGAGGGCACTCGCTGCCGGGCCACAGATTTCTATGAGGACAATGACTGTGATACCCCAGAGGCTTTATTCATTTATTTAATTGTATTTCAGTAGATTTAAAAGGTACAAGTGCACTTTTGATACACAGGCATGTTGTACAGCGGTAAAGTCTGGGCTTTTAGTGTACCCACCACAGTGTACTTGTGGGGTTTTGCCGAATGCGTCTTGAGTCAGGTTATGATCTCTGCATCCCTGTGATCCAACCCAGAGGCTAGAAGTGCCCCTTAATTTCCCATGTGGACTCCAGCCTGGGTTCTCTCATTCATCTCACAGATGAGGACACTACCGCTGTGACCTGTTTACCTGGCCCCAAGGTGGTGGAGCCAGGACCGGTATAGCTGGCTTGGCGCAAAACTTTCTTTTTAAAATTTTTATTTATATTCAAAATGTATTTTATCAAGTAAATGTTACAAGCACAGATTTTTTTTTTTTTTTTTTTTTTTTGAGACAGAGTCTTACTCTGTAGCCCGGCTAGAGTGCCATGGCGTCAGCCTAGCTCACAGCAACCTCAAACTCCTGGGCTTCAAGCAATCCTCCTGCCTCAGCCTCCCAAGTAGCTGGGACTATAGGCATGCGCCACCATGCCCGGCTAATTTTTCTATATATTTTTTAATTGGCCAATTAATTTATTTCTCTAGTAGAGACAGGGTCTCGCTCTTGCTCAGGCTGGTTTCGAACTCCTGACCTTGAGCGATCCTCCCGCCTCGGCCTCCCAGAGTGCTAGGATTGCAGGTGTGAGCCAACGTGCCCAGCCAGCACAGATTTTTTTTTTTTTAATTAACAAGTATTAAAAGACTTAACAGCAACAACAGCAGTCAGGTCTCTGCCTTACCCCTCCACGCTCCCCAGTCCAGAAGTGTGGGAAACTGTTTTGCTGTTTCTTCTGATATATTTTGTCTCATATATACATAATAGGCTTGTGTTGCTGATCCTAATTTATTCATTTTTAGACAATGTCAACTTCCTGGTGAATATTTCATTTGCCAGCATAATATTTTGTTACATATTCTCCCACAATATATCATCTCCCTCTGTATAACTTTGGGCTGCCGTAACAAAATGCCACAGGCTGGGTGACTTAATGCCTGTGGCCCACAACCCCGAGGCCACAGACCAGCACCAGTCCCTGGCCTGTTGCAAACCGGCTGCGCAGGGCAAGGGAGCGTCTCGTCCGTATCTGCAGCTGCTCCTGTTTAGCTGCATCACGGACTGAGCCACGCTTCCCGCCAGGTCTCCCACTCTCCCTCCCCCACGACACCCCCAGGGCCACAGAAAAGTTTTATTCCACGAAACTGGTCCCTGGTGCCAAAAAGGTTGGGGACTGGTGACTTACACAACTTACACAACAGAAATTTATTTTTGTACAGTGCTGGAGGTTAGAAGTCCAAGGCCAGGGTGCCAGCACAGCCGGGCTCTGGTGAGGACTCTTCCTGGCCTCTGGATGTCCACCTCCTTGCTGTGGCTCCCCTGGCCTTTCCTCCGTGCAGTGCAGGGAGAGAGCTCCGCCTCTCTCGTCCTCTCCTAATAAGGTATTCATGCCGATCTAACCCTAAATATCCCCCAGAGGCCCCATCTTCAAATATCACATTGGGGGTTAGGGCTTCAACATATGAATTTTGGAGGAACACCAACATTCAATCCATAACACTCTACTATTAATGTCCGGTTGTTGGGGAGAGGGTTAGTAATATTAAAATGCCCAGATGAACACGGATATTTGCCAAGATTTCTGATTTATTTTCTTATTTTACGACTTCATTGAGGCATAACTGGCAGTGAACAGACCGCGCGTGCCTTGACCGCACAGTGTGATAAGTGTGACACATGCGCACGCCAGGGAGCCATCGCCACACCCAGGACAGTCCCTGCGGGAGCCTCCCTTGTCACTGCCAGTTGTCGATCCCCTTGCCCCCAACCCGGCCCCAGCCCATCCTCAGGCAACACTAACCTCGTTCTGTCACTACAGACTAGTGTGCATTTTCTAGAATTTTACATAAATGAAATCGTACAGCATATACTCTTTTTTTTTTTTACAGCTTGTTTCTACGAACATTTTCTGAGATCCATCTGCGTGGTCGTTTGTTATCGGTAACTCATTCCTCCTCATTGTTGAGTGATATCCCATTGTGCTGCCGACCGTAATCTGTTTATCTCTTCTCTGTTGATGGACATTTGGGTTGTCTCCAGTTTGGGGCTTTTACAGAGACAGCTGCCGCGAACAGTTGTCTGCAAGCCTCTGTGCAGACGTGAGCTTTCTTTTCTTTTGGGCAAATGGTAGAAGTGGAATGGCTTGGTTGTATGGTAGGTGTGTGTTTAATGTTTTAAGAAACTGCCAAACTGTTCCCCAAGTGTTTGCACCATATTTGCATTCCCTCAGCAGTGTGTGAGTTAGTTCTGCCGGATCTTGATATGGCTGGTGTTTTCAGTTCAGCCATCCTAGCGGTGATGTAGTGGTATTTGACTGTGGTTTTAATTTGCATTCCCTGAGAGCTGAGTTCTCAGTCACTGCTGGATTCTGCCTCTCCTGATCTCAGGATTCTGGTTGTGCTTCTTTCCAGTGACAGAAAGGCAGAGCCTATCCTTGGGGAGTTCGTGACCCAGAGGGAAGCAAACGTCTACTGCAGGTGCAAGACACAGCAGGCCCCGGGAAGCACCAGGCCTCGAACTCAGAGAGTCAGGGAAGGCTTCAAGGACTAGGAGACTCTTGAAGAAGGGGGGAGGGAGTTTTCCCAGTTGAGTGAAAGGGTAGAAAAGTGGGACATTCCTGGGGTGGTACAGTGTGTGAAGGCAAAGTGGCTGGGGGAGCCACGAGGGGCAGATTGAAGGCTTCTAGGCTATGAGAATATTATTGATTTTATCTTATAAGAGAAGGGACATTTTTGTGCATTTTGAGTATGTTTTAGGAAGATCAGAGTGGCAGCAGTTTGCAGGATGGGAGAAGGGGCTGGTGCCAGGGAGTGAGTGACCAGCTGCATGGTCTAACCCTCGATCACATGCAGGGCACCAAGACTGCTGCAACTGTCCTGGGGAGAAGCTTTGTGGTCCTGCACTTAGTCAGTTACAGAGGAGAGGGAGAGACAGGAGCTGGTTAGGCTTTGGTGACTGCCACCTGAGCAGGTACAGGGATAAGTTTTTGCTTTGGATGACTAGATAGCTGCAATGTAAAATGCAGAACTTAGGGAAGGACATCTGTGGGGAAGAGGTGATGAACCTGGGTTTGGGGTGTATAAATTGGGAGGCACCAACAGAACTTCCACTGGACAATGGCACGGGGACTGGACTGTTGAGAGTCACAGAGCACATGAGCACGGTGACGCTGAGGCTAAGGATGAGACTGCCCAGGGGCATGCCCAGCAAACCCACCACAGTTAGCAGGACGCCAGAGGAAGAGAAGCGCCCAGACGGCTTCAGGAGGCAGCGGTGGGAAACAGAGAGAGACCACCATGTTCCAGTCAGCGTGGGGGAGTCGAGGTTAAAACAGACTCTGTAAACCATGCGTGGAGGGAAGCACAGAGAGGTGAGCTGGGACTGAAACTGTTGGCCCACGGGCACTGGGAAGGAGTGTGCAGGGGCGTCACTTCAGCCCCGTGGTGGGGGTGATGAATATCCAATGATCCTAGGGAGGCTGGAGGGCAGAGCTAGGAACCCCCCATGGGATCCATGAAAGAGAACTCCAATGCTCTGCCTACCCGGGATGGCAGCCACACAGTAGCCGCTTGTCGGCAATGAAGGAGAAAGCAGGCGAACACCCGTGGGCCAGGACCCGGACGCTTGTGCTGCTTTCCAGTTCGGGCATTGGGTGAGAGCCTGAACTGCTAATATACAAGCTCGTTCTCTGAGCTGCGGTCTCTGGGAGATCCGACTGCGGGTACCATGAGAAACAAGGAAGGATGAAGACTGGAGGACAAGAAACGCAACCCCTATGCCAAGTGGGCATTACGTTGCACATTGCAAATGAACACTACAAAGCACCCTTGGAAAGCAGGTGTCTCAGAAGAAAGACAAGAAGGTAACAAATTAGGGAATACATTTTCATTAGCTGGAAAATGAAAAAAAAAACAAAAACAGAGAACACTGCAAAGGACTTTAGGAGTATATGTTTAAAATCCTCAGAAAGGCAAAAGAAGTGACAGCAACTGTAAACAAGAACAGGCAGTTATGAAACAAAAAAATGTCAGTTAGGAATCAAGACTAATATGGATAAATGATCAATCTCAAAATCTGGAAAAAAAATATAGCTATTGAAATACAAGCCTGATTAAATGAGATCAACAGTAAGCTGGGAAAAAATTTGATGAGTGCATTTGGAAGACAGAATTGAGGAAATCAATCAGAATGCAGCACAGAGAGATCAGGAGATAGAAATAGGAAAGAGAAGTAAAGGAAGGTGGAGAAGATACTGAAAAGGTACATATGGATCAAATGGAATAGGGAAGAGGAAAGTAAACTGAGATCATGGCTAATTATTTCCAGACGGGAAAGAAACTACGAGTGCCTCAGAACCAAAGAACACATTGAGGGCCAAGTAGGGTAAACATGCAAAAAATCTACAGATTTAGATGTTTACAGCGAACCCACAGATCAGAGATGAGAAATGAAATTTTTCAAACTACTAGAAGGAAAAGACTCTTTGTACTAAGGAATGGCTATCAGCTAGACTCTTCCTCAGCAAAAGAGAGGCCGGAAAATAACAGAGCAAAATGTTGAGGGAAAATGACTAACAATGTAATATTCTATGCTCAACTGAAACATCTTTTAAGAGTTATGGCTATATGTAAATATTTCTAGACATGCAGGTACTATAATTCTGGTCAAGGTGGCAAAATGAGCAGATATCAAACAGTAGTAACAAGATAAGGAGAATTTGGAGGAGAGTTTAAAAGTCCTTGACTTTCATTTGGGTGAAGAATTCAACTTTAGTCTCATTTATGTATGTTGTTATAGTTCACAACAAAAATGGTTTTTGTTTTTTAAGTTAGGATCCTTGTCTTACTCAGGAGAGTTTGATTAAAATTAGATTTTGGCTTTAGGAAAATATTATCGCGTTGGAGCATGTATTTCCCAACGTGGCTCTTTTAATAATGCGAACCTCTCAATGGAAAACAAAGCTGCTTCGCTCTGGGTTCTTTCCTCCTTGAAGTGCTTTGAATTGGATGTTTTTTTCCCCTTTTCGGTAATGCCAAGATCTAGGCTATAATCACATTCATTTTGCACATGGCAATAAACATTCAATTAAAGTCCCAAGCGCACAAGATCAAAATCCACTAGCTAACACACAAAGCTGACATAATTACTTCCCCTAGAACACTGGTTTAGAGGAACAGCAAATTACAGTTGTTAAATCATCCACAGGAGGGCTCTCCCAATGTTCCAAATGCAAAAAGGGAAGGTTGGAAGTATATGGAAATAATTTGGGGGGAAAATGGACTGAACCTTCACAGTTTAAACAGCATTTCAGTGGATTATAAGATTCAACAGAATGCCACATCTGGTAGATACGAGCTTTGTGCTGCTGTACTCATAGCAACATGCGAAAGACACACTGCTACGAAGGAACAAAATGTTTTTTTTTTTTTGTTTTTTTTTGCAAAGTATAGTCTGAACATAAATGGAATGATTTCAACACAAAGATCAGCAGCAACAACCTGGTTTTCTGATTATTTCATTTGCCCAGTTTTACTTAAACGACCTAGTAGCCAAAGAGAAGGCGCCTGGGAAGATAAAAATTGGTAAGGAGCGGTTATTTTCTCATTCTCTCTCTTTTTCTTGGCCACCTACTCCTTTGCTAACAGGGCTATTAAAAACAAAAACTACTATTGGGAGGCCGGGCGCTGTGGCTCACGCCTGTAATCCTAGCTCTTGGGAGGCCGAGGCGGGCGGATTGCTCAAGGTCAGGAGTTCGAAACCAGCCTGAGCAAGAGCGAGACCCCGTCTCTACTATAAATAGAAAGAAATTAATTGGCCAACTGATATATATAATTAGCCGGGCATAGTGGCGCATGCCTGTAGTCCCAGCTACTCGGGAGGCTGAGGCAGAAGGATCACTCGAGCCCAGGAGTTTGAGGTTGCTGTGAGCTAGGCTGACGCCATGGCACTCACTCTAGCCTGGGCAACAAAGCGAGACTCTGTCTCAAAAAAAAAAAAAAAAAAAAAAAAAAAAACTACTATTGGGTTTCAATCACAGCTTCCTCTATCTGGAGCTCTGAAGTTATAGGAAAAAAAAAAACCCCGAAAGGTAAAGGCTCAATACAGTATCCTATTTATGATGGGGACGCTGGGCCCGAGAATGCAACTTGGATCGAGTGCAAGATTGCGGTTTCGTACCCCTCCCAGAGACTGAACCTTCCCACTCAGTCAGGGGCTGCACAGCTGCGTCTGCAGACTCCTCTGCATTTGCAGTGAAGGGCTATGGACTTTGTCCATTGACAGGCAGCTCCGAGTGGGAGTGCAAGCCAGTGCCTAGCCCAGGCAAGGACAGTTGTCCAAATCATTCTCACTGTCGGGGGATGAGCCCACCAGAAACCCGAAGAGGAAGAAGGAAGCCACCTCTCCTGTACTTCCTTGATTGAGCAGAAGTGTTGTTTTTATGGGGCAAGGAGGAAATAAGAATGTTCCATCTATAGCATCCATGGAGTGGCTGGACAGCTTTACGTACATACATTATCCCGAAGGTCTAGGTATAATAGCAAGTTTTTATATTCGCTCAGATTATTTTTCCTAGTTCTCACTTGTTTGGCTACTGCTCTATAGCTTCGCACTACCAACAACAACAGTATGCACACCCTCAGCCTTCCTCAAAGACCCGGCATAGCAAACTAGTGTAGTATTTTTCCTTTTTTCTGACAAAACTTCCCTCGCATTTCTGTTGTATTATTAATAGTGAAAGGAGTCAGAGTAGGAGAGGCAGAGAAGTCAGAGGCAATAGTCAGCCCATCCCTTTGGTCTTTCTTAACCAGGGAACAGAACAATGACAGTGCCGGAGGGAGACGAGTTCCCAGGGAACAGTGACCTAAATAATGGTGACAGCTGGTGAAAATGTTGAGCACTCAGAGCATCTCAGGCTGGGATGAGGTGGATGGTTTACTGTCTGAGCACAGCCACAGTCAGACTTATAGCAATTCAGTAATATTCCTACCTGCATTACAAGGTGAGTGGCAATATCTCAAATGAAGCTTTTGTGTAGACTTTTAGAAATCTTGCTGTGTCTATTTTCTTTTCAAATACAAAGTTTTTTTTAACTTTTTAATTTCAAAATAATTATATATTCAGAGGAATTTGCAAAAATAGTACAGAGAGCTACCATATACCCTTCACCCAGTTTTCCCAAGTGGTAACAGAACTATGTGAACATGACAATTTCAAAACCAGGAAACTGATGTTGGTATCACTAGTTCACGTGAACCTATCTATGTGTGTGTGTGTGTGTGTGTGTGTGTGTAGTTTTGTCATGTGTGGATTCACGTACCCACCACCACAATGAGCATACAGATTGTTCCATCACCACCGTGAACCTATCTGTGTGTGTGTATGTGTGTGTAGTTTTGTCACGTGTGGATTCACGTACCCATCACCACAATGAACATACAGATTGTTCCATCACCACACAGATTCCCTTCACAGTTGGGCTGCTAAGTTTCTTAATATTTTAATGTTCACCTAGTTTAGTAAAAGACTGGTTTTTTAATGAAATAGTATATTGAGCACTGTTCTTATAATAGACATCAGATAAAATGCTTTGCCCTAGCATCAATGTGCTTTTTCCTGCTTGGAGATGGTTTATCCTAATTCCAGACAAAGATTAGAAAAAAATAATCAATCTTGGGATTCTTGTTTTCACAAGTGAAAAATCCACACGGTAAGTAAGTAAGTAAGCCTCATGTGTCCTTTTCACCTGGAACAATGCCGCTTGTGAGTGGTCATTAGAAGTTAGGGGCATGGGTGGCCCTCCAGAGACACCTGCAAGTCCACTTGGCTGGCACTAATCTCATCTTCCCAGCCCTGGCCCGGCTCCACCCAGCCTCTTATGAATACCAGAGGAAGGTATTCATAAGAATGAAGGAATCAACCCTATGACCCTCACATTAGGTTTCTTCACATAATTCCACATCTCTTGTAGGCTTTGCTCTTTTCTCTTGTTTCTCTGCTCTATCTCTGTGACTGATTTATTTAACTGGAAGGTGTTATCTTCAATTTCTGAGATTCTTTCTTCTGTTTGATCTACCCTGTTCTTGGGGCTTTCCACTATATTTTGTAGTTCCTTGAATTGATTCTTCATTTCCAGGAGTTCTGTTAAACTTTTATTCATTGTATCAATTTCTTTAGTGAATTTTTGTTCCAGGTCCTGGAGTCTTTTTGTGTTTTCTTTGTGTTGGTTATCCAATTGTTCTTGCATGTCGTTGAATTTTCTTATGATCCACATTCGAAATTCCTCTTCTGTCATTTTGGTTGCCTGATTTTGGTTGGTGTCCGTTGCTAAGGGGCTAGTGCTTCTCTTTGGGGGTGTGTTTTCCATTTGGTTCTTCATATTTCTGGAGTTCCTTTGCTGATTTCTTCCCATCTCCATCAGTTGTTGCTTCTTTCCTTTAGGTTTTCGTTTGGGTATTGACACGCTTTGTTCAGTCTCTGAGCCAGTAGGTGGTGTCTGTGGTTAGATTTCTCCACTACCTGTATGACGAATCAGTAGGTGCTTTGAAAAGGGTGTGCAGGATGTCCTCCCTGTCAGTAGGTGGTGCCTACTTGGAGGAACAGGCTACACTATTGTGTTTGAGTCCTGTAACCAGCTCTTGTTCCTCTAGAGAGGCACTCTAGTGCCTCAGGTGGTCAATTGTGCCCTGGGACTTCCAGGTGTGTCCTTTTCTCCCCCTCAGTGAGGGCTGGTCTAGGAGAGGGTCTGGGCGGAGCTGGGTTGGGTAAGCCTGCCCTCAGGCACCACCAATGTCCTTAGCAGGGGTCACAGTTTTGTTCTCTGCTCCTGGGAAAAGCCGTCAGAGAGGGGCTGGAATGGCCCCGCTCAGTCAGAAAGTGAAAGTCTGCGTGTGGGGGTGGGGCTGTCTGAGACCTGCAGTCTGGAGCGGGCCTCGCTGCTTTCCACCCTCCCCAACTCCGCAGCTACTCCTGGGCCTCTGCCAGCAGGCCAGACCTCACGCCACCAGGCCTCCCCTGGCTGTGATGCCGGCGGGGAGGTTCCCTGCACAGGATCGCCCCTCTTATATTTTCCTGGATAGAGCTGGAACCCATTCTACTAAGTGAAGTATCTCAAGAATGGAAAAACCAGCACCACATGTACTCACCAGCAAATTGGTATTAATGGATCAACACCTAAGTGGACATACAGGAGTAACATTTATCGGGTGTCAGGAGGGTGGGAGGGGGGAGGAGGGGATGGGTATATACAGCCACAACGAGTAAGATGTGCAATGTTTGGGGGATGGACAGCTCTTACTCGAGGGGGGAGGGGGGCATGGGCAATATATGTAATCTTAACACTTGTACCCCCATAATACCCTAAAAAAAAAGAATGAAGGAATCAAGTCTGTGTTAGATGAGGAAGTGCTGCACAATGATAGTCTTGAAGATGTATTTCCCCTTAGGGGAAAGGGATTTGACTTGTGTTTAGAGTCTCAAGGAGCCAATCCCTGGGAGAACACCCAGGGTGTCACATTTGGCTTCTAGAGAAGACAGCACTTTCTAATAGGGGGCCTGCCTGGAAAGGCAGGATATCTTTGGGGAGGAAATGATCTTAGCGTCACTAAAGGTGTTTACGAACAGGCTGGATGGCCACTTGCCAGAGAGGTAATATCGATAACAATTTGAGCACTGGGGAGGGCTAGGTGAAAGGGCAATCTTTAAAAGCCTTAAGACAGCAGGATTTTCACCAACACTCAGAAACCTGTTGCTGTAACCACATATACATGATCTGTAATGAGTTGACCATTTAGAGTTTTCCTAACAAGTACTAGGGGAGTATTTGCCTTACAAATGAAAGATATACAAAGCCCTCTATGCCCCGTGCTGTCCTAGCATGAACTCCTCCCCCATCAGCACTTCATGCAAAGCCAACACCAATTGCATCTGCTGGGTTGGAAGCTATGTTTACAACCTCTAATTCTGCAGAGAGTAGCACAAGACAGAGTGTCTGTAAATGACATATATACAACATGTGTAAGGAGCCCAGGGAAGTGCTCTGCAGCTTCCTTGTCCTGACGTACCAGTGAACTATCCATCCAGTAGAGCCTCTTCTCGCTTCTCTTCTCTGCATAATGGTTGGATGGGGGAGTGGTTTGTACCGACAGGTATAGTGGAAAGTGAATTAGCCCATAAAAAAGCATCTTAGTCACTTCACCTCTTCCCTTCTTGCGTCAGAGTGAGTATCAAAGGAGTTAAGTTTGAAAGAATAAACTCAGCTTCATCTTATCAACAGGTTGCTTTAGTGATGTTTCCAGGGAGCCAGCATTCAATACTTTCCTCTCCCTAAAGGTCTGGCAACTTCTTCTTTTAGAGTTTCAGCAACAAAAGTCCTGACTTTACCCACTCTTTCTGACCATAGACCTACCAGTCTTGTGTGCCTGGAAGTCTCTCCTTCTCCCCTCTGGTGTGGGAGAGCAACCTGCAGTCGTGGGGAAATGATCGACTTGCCTTAAGCAATTAGGATGATATTCCTCATTTTTTTAGAGAAGGAGAAATAAGACATACTGAGGACTTCCTGTCCAGACATGATGGCATAAAATAATTTCTCCCTCTCCTCCCTGCTAAGCATGACTATAAACTCTGGAGATAACTCAAGGGGCCACCAAAGAACACTGAAAGATGCTAAGAAGAAAAGTTGAATAGCGAACCAGGAAACAGAGGAACAGCACAGCAATAGGGTGTTTTATGTCCCACACGCAACAGAGAAGGTGACCCCAACCTGGCCCTTCCTCACCCCAAGCTGGCAACAGAAAGCAGTGCAGGTGGCCTCATTCCTCCCGAGTCAAATGGGAGTCCTTCTGACAACATCCCCGCGTGACACTGCAGGAAATGCGGGTCGAGCCCCGCCAACACTAAGTGGCAAGGGAGGCTCTCTTCTTCTCCTTCTTGGGCCTGAGCTTCCCCTCTCGTGGGGAGACACCAGAGCAGGCGGGTGAAACGGGAAAAGGGGCCCAGCCCCATAAAACGGCCCACAAAACCATTTCACCTCCGCGAGTCTGAGACTCTCCTTCCTCACTGAAGACGCCTGGAGGTCTGCCCGGGGGAAGAGCTCTGCCTTCTCGGGCAGCATTAGCGGGAGCAGTGAGGGCTCCTACACCACCAGATAAACTAACAAGGCGAAAACAACACTGCAAAAGCTCTGTAAATCGAACTGTCATTATTGAAACTCCAGCTGGTAAAAGTAGCCCAGGCCCTGCGTGCTACACCTAAGCAGGGGGCTGCCTTCTACTCAGCCACAAAAAACAACGGTGATCTGGCACCTCTTGTATCATCCCGGATGGAGCTGGAGCCCATTCTTCACCTTGTGTATACACCGTCAAATTGGTACTAACTGATCAACACTTAGGTGCTCACTTGGAAGTAGCATTCATCGGGTGCCAGGCAGGTGGCAGGGGAGGGGATGGGTAAATTCACATCTAATGGGTGTGGAGCACACTGTCTGGGGCTGAGCATGCTTATACTTCTGGCTTGGGCAGTGCGAAGGCAATATATGCAACCAAAATGTTTGTCCCCCCATAATAGTCTGAAATTTAAAAATTTAAAAAGTTGCTATTTTAGTGGGCACATAAGACAAACCCACAGCCAGGCTGCTGGTGACTTGCCTTGACGCATTCCCTGAGCAAAGCTTGCTTGCTCTGTTTCTACACTCACTCAAGCTAGCACTTTCTGGGCTAGCACTTTCTGGGCAAGGAAGGCCCAGAAATGCCGAGGCCACTGTCCCACGTGCCAAGTGAAGAATGTAACATGAAGAATGTAACATTATTCAGTACCTTGAATAATCCGGCCTAGTCGTCCCTTTTCATTACAAATACCCTCCCTAGAGTCGAAGAAATTACAGCTCATTATCTTGCCTAATTTGCATGCTTACCAATTATGTACCTAGCAATACAAAACACAAGAATACGAATGTTTAGCAGCAAACAATGATTTAAATCTGGAATATACACTTTTCCTCATTCTCATCACCAATGTTTTCTCTATCTTGCTGCAGACACAAACAGGAGAGTGAATCCTTTGCGGACAACGGTCTTTGGGGGCCTCTTTTATCGCCTAAAGCTTTGAGCCAAGGAGAATCATTTGGAAAAAAAGTCCCCACAATAAAAATACTTTTCTGCTGTTAATTAGAAATTCAGACTGCTCCACTGCAGGGATTTTGTTCTTGTTGGGAGCTTCCTGATCCCAGTCCTTCAGTCCTGACAATTCTGGAATATGAGGATAAGGAGACGTGTTGCTGGTTGGGGCTGGGGCATTAAACAGAGGAGTAAAGGAGTCAGAGGGCGATCATCCCTGGGCAGGGAAACCAAGGAAAATGCTGCACTGTACTCCCACCCTGGGCCCACCGAGTCCCACCAGGGAGGCTCGTGCTGACGCCCTCCCACTACCCTACACCCCCAGACAGCCCTGGACCCACGGCCCAGCCCCGAACTCATCCACGACCACACAGCCAACGCTCATGCCCTTTTCTTTCTCCCCAGTCTGCCTACCAGACCAGCTCCAGAACTTTCCAAACATCTGCATTCTTTTTGCTGGCTGCCATTGAGGAAGAGCATGAGATGAAATTACCCAACACTAAGGCCAGTCACGCTGACAGCGACGTCTCCTTTCCTGTCTCAGCTGGGCCCTTGGTGTTGCCTGGTAAAATTTCTTTCTTATTTGTCTCCATTTCTCTTTGCTCTCACCACCACCAATATTCCCAACAGTCACCATGCAGAGTGCCAAACAGGTGTGTTAGTTTCCGAGGTAGGACTGCAGTAACAATGACCACGAATGGGGTGCCTTCAAACAGCAGGGACTTACTTGCCCACAGCTCTGAGGTCTAGAAGGCCAAGGTCAAGGTGTCAGCAGGACTGGCTCCTTTTGTAGGCTCCGAGGGAGAAGCTGCTCCCAGCCTCTCTCCAGCTCCGGGGGGCCGCTGGCAGCCCTGAGCAATAACTGGCTTGTGGATGTCACTCTCATCTCTGCCTCTGTGTCCACACGGCCTTCTCACCTGTGTCTCCTTTGTGTGTGTGCCCCTGTTTCCCTCTTCTTATAAGGACACCAGCTTTGGGTTAAGGTCCACCCTAACCCAGTATGACCTAATCCAGACAGACCTCATCTTAACTTGATTACATCTGCAAAGTCTCAATTTGCAAATAAGGTCACATTCTTGGGTACCAGGGGTTAGGACTTGAACATACATTTTGGGGGGAGACAATTACACCCACGACCGTAGGCGTCTGATATTGAGAAAGCACACACTATTAATAGATTTTAGTTTTCTTTCTAAGAAATCATTATCCAGGCCCTATACTCTCACCCGATAATTTGCATTTTCTTCCTTAGAGGAAAAATCATTAAATACGTACTTCCTCAACTTTCCCCACCTCCCCCACATCCTCACACCCTCCCGCTCTATCTCACAGGGGCTGCTCCTGTTCCAAGCCCAGCCCTCCATCTGACTCTCCTCTATGCCTCGTTTCCTGACTCCACTGAAAACCATCCTCACACCTTCCTGATTAAAAAACTACTGAAGTACCTATTGCTTCCAGGAACCGTCATTCTTTTAGGAACTGCTAATGCGCAAGTCCTTGTTAGTAAGCCAACCTCCTACCTCCCCAAAGAGACCTTCCACTTTGGCTTTAAGGCACCCAGAAGCTCTCCATACCTCTCTCCCAGGATAGTCCTGGGGACGGGCCGCTGCAAAGGTTCAAGTTCATTTTCCTGGCACCTGGTGAATGTGCTAGATCTGCTCCTTCTTAAAGAAGCCCTGCTACTAATTTTCAGGGTTATTGTTGGCACATTGTATTCTTTGGCCATTTCTGGGGAATCCTTCACTAAACACATTCTTGGATATAAAGTCTCCCCAAGCTTCTGATCGGTTTATCACAAATTTCACACACATTCAGTCTACAGTTAAAGTAAATCCTCATGAGGTTGGGCACGGTGGCTCATGCCTATAATCCTAGCATTCTGGGAGGCCAAGGCAGGAGGATTGCTCAAGGTCAGGAGTTCGAAACCAGCCTGAGCAAGATCGAGACCCCATCCTCTGCTATAAATAGAAAGAAATTAATTGGCCAGCTAATATATATAGAAAAAATTAGCCAGGCATGGTGGCGCATGCCTGTAGTCCCAGCTACTCGGGAGGCTGAGGCAGAAGGATGGCTTGAGCCCAGGAGTTTGAGGTTGCTGTGAGCTAGGCTGATGCCATGGCACTCACTCTAGCTGGGGCAACAAAGCGAGTCTCAAAAAAAAAAAAAAAAAGGAAATCCTCATGAAATTGTCAAGTAGCTTGCATTGGGTTGTAAAGGCCATGGAAGCATCACAAGAAATGGGAAGGACTGGGTTTGCACCGTCTAGGAGATGAGAGGGTGTTAGATGGACCGTGGAGTAGGAGACCTCTTTGAGGGGTTGCAGAGACCAGGGGTAAAGGAAACTGGGAATGAGTAACTGTCATTTTTATTTGTCATTTTAATTTCCCCCCAAATGTCAATAAAGTGGGCTTTGCAAACTGTATCTCAACGAGCTCGACATTGATCCTGGAAATAATTCTAGCATAGAATGTATGTGGAAGGAGTATTTAATGAATCCCACACAAGAAATCAAGGAGAGCTTTACTAAACCACACTCACCTCCTCTTGTGAAAGAAACCCTTCTGCTAGGGTTTTAAAGGAAGGAGATGAAGTGGCTTTAGACTCACGGATTTTCAATCTGGTGTGTTCCACGATGTCACCATGCTAAGTGCCCTCCTGCCTCCAATCAGGCACCTTCACTGATGGGGACTCTTACCTTCGAGGGCAAGTCATTCCATCTTGGAGCTGCTCAGACCACAAAGAAATTTCTTTTTTTCCCCTTCTATCATGCCAAAATTGGGCACCCTGAGGCTTCATCTTATTGCCATTAATTAATTTAAGTATTAACAAGTTTATTATGTGGAAGCCGTCACCACCCGCACCCTAACACTGAGCTCTTCACCTAGCCTGACATCAAATCAGCAGTGCTGGCAGCCACATCTCTCCGTGAGCCGCTTACTGGCTTCCTCTCAGCCAAAACACCAACATCCTTCATGTGCAGCAGGAGCTAAGTCATGCTGCCATGTTTCATGGGTGCCACTGGATTTCTTATTCAGCGCAGGATCTGACATTATCCTTGTTGAATTTTCTTATATTCAGTTCAGTTTCTTAATTAGCGGCTCTTAATTAGGAGTAGGTGCCAGAATCATATGCAGAGCTTTTCCCAAATACGGAGGCCTGTTCCTCTCTTCACACGAACTGCATGAGCCCATGCAGGACAGGGTGTGGTGCCCACAGGGAAGATGGACCATTTTCTCCATTTGTCCTGGAGCCCAGAACATACAGAGCAGCCTAAACACAAGGCGTAAGCCAGCATGCCGAAGATTTTGCAACAGAGGGTGAGGTGGGTTCAAGAAATATAGTATTATTATTATAATCCTATTATCATCCTTGAGCTGGTATGTTCCAGAAAAGCATGATTAAAATTAAAAGGAAGACAAAAACAACTCTTTGCAATAACTGTAAGAGGGAAACAGCTAATATTTTAATACAAACAGAGTTCATAAACATCAATAAGAACAGTAGAAATCCCACAGGTAAACATGCTAATAATGTTAATAGATACTTACAGAAATAGAAAGAGAAATGATGAATAAATATGGAAACAAGGTCAATGTGTACCTAGTAATCAAAGAAATGCAAATTAAAGTAATGCCAAGATAATTTTCAGAGTTTTTTTTTTTTTATTTTGTTAAATGCTCTCTGAAATACAATAAAGTAAATCACTGAAAGTGCACTAGCAGTAATTTCCACTCTGGGGATTCTATCGCAAAGAAAAACAGCCTTAAGAAAAATATGTATGCCCCAAATATTAATTTTAATAATTTTTAATAGTATTTTTAATAATGGACAAATAGAAATAACTGAAATGTTCAGAATTAGAGAAATAACTAAATATGTATAGCTATCTCCTGCAGAAAGCTGAGTCCCACCTCCACTGTGAGCACTCAGGATTTCTCTACCAAATCTCCAGTATTCTAGGATCACATCACACTGTGATTGTCTGTCTCTGTGTCTGTCTTCCTCCCAGGAAAGAATTCTTTGTGGCAGGCATGCTTTTTGTTCACCTGTCTATCTCCACTACCAGTGTGGTGCATAACTTGCAGTAGGTGTTCGATAAATATTTATTAAATGGAAAAGAGCAAAATATGTGGATTGTCCTGTACTCATAAAAATAATATTGGAAGTATGTCATATAATTAAAAAAGGCTTATGTGATAATGATAGGCAGAAAAGGGCAGAGTGTATTCTTGTATCCATAATAATGAAAGAGCTCATATTTGTTAAGCGCCTTTTATGCTAAGTGATGTGTATATACATATATGAATTTATGTATTTGTATGTATATATATATTTTTTTTTCTTTTCATCCTTTTAATGATCCTTTGAGTTTCCATCTACTCTTTTGTTTTAAGGTAGACAGCATTACTATTTCCACTTTACTGGTTAAGCAGCCAAGCCTTTGGGAGTTAAGAAACTCAGTCAAGATGATACTGCTGGAAGGTTTAGTGAGGCACATACTCATGCTGCCTGACACTGGAAGCCAACCATGCTATACCCTGTCTAGTGTGAATGTGGACAAAAAGACTCCAAATCTTGCACTGAAAAAGTGACGCACAAAGCTCACCCAACTATTAACCATGACTGGCTTTGCTTAGTAGGATTACAAGGGTTAGTTTTTCATTATTAAAAAATGTTCTACATTGATCCAATATAATAGTCATAGTGAGAAAAACAATAATTATTTTTAAAAAGCAGTGATAGTTAAAGTGGACATGTATTCACTATAAAATAAAAATCTGTCTTAGAACCCACCCAAAGGGTCCTGTTTCCTGAAGTATTAAAAGGAACTTGCCAGTCACCCAGAGCTGATGGTGGCTCTGGCAGGTTCCCGTGCATTCAGGACACCAGCAGAACTGAGCAGCAGAATCAAGAGACAATTTCAGCTTGAGTAACTTACCCAGAAATCAGGAAATCTAGAAAAAAGCTATTTACGTGTCCAAATACACATCAGGATTGTTGCACATTTTGGTGTTGCTTTTATTTTTATTCCATATGAACTTACTCTTCAGTACGCAAGGCCCAAATGTGTTTTGCGTTCAGACAGGAGATGTGCACTGTACAAGATGAGTTTGCAGAATGGCGTCGAGGAGAGCTGGAAGTTGCAGTGTACTTTCAAACCACACAGCCAGACGTGGATGGTGCAGAAGGGGAGTGAATGAAGGGACATTCCTGTCAAGTGTGCGAGATGTCCTGGCACAGGCCCATCAGTGTTTCTCTGATGTTATTAATTGGGGGAGCAGAGACTTGCCTTTGAAGTGCATCATGCCAAGGAGCTGAATTCGTGTCAGCAGGACACAGCTGCACAGGCTCCAGGATGGCCAAGTGGTTATTGGACATGACATAAGTAGTCCTGTTGGCATTTCTTTGTAATTCACCATTAATTTCAAGCTGATGCCAATGAAATAGGACACTGTGACAGACTAATGGCTTCCTGCCCCTTGCCGATGGCAGCTGAAGTGTTTATTTTCCTAGCTGGAGGCCTTGATCCCACGGCCAGAGGTCAATTACAGAGACTACTGAGTGAATTATGATTCATTTTTAAATATTTTGCAAAAACATAGTGGGGTTTTATAAAAATGTAATAAATGTCCATGGAGTCTTTGTTCAACACTGGGATTCTCAGTACGACAGCAAGAATAAATGCTGCTTGTTTCAGACAAAGAAACATGAGCAGCCTCCTACAAGTGACCACACACTCTACCAAGGCTCCGGAGTTTAGCAAAGAGACGTGTGCATTCATTTTGTTAACATGAGCTGGGAAGGAGATACAGGAAAAAACAAGCATGAGATAAGAGCCCCCAAAGGCCCAGTTCTGAAATACCTAGATCTTTCCTAATGAGACACTTAACCAACAGGGGACCTGAGGGTGGGTCTGAACAATCACTAATCTCTTACATAGCAGATTACAAAACAACATGTGAACACACTTTTCACTCTCCTGATCACTCAAATGAATACTAAAAACCTCTTTCCAGGCATTGTCCAGAACCACACGCCACATCCTCTACCTCTGCCCCTCCCGAGCTCTACATGAAGGCACAAAAGTCACAGGACACTCCTTTCAGCGGAACGTCTAGAACACCAGGGAATGCTCTCGACACGCGACTTACAGCCCAAGAACTCGGGCAAGTGCCCTCGTGTGTGGCCACATCACAGGACTCCCTGGCTTGTGAATCTGATCTTTTTCTAGCACGTGGTTCCAGCAGACTGACCCATTATGTCTTCCATTTAAATTACAAATATGTCTATATGCCTAGGGCCAGTTTCCACAAATTGGAATTTTTTATCCCACTAGTTGTTTTTTTTTAAGAAATTAAGAAAGTTGTTGGAAAAAATTATTCCCTTTCCATTTCAAAAGACATGGCCAGAATATTTCCACAACTCATGAACTGTGATTGTTCAACACTTTAAATTTTTTTCTACTTTAAAATATTAACGGCGTACAAGTGTTTTTGTGACATGGATACCTTTTTAATGCTTAAGTAGGGGTTTTTAGTGTGCCCATCACCTGAATAGTGTTCATTGCACTGGATAGGTACATTTTTACCGCCCCCCCCTTCTTGATCTCCAATGACCTTTACATCTCTCCGTGCCCGTGTGTGCCCACTGATTGGCTCCCAGTCATTAGCTCCCAGTTCCCTTCTAACCCCTCTCTCTCCTCACTTTCCCACCTCTAATGGGACAGGCCCCTTCAGCATGCCACACATGAGCTAAGCGATTAGGAAGCAATCAGCATCAAGGGATGACACGCGTGTCTTGTAATGCTCCACTCTGGAGACGAGGACCCAGGGCAGCGTGACTGCCAGGCTTGGCCACAAAATGCAAGCGGGATGTGCAGTCCTGGTCCACAAGGAGTGGGGACAGCTGAAACTGGGACTCTGGCGGGAGAATGTGGGAAAAGAAAGGGAGTGGGAACCTAGTCAGAGAGGGCTCCCAGGCATGTGTGTAAGGTGGACACGGATAGTCTGTAAGGGGAGGAGACAGCAACAATAAAGGAACATTCCCACCATTTCCAGCTGCCTGAGTATGTTCCGCCTTCAGGCAGGCAGAGTCCTAATAATAATGAACTTGGCCAGCAGAACTTTGGCACCACTTAGACTTGATACACACACATATGTACACACACACAATGTACAAATGCATACATGCACATAGCACACCACATACACACAATGTACAAATGCACACAGCACACAACACATACCACACACACAACATACACCTATAACACATTCACTCTACAGTCTTTTTCTGAGTCTCTCTGAATTGTCTATTCTCAGAGCCAACCTCAATGCCATCCAGAGCTCCCTTTTCCAGAAAGCCCAGAAGAAAAACCGGCAGCCCTTCTGTGCTTTGTGAATTATTTAGCCCTCTCCCTTTCAATCATAAAAGTTCCTGGAATGGTGTCCTACTGAAAAGAAAATAGTTGGTGCTTGGTGTAGGCAGCAAAGATGAATGTTACCAGCCCTGTCTGTCTTTGGGGAGTCATTTGAAATTGAGAGAGAAAGTGCTTTGAGCTTTTCTCTTTAGACAGCCAACCTGCAACGTGACCTGCTTTTTAAGCTTGTGGGTGGCTCTCTTCATTTCTGAGGCCACATGCCTGTCATCCACAGCCCCACCCTTCTGCTTCTGACGGCAACTGTGGAGAATGTCCTTTTGCCTTCTTGGCCCCTGCACTGTAAGTCCCGGCCAGAGACCTCATGCCTTGTCACAGGCATGGTACCTGCCCTGCCGGCTGGAGGAACTTCTCCCTTCCCCTGCGTTTGAAGTAGTAGCTGTTATCCAGTGGCATGATGCACATCAAATCCTTCCTCCAAACCCGCAGCTAGTTTTAAAAAAATCCAGATAGGAGGCAGCTCGTGAATATGCACACATGACTGTCCTCCGTGACAAGTCCTGAGGCCCTGTTGTCCTGGTCAGGCACTCCTGCTTCATCAGACACTAGCATGGGACGCCTCCTCTAAAAACCACGTTTGTGGCTAAGGAAGCATTTTTCTGGGTTTCCAAATGTTCCTGTGTCTCCAAATTTTCATAGACTCCTCCTTTGGAAGAAGGGCCAGTTAGTTATCTAAGCACCACCATGGAGGTGCAAAGACCTTCTTTTGAGCTTCCCAAAATCTTTCAGTTAGGAGCATTCCCTCAAGCAGACTTCATGTCACATCAGAGCTGGGGTTCATCCAAGCAAGTGTGGTAGCAGGTGAGTGATACGGGATTCACCTATGAAAATACATGAAATGAGGAGGTTCTGGTGGTCAGAGTGGAAGAAACTCAAAGTTAAAATGAAAGCGCAGAAAAGAAGCACATTGGGGTCTCCTAATGGGAGATCCCATGAGATCTTTCATATGATGATAAAGTTACAGGAAATGACTATTTCTAAAGGGGTGAATTTAGATGAAAAAATATTTTACATAGACCTAAACCATTTTATTTTCTTTAAAGCATCTCTTTTTGTGGACACGATATGGATCATTTTCCACACTCCACCCAGATACCTGGAGTCTCACCTACTTTCTGAGAATTGTGACCCAAAGACACACTAGCTGAGCCTGCATGTTTTGTACCTAGCCAAGCGTTCTTCCTAGTCAAAACCTCCCCTCTCCCTCACTGCCCAGGCAGGATAACAGAAAGGAAACCAAGGCCGGGCGCGGTGGCTCACGCCTGTAATCCTAGCACTCTGGGAGGCCAAGGCGGGTGGATTGCTCGAGGTCAGGAGTTCGAAACTAGCCTGAGCAAGAGCGAGACCCTGTCTCTCCTATAAATAGAAAGAAATTAATTGGCCAACTAATATATATAGAAAAAAATTAGCCGGGCATGGTGGTGCATGCCTGTAGTCCCAGCTACTTGGGAGGCTGAGGCAGGAGGATCGCTTGAGCCCAGGAGTTTGAGGTTGCTGTGAGCTAGGCTGACTCCACGGCACTCACTCTAGTCCGGGCAACAAAGCGAGAGACTGTCTCAAAAAAAAAAAAAAAAAAAAAAAAGAAAGGAAACCAATGACAGAACAGTAACCACGTGCATCCCCAGAAGAACCTGGGAGTGGACAGTGGTGGCCTGCAGTCTCCTCCCAGACTCTTCTCAAACACACTTTTCTGCTTTATATATTTGACTTCTACACAAACATTTACATGAAGACAGAGTTCTGGGTCACTCTCCTATCCCCTTGATGAAAGAAACTACTACCCTAAACCTCTTAAGCTCAGTGTTTCACTCATGAACTGTGTGGACAGGTACTAGTTGCCAGCTAATTTCTTAGTTCAGAATGCCCCAAAGGCAGACCCATCAGGAAAACTTGAATACAGGAAGGGGCCATGAGGGCCATGCTGGGATGCTTGAGGGAGGGACAGAGGACGTGGGACAGAGGAGAGGGAAAAGCACATAAAGGGTGCATTGCTAAGTATGGCAGCAGCAGGCAGCCAGGGACCACCCCTCACCACCAGGTAGAATATGGTTCAGGGCTACTCCTGATGGAAGGAAAGCTGGGACATTTATCTATAACTCTCATCCCTCATTCGTGGAGGGTTTATCTTAGGGGCATTGGATCCTCAGAATTTCTGGGCTCCTTGAGCTTGAACTGAGCAAGGCCCACAGTGCCAAGCAAGCCCATGGGCTGGGACGCAGTGAGACACAAATAAGAAGCTGTCAGTTGTCAGAGACCCAGCTACTGAAGCTCCAGGGACACTCAGGTGTGTGTGTTGGAGGGGGACGGGGGTGGGGGGGGTGGGGGGGGTGTGGTATTGGGCAGTTCATCACCAGCACCTGCTGCAGCTAATTTCCATACAATAACATAGGTCCTTGGTTACTGATGTTTATTAAGAACTCGTAAGCTAATCATATTCAGAGCCATAGAGAAAAAATCTCATGCATAAATTAGGAAAATAAAACTTTCCAAATTGAAAAAGAAGAAAAACAGGGCTGTTTTCTTTGCCCCCTCCTTTTAACTTTGACATAATGACTTGCTACCACTTCAGGATGTTTTGCCTGGAAGATATTCATACTTGCTCTAGCCCCAAACCCTAGCAGACCCTCCTCAGTCTGGGGAACAAAAGGGTGATTGGAATGGGAGGAAGAGTTTGAAATTATTAAAGCTTTTTCCTTTTGTCTTCCTCTGAGTATGGCATCCTTCTGCCTTGGCTCCCAGAGAAATAGCAGGGGTGGAATTAACATGAAAACAGAGGGAATGCAAAGAAAAGAAAGTAATTTCAGCTTATGAAATTCAAAATAGAATTTCAGAGGACTAGTGCTCTCTCTGAGGCCAGGCATGATTGTAAGAAAGGATTAGCATAACCAAGAGCCAGGCCAGGCCTATTAGGCCATTATTATGATGATGATGATGCCATTGAATTTGAGGTAAGGAGAGTGATTGGTCCCTTTGCCTCACCAGTGGGAGCAGTTTATATTTACTGCAGTTCTGATTTCTTTTTCCCAGACGGGACTGAAAGAAGGTATACTAGACAGACGATGGGTAGCCCAACGTATTTCAGAGGGTCGAGGGGCACGGACAGAGAGAGTGCTGTAGGTTTGATGGTTGAACGTCTCTCAGATCCCAAGAGGCCACAACATGTGGCTGAGGCCAGCAGGCCCGCGAGGACCCATCATAGCGGGATGAGCAGGGTCCTCCAGCGTGAGCTGGAGGAGGACTTGACAGAAACACAGGGAGTTGAGAGCCTGGGGGAGACTCGAGCACAAAACAGAGCCCTGACTAGCAGAGGGAGAGAGCAGGATGGAGCCTGTCAGCTCTAGATGTCAGCAGAATGCCCAGGGATGGGACAAGGACAACCTTACCCCAGGGGACACCAGACCTACTGCACCTTAAGCAAGAGCTTCCTTCTACCTTCTACCACCGCGGGCTCCCCGGGCCTCCCGCACCCAGAAGTCTTAGAGAGAAGCCGTGGGGCGGGGCTCCAGAAATCAGAGGAATGAGGAATTCATCCAAAGACTGAGCATCCCCTAAAGAGATTCCATAAAAGTTTAAATCAAACGCAGTTTAAAGCCAGATTAGACATTGAGTTCAATTTAGTCTAATTTTTTTCCCAGCTAAGTGCTCTGAATTGAACGCTGTCAGAGAGCAAGGGCAATTCTATGACAGCACATTATGAGAAATCTTATCAAGACAGAGCACCACCCAGCTAGGCTAAAGCTGGGATTAAAGAGACAACGGTCACTCCTATTAGCCAGGAGGGGGTTGTTTGTCATTTTGTGGTTTGCACAATGCTCTTTGGTTTGTCTGTGTGCAGACACGCTGTGGGCTGGTTTTGGTCTCGTTCCATCACCCTGACAGTTTGAGGCTGATGTTCTGTGAAATCACCTGTGCTCGGCACGTCTGGCTCCCCCATGGCGGATGCTGCTTTTTTCTTTTCAATTAGAATCTGTAATAAAGGTACAGTAATAAAATTAGCTTCCTGTAGACAAGCATGCCAACACAGTCCATTAAATAGCTCAAAAGCAGACTGTACTAGAGAAGAAACTGTAGCCCTTTAGGAAGAAGGAATATGAATCATATAGAAATAGAATCTTTATTCATCAAATGGCTTGGTCTATTTGTTAATGATTTGTAAAAGAACAACTGAGATCCAGACTTAACAACATGCTGCACAATAGAGTTCAGTTAGATTAGAGAAAAATATGCTTCAAAAAATCTAAGTGTTAACATTTTAGAAATGCACATTAAATATATTCCTCAAATCCACGAATGTCATAGGACTCTCCAAGTTCAAAAACTAGCATTTATTTCAAAGACTGTCTTCAGTATAGCTGAATCCATAAAAATGTAAAATAGTATGTGTCAAAGTATACTATAAATACAACTAAAAGTCAGACTTCTAATTTTGAAAAGTGTTTTAAACAAATATGAAAAAGAAAATATCAATATTTAAATGGCTCATATACATTAATAGAAAGGCATTAAAACTTCAATAAAATGGGCAAATGTATGATCAAATATATACAAATGACTAATAAATGTTGGGACAAATGCCTTGTTTTGCTAGTAGCCAAATAAAAATTAAATAACAATAATATATGATTATAAACAATCATATAAACAACAATAAAGTACAATTATATGCCCTAAACCAGGGGTAGGGAACGTGCAGCCTGAAGACCACATGTGACCTAGGCCCTTAAGTGCAGCCATTTGACTGAATCCAAATTTTACAGAACAAATCCTTTTATTTTTATTAACACATTTTTGTTCATCTTTTATATTTTTATTTTATTTTTAAAACAAACATATTTAAAATACCAAAGAATAAAATAAGTTTCAATGAAATAATCCTCCCAGATTGACCTACACAATTTGAACATTAGTAAGCCATAAGGGCTAAATTGATGGCTGCTATGTTCATGATTTAGTTCTAACTTTCCCTGCCTGACTGGTGCCACTACCGCACAAGGCTGGTTGGCGAGTTTACAGCAGATGAGTACGCCAGTCTGTTATGGACTTTTGACAGTGGTGCACTGTGTTTCTGTTTGAACTGGAATTTGTGAATAGTTGCACAGTTCAACAGTATTCTTTTAATTCTGTCTGCTTAACAGTCTATCATGTCAAAGAAGACCAAGAGAATGCTGAAGGAAGAAAATAGGTTTTTTAATAAAGACTGGGAATTGCAATATTATCTTGTTTCTGCTGAAGATAAGATGTGATAAGATAAGATCGTGATACTACAATATCAACAGTAAAGAAATTCAATGCTCATCAGCATTACAACACTCACAAGAACCACAAATATTTTCAATTAGAGGGAGAGGCACAAAAGGTTGTATTGCAGAAATTGAAAGATGAAAAGCAAAAGCAAAGACTATTCTTTTCAAGCGGCAATAAGACCTGGAAATAATAACACTGAAGCAACTTACAAAGTAGCTTATCTACTTGGGGAAAAAAGAAAAGCCATTCAGTGATGTAGAAATTGTGAAAGAATGCACTGTCAAAGTTGTAGGATACTTAGAGACTGGCAACATTTCAAAGTACAAACAACTGCCTCTTTCAAGGAGAACCATAACTGATCCATAGCATGAATTAGCCTTCAACTCAATGGAACAACTTTATACAATACTTCAAAAGGAAAATGTTACATATAATTTAATCACTTTGGATGAATCAACTGATACAACTGACTCAGCACAGGTTTTATACTTCATTCGGGTCATAACAGATTATCTTTGCTATGAAGAGTTACTCACTTTGGGCACTCTTGCAAACAGAACACGGGGAATAGATAACTTCAACAGCTTTTAAGATAAATGTCATGAAGTTGGACTGAATTTGGTAAATTTAGTGAGTATGTGTATAGCTGGTGCACCTTCCATGACAGGAAAACATGAAGGATTTATTGCATAGATTAAAAAAAAAAGTATTGACAGATCCAGATGCTTTCATTTCTTTTCATTGTAACTTGCATCAGCAAAATCTCTGTGCTAAATCTACGATTTTAAGTGACATTTTGCAACAAGTTATAAGTATTGTTAACTATATTGTGCAAACACCACACATAGTTTCAAAACATGCTAAAATTGAAGGACGAGGTATTCAGTGTGGATTTGTAGTATCATTCTCAAGTGTATTGGCTATTGCAGGGACAGGTGTTAGCTAAAAATTTAACTCTTCAAGAATAGATAAACTTTATGAAGAACAGAATCAGCAACATGAATTATTGAAAGAAAATTTCTGTAGGAATGCAGCATTTTTGTGTGATGTCATGTCAAATCAAAATGACTTGAATATTTCTTTGTAAGATAAAACTAAGTCTATATATGATATGTGGGAAAAAATCCAAGCATTTTGAAAAAGGGTATCTTTTTTCAAAAAACTTCCTCAGAAATTTCGCATGAACATTTTCCTCAGTTAGCAAAAGTCACTGATGAGCAGGATGGGATATGCGAATCGTTTGAAGAATATGCAGCTGTTGCAGATCTATTAGTTGGAGAATACAATGAAATTTTCACTGACTTTGAGAATCATGACATCACACTCAAATTAGCACTTCAGCCTCACCTAGTTGATGTCACCAAGGCACCTAAAGAACTACAAATGGAATTGATTGCACTCTCAGTAGATGACTTTTTAAAAAGTCATTTAATGTTAAGAAAGATCCAATAGAAATATAGGAAAATGCAGTAGAATACTCAGGCCTTTGGCAACATGTCCCCAAAATGCTTTCTTGCTTTTCAACTTTTTATTGCTGTAAATCTACATTCTTCTACCTAACCCAAATCAAGATGCCCTTAAGGTCACAAATGACCGATAACCATCCAGAGGATCAACTGAAACTGTGGACCTCCATGCTGCAAAAAAATATTCAAATGCTTTCTAACAAAAAGCAGACACAAAAAATCATTAAAAGGTTAGTTAACTTTAAAATTAACAAATAGTTTTCATTTTTGAAATTATTAAGTATATAGTAGTTAGATTTTTACAAAATAACTTACATTTTTAAGTATATCCAATTGAATTTTCTTGAATAGGGCCTTATTTGATTACAGTTAAAAATTTTTTTTGGAGACATAGTCTTGCTCTGTTGCCTGGGCGAGAATGCCATGGCATCAGCCCAGCTCACAGCAACCTCAAACTCTTGGGCTGAAGCAATCCTTCTGCCTAAGCTTCCTGAGTAGCTGAGACTACAGGCATGTGCCACCACACCTGGCTAATTTTTTTCTATATATTTTTAGTTGTCCAGATAATTTCTTTCTAATTTTTTAGTAGAGACTGGGGTCTTGCTCTTGCTCAGGCTGGTCTTGAACTCTTGACCTCAAGCAATCCTCTTGCCTCAGCCTCCCAGATTGCTAGGATTACAGGTGTGAGCCGGAGGATTACAGCTAAATTAATGTGGCCTTCCAACATGAAAAGGTTCTCCACCCCTACCCTAAACCATGAATGAGTTTTCAAAACTGAAAACGCCAAACAATCATGAGAATTTGTTAAAATAAATTCTCTCTCATACTGTCGGTATGGTTATAAATTATTCCAACCTTTCTTGAAAATAATTTGGTACTAGACATGTCCATATCTTTCAAACTTCTAATTCCACTTCTAGAAATCTAACCTGAGAAAATATTTGAAAATGCAAAGGTTTTTGCATAAAATGGTCAGAATATTGATAATTGAAAAAATATCTGGAAATAACTTAAAAAAGGTAACAGGGAGGATGGCGAAAGGGATTATGGCTTTTTATAAAATATAATATTATGAATCATATTTCACAGAGTTCATATGGCTTGAGGAAATCTTTCTCTTTAATATTTTTTTTGCTCCCTTCAAAAAATACAGTATTGCATGGTTGTGGTTGAGCGTTAAGATATTAAAGATTTTTTTAAAAGTATAGTTACTGGTTGTTATTATGTGAGTGGTAAATTTTAATTTGTTATATAGTGAAAAAAACTGCTGATTTAAAGAACTCCAAAGTTTTATTTTTGAGGACATTTTTTCTGTGCATTTGAGGCAAACGAGGGAGCCCTTCCCATCCTAAGCAACTAGACTCTACATTCAGATTGAACTACATATTCAGAAGAGTTTTAAAATAATTATAAGTGATTCACTGTGTTAAGCAGCTTGTGGTTTTCATTGTGACATATACATAAATCCCATGTTTTAGGAAGAATAATTTGCTCTTTATTATTCCAACACAGAGTGGGTATCTGTCGGGAATGAAAATGTCAGTGCGTTTTCCTAACAGAATATAACTTTTCATATTGGCAAAGAAATTAATTATTCATCACACTCAGCTGCACCGAGAGGCGTCTCTCGTCCCGTGTGATGTGTGAGCCTCAGCGCTGCATTATTAATGTGCACTATTTACAGGCGTACAGCGCACAGAGCAATTTCCCATAAAATTGCTGAGTGTTTTGTCTCGTTCATTTGGAATGACTTGAAAATGGTCATCCAACCAGATTATTATGGCAATGTTACAAATTTATGTGGTATTTTAGAAACAGTAAAATAAAGTTTTGTGACACAGTGAATTATGAGAGCAAGGTGTTTGAAAATCACCACCAACTCCTCTGAGTCAAAGATGGAGAACTGGATTCCTACAGCCACAGGTGGCTCCCTGGAGTTCCTTGTCAGGCTAGAGACGCCTGCTGTTGCCCTCTTATTTTGCGTGCTGCAGAGCCTGTCGCAGTGCGGCAGTCCACCCCTTGGACTCTGTGCTCCACAGTCTCCCACCTTGCCCCACCCTGGCCACACATGCAAGCTGCCTATATTCCCTCTGAGCCAGTTTGATTCCCTACCCAAGGAATTTGGAATTTGAGACTTTTGGGCAAGTTGGCATGCAGTGTAGGGCCCTGGAGCTGTAACCTCACTTGGATCCTCAATAAGTTAAACATAGAATGACCATATTACCCAGCAATCCCACTCCTAGGTACATGCTCAAAAGAACTGAAACACATGTTGAACTGAAACAACGTTGTTCATGAGAGCCAAAAAAGTGAAAACAATTCATGTCTATTAGTCGATAATGGATAAACGAAATGTGGTATACCTGTATGATAGAATATTATTCAGCCATAAAAAGGAATGAAGTACTGATAAGTGCTACAATGTGGATAAGCCTCAAAACATTACTCCAAGTAAAAGAAGCCAGTCACAAAAGAGCACACATTAAAGGATTATATTCATATGAAATTCCAGAATTGGCAAATCCACAGAGACAGAAAACAGACTGGTGAGTGGCAGAGGCCGAGGGGAGGGGGCTTAGGGAAAGTGACTGCTTAATGGACATGGGATTTTCTTTTGGGGTGATGAAAATATGTTGGAATTAGGAAGAGGTGGCGGTTGTACAGCATTATGAATGTACTAAATGCTACTGAAGTGGACATTTTGAAATGGTTAATTTTACGTTATGTGGATTTCACTTCAATAGAAAAAATTAATGTAAGGTTGGGGTTCAGAGTTGGTACCCTGGCATTGCCAAAACACATGCTAGATGAAGTTACACTGGGGTGTAGTCAGGAGGCCAGTAGAGGAAGAGGGCTTCAGGGGGGTATCAGAGCTGGCAGAGGCTGCAGGGGGTGGGGCAGGGGAGCCAGCATGGCTGTGACATCTCAGTCCCTGCAATCAGGTTCTTGAAGAGTCCCCTGTATCCCTCACAGTGAACACCCTTGTATCTCTACTGGAATGGATTTCTGCCTCTTACAGTGCAACAGTTTCAGTCTAAGATAGCCTCTTTCCAGCAAAACCATGGATGGATGTGCCTTGGTCAATAAATCAGGCCAGGATCAAACATGTGACCCAGAGATTTGGTCACCAAAGGCTCACTTGCTAAATTTAGGGATTAACTAGATGCTTCATTCGGGAGTAAGAAAGATTAGCCCTGTCACTGCTGCAAGCATCTCTATGGCTTTCTGCTGTTGATTACGAATGGAACAATAGCTATACTTTTGGTGTAGATCAAGATAAAAGACCCTCTTGAGTGGGAACAAGAGGGTCTCACTAACAGAGAAGTTTGGCGGGTCCTCATTGGGAGATGCCCATCTGCCCCAGTGCAGATGGGAAGCCCAGGGAAGACCCCTGTACTTAGGCACACCAAAATGACCAAAGCAACACTTGCTCGACTCCCCTGCATACTCAGTTGCATTTGTAGGAAGGACCATTTTGCTTAAAGGACTGTAGAAGAACTCTTTGAGCTTTTTCTTCACTCACCTGATGGCTTTGAATTGATTAAATCAATTTGGTGCCTGAGCACGACCCCTCAACCGAATCCAAACTTTAGTAAAGGCATTTGTTCTGTAAAATTTGGATTCAGTCAAGAGGCCGCACTCGAGGAGCCAGATGGCCATGTGTGGCCCCAAGGCCCCAGGTTCCCCACCCATGCATGGCAGCAGGGTAGCAGCTATTACTTTTGAAATGACAATTTTTTAAGAAGTGGTTAGTGATGGTTTTAACCTTAACTGATATTTCAAATGATTTGTCACATCCTCCCACAGTTCCTACCCATCTGTCAAAGTAATGTTGCGAAGCCTAGTAAAACTCTCCAATATTGTGTAGGGCATCAGACAAAGAAAATGAGTCCTGCTTAAACATATGATCCTGACATATTTTTATAAATGTAGATTAGACCATGTCACCTACCTTCTAGACCCCCTTGGATGGATTTCCCTTTCCATCCAGAATAAAATCTACCCCCTTACCTGGGCATGTGGTGTCTTGACCCGCGGGACCTTGTTACTCGCGGGGGCGAGGGGGACCGTGCCTGAAAGAGATGAGCGAGAGAAAGAAACGAGACCAAGCGAATGATTGTCAAGGTCTACTTTACTTGGATTTTTAGTAGGTTTTATATACAGAAAACAAGGAAGTAGAAACAGAAAAATAGAGTGGGGGAATAATGAGGCTTTCCTGTGGGCTAATCAGCCCCAATCAGCATCCCAATGGCACCGGAAGCTCTTTGTGATGGATCTTGCAACCCCAACCTGGCAGGGGGTTGGGAACAATTGCAGGTGGCATGCCCTGGAGCAAGCATGGCATGGAATGCATTCTTTTTGGAACTACAGCTGGGGAGCTGGGTGCTATTTTCCAGGACAAGGAGGCCCGTGCATAGGGCAAGTCGTTGGAATATGAAGGGTCTTAGTCTCCAACATCTCCCCCTATCTTTATTACTATGAGGGAGATTTATACAGGCTGGTGGAGAGCCTGTCTTAGGCTACGCGATGGGCTTCCGGGACCAGCACCCCAAATATAAGATTGATCTGGCGATCGAAATGTCGGTGAGGCCTCTGTCTTAGGCTATGTAGGTGGCATCTAGCTCTGGCACTTCTGATTATGAAGTGTGCCCCCGGGCATGGACCTACAATATTCCCGTCATGGAGTTACCTCACAGCTGGCGGGGTGTGCACCTGGTACGCGGCATCGCGATAATCCCGTCATGGGCGTCTCTACAGCCTTTGGAACCAACTGCGTTCCATGTCTGAGGCAAGGTCTGAGAAATTTAGACCTTTAGTGGGTGTGTTGGGAGACTCTTCATGGAGGTCTTCTCTGGAGCCTCTTAGTTCTAGCCGTTGGTAAAACACGGAGACCGATTTTTGTGTGGCTGCGTCTACCTGCGACTTGACAAAGTTGGTTAGTTTTTTGAATGCCCAAGGCCCAAAAGTGAGAAGCAACAAGAAACCTATAAACGGCCCTAAGACACTGGGAAGCAATGTGGATAGCCAGGGGGATGTGGAAAACCAATTTTGATACCATGCCTCACTTTGTTCCCTCTGTTTCTTTCTATTTTCAAGGCTTTGTCTAACTCTCTCAATACTATCTTTTACCAGGCCTGTTTTGTCTGCGTAGAAGCAGCATTCTTTTTTGAGTGCTGCGCACAAACCTCTCTCTTGGAGGAACACTAAATCTAAGCCTCTTTTATTTTGTAACACTACCTCAGAGAGTGAAGCGAGGGACTCCTTAAGATATTTTAGACCTTGCTGTAGCTCTCGGAGGTCATTATCGATGGCTACAGAGAGCTGTAGGTATTGTTGATTGGAGGTGACTAGAGAGGCTATGCCTGTTCCAGCCCCTGTGGCACCAAGGCCTAGAACAACTGCGAGTGTTACGGCCGTGATGGGCTCTCTTTTTTCCCGGGGCATTGTGGTGCCTCGCTCCCAAAACTGAAGTAACTCATTAGCAGGATGTACAGTGAGTCTGGGAAAGAGCATGACTAATACACAATACTCTCTATGCTCAAGAAACGTTGCAGAGACTACATACGGGGTAAGGCCAGAAGAACAAGCAAAATAGGAGGTGTTAGATGCCTGAATATACTGAAAAGTGGAGTTGACAGTAATTGACTGATTGCATATTTTCTCTAAGGGTGCGGGAGGGAGCATCCTTGGGCTAAGAAGGCAAAGACCTAGGCCTGTGACTTGGCTGAGCGTCAGGCCATCATGGGTCTCTAGACCCCATCTGAGTCTGCTGGTGTCATTAGTAAATAATGGCTCACCAAAAGTAGCGATGCCTTTATAGAAGGGAGGCCGGGGGGAGTAGCATACCCAACACTCCTGATATTCTGAATTATTGGCCTCTCGGATGGTCCTGACAGAGGCGTTGACTAAGGAGAGAATTAGTTCTGCAGAGGAAGGGGGCCCCTCGGGCAGGGTAGGTTGGTATAGGGAGGTGCTGAGCAGAGGAGGGGACACAGTTGGGGAGGAGGGTAGGCCCCTGGAGGGACCGTGAGGTCGAGGTGGGTGAAGGTTGTTATTAGGGCCTAATGCGACCGTAGGACCTCTGGGGAGGCTTTTAATTAACTTGATTTTAAATGTGAGACCAATATCTCTCCCAGATGTGTAAAGTCTGAGCCCCCATTCAAATCCCCTGGACTGGTCCCAAGAAGCCTTTTTTCTAGCTTCAGTGAATGAAATTAACAGGGGGTTGCACCACTGGTTGCTACACTCTTTTTTAAAGGGGACCGGACCGCTGTTGAGGTGGTATGGGGAAGGGGATTTTCTTTTAACTGTTATATAGTCCCAGGAGGAGGAGGGGCTCCAGTAGGTATCGCCCGTAGTCTCACAGCCCCAGGAGGCACAAAAGAAGTCAGGGGCATAGCCACACGCTTCAGCAAGAGAGCGGTCTCAATGAGCCCCAGGGCAAACATATATAGGGGCCATGGTTAGATAGGTTCTTTGAACCCCAGAGCTACAGCCTGGCCTAGAACTGGTGTCTGGTTTTCTCGTGTTAATGGGTTTTACCTGTGGTGCAAAATGTGAGGGCGTGCCCCAATAGTCATGGGCTCTAAGGGCCAACACGCATAGGTCAATTTCTAGTGGATCCCATGGCGTAGTGGCAGAGAGGTGCGAGGAGGAATTGGCAACGTCTCCTGCCTCATTAATTATTTGCCATGTATAGTTGTAGACCTGGTGGATGTTGGCTGCGGTGGTGTTCTTGACCGTGGCCAGAACTAGGCACAGGAGGATCAGCGTCTTCTCTCGGGGAGTCATTGTATTTCTGGAAGAGAACAGAATTAAGAATTCTTCTCAGGGGATTCCCTGGGTGGGTTATATAACTTAATTACTCTCTCTGGTAGCCATCTGGCATTTCCTGCCTGGGTATCGTAGATGCAGGCATGTCCTTTTCCCCATATGAGGACAGGGTCAGGCCCCAGCCATTTGCCTGTAAGCGGCTCCTTCCATAAGGCCTGTGCATAAGTATCTGTGGTGGATGGGTGCCAAAGGCGGTCGGCAGCTGTTTTGCCGGCAGTGTCAAAGGTGAGAAAGTTTAAAATGAACAGGGCATGATTAAGCAGGGTTTTGGAATTACCTGTCAAAGGGTACAAAATTTTTCCTCCCGATTGTAGTTTGGAGAGCATATTTTTTTAACGTCTGATGAGCTCTCTCTACAATACCTTGGCCCTGAGGGTTATATGGAATGCCTGTAATATGCTTAATGCCTAACTGAGCACAAAAACTTTTGAAGTTGGAGCTGACGTATCCCGGGCCATTGTCAGTCTTAATAACTTTAGGCTGAGGGAGGGAGGTGAGACAGGCTATAATATGGTTGATAACGTGGCGGGTGGCCTCGCCTGTTTGTAGGGAAGCAAAGATAAATCCACTGCAAGTATCTATAGAGACATGTACATATTTAAGCTTTCTGAAAGGGGGGTAATGAGTGACATCCATCTGCCAGAGCTCCCCAGGGATCAGGCCGCGAGGGTTGACTCCTAGGTGTGGCTCAGGGAGAAGGGTAAAACAAGCCCTGCATTGGCGGACGATTTCTCTGGCCTGTTCTCTAGTAATGGAGAATTTAAGCCTGAGGGTATGGGCGTTGAGATGGTGTAGATCATGAGCCTGGCGTGCAGAGCAGACAGGATCAACAGTGATATTGTGAACAGCACCTGCAACGCGAGTCGCCTGATCAACAAGATTATTTCCAGCTACTAGAGGCCCAGGAAGGCCAGTGTGGGTGCGAATATGGCCTATAAAAAAGGGCGCAGAACGGGAGTGAATGAGCCCTTGTAGTTGCTGGAACATTTGAGTGGTATTGTTGGAGGGCCGAATATGAGGCACAGTTTCTAAAGCGGCGACAGCATGAGCAACATAAGAACTATCAGTATACAAGTTAAATGGTGACTGATCTACGTATTTGAAGACTGCGACTAAGGCTGCTAACTCAACGAGTTGAGCAGAGGAGAATCTGGTGGGAAAACTGCGGACCTGGCCATTAATGCTATAGGCCGCGGTGCCTGAGGAGGATCCGTCGGTAAAGACTAAGACGGCTCCTGGAATGGGGGAGACTCTTGTTTTTTTGGGAAATATTACAGGTGTCTGATAGAGGAACTGAATTAGTTTATCAGGGGGGTAATGATTATCTAGTTTGCTCTGGAAAGACGTACAGTTAACCGCCTAATCATCATCATTTTGTATTAGCCACCGAATTTGAGAAGCATTATAAGGGAGTATTATGATATCTGGATTTTTTCTAAAGAGCTTAAGGGAGTTTTCTCGTCCCAATCGTATAATCTTAGCTACTAAGTAAGGGTAGGTGGGAAGGACTTTAGGGGAGGAAGCCGATAGGTGAACCCAAAAAAGAGGCTTGCCCTGCCAAAAGAGTCCCGTGGGTGAAAAGGGGGTGGGGAGGACAATAAAGTACAGGTGTGAATCTGGGGAGAAGTAGCCAATGGCCTGGGCATTTATGGCCTGCTCGACCAGATTAAGCGCTTGCTGCCCTTCTTTAGTTAGGGAGCGGGGAGAGGTTGGGTCAGTATTTCCCTGCAGGATGTCAAATAGGGGTTTTAACTGTCTTGTGGTGAGTTTTAAATATGGGCGAAGCCAATTAATGTCGCCTAGAAGACGCTGAAAATCATTAAGGCATTGAAGAGAGTCTTTCTTGATCTGTACTTTTTGGGAGAGGACCTTATTGGGGAATAATTCAAAACCTAGGAACAGGTGAGGGGGACAGACCTGAATCTTTTCGGGGGACAAGCGGAGGCCTCGAGCTTGTAAGGCCGAGACAACCTGCATAGTAACTTGATGTAAAGTTGCCTCGTCGGCTCCGGCAAAAAGAATGTCATCTATATAATGAATTATATATATTTGAGGATATTGAATTCTAAAAGAATCAATTGTCTGAGCTACATATTTTTGGCAAAGGGTAGGGCTGTTGGCCATGCCTTGAGGCAATACTCGCCACTGGAAACGCGGGGAGGGTCCTATACAATTTACTATCGGAAGACTGAAGGCAAAGCGCTTACAGTCATCTGGGTGCAATGGTATGGAGAAAAAGCAGTCTTTTAGGTCAATGACTATCTTATAGTAGCCTCTGGGGATAGCTACGGGCGAAGGCAAACCAGGCTGGAGTGCCCCCATGGGAACCATAGTTTGATTAACAGCCCGCAAGTCTTGTAGCAGCCGCCACTTGCCAGTCCTTTTTTGAATGACAAAAATAGGGGTGTTCCATGGTGAAGTAGAGGGCTCTATGTGTCCAGCAGCTAATTGTTCCTGCACCAACGCTGTAGCTGCGGCTAGCTTGTTAGATGGGAGGGGCCACTGATCGATCTAGACAGGTGAGTTACTTTTCTAAGTGATTTTATCTGCCTGAAGTGCAGGGGGATTAATGGCCCTTACAAAAAATGTTTTTTGAACCCTAGTCCTGATCTGTCTGATTTAGGGGGGGTGGTCAGGGGTGCTCTTAGTCCCTGACCCTCCTTGCCTAAGCCCTGTCCTGGGAGGAATCCCTGTTTAAGCATTTGGCTGGCTACAACTTCATTGGGGCTACACATAATGACATTCATCTGTGCAAGGATATCACGCCCCCATAAGTTAACAGGCAGGTTTGGGACTATAAAGGGTTGAGTGGTGCCTTTGTTTCCCTCAGGGTCTTTCCATGTTAAAATTTTTGAGCTCTGGAGAGTATTATTAGACTGTCCTATACCTTGCAAGTGCGTAAGGGAAGGCTGTAGTGGCCATGATTCGGGCCAGGCGTCCTGGGCAATAACTGTGGAATCGGCGCCAGAATCAAGAAGGCCTTCAAAAAGTTTACCATCTAACTTTAACTGCAGGGTGGGTCGTTTTTTGGTGATAGCTTGGACCCAATAAAGATCAGAAGAGCCAGGGCAGGAAGCACCTCGGTTAGAGGCGATGGCTGGGAAGGATGTATTAAGGGGCAAGGGCAATGCCTGAGCTAAGCGCTGTCTCTTAGAGACACACACAGGGCCAGTAAGCGCGCTGGCTAAGATGTTAATCTCCCCGGTAAAGTCACTATCTACTATGGAAGGGTGAACTATGAGCCCTGCAAGAGTGGAGGAGGCTCGGCCTAGAATAAAAAAGAACATATTAGCCGGTGGGGGTCTAAATGAGCCAGTAGGCAAAATTTGAACACCATCTTCAGGTTTTAATATTGTGTCGGAGGAGGCACACAAGTCCACTCCGGCACTCCCTGTGGTGGCTCGGAGCAGTCTAGGGGCTGGGGATCCTCTTGTCGGCTGTTCTCCGAGGCCAACTGAAATTGAATAGGACGAGGGGCCCGGGGCTGGCCCCTCAGGCCGTTTCCCGAAAGGGGTGGCAAGGGATTTCCAAGGGCATCGGTCTTAGAGCGGCACTCACTAGCCCAATGGTATCCCCTCTTGCAGCGAGGACAGAGGGAGGGAGGCCGAGTTGGCCTGCCTGGTGGTCCACTGAGGTTAGGGGCAGCAGAGGAGGTGGCTAAGGGACATTGCTTTGCAAAGTGCCCTGGCTGACCGCACTTAAAACAGCCTCTCTGTGCTGCAGTGCCTTGAATGGCAGCCCCGACCGCAAGCTGCACAGCCTGCGACACTTTATGGGCGAAGGGGTCAGCATCATTACACATTCTAATCATGTCATTAAGGTCTTTGTTTTTAAGTTTGCCCCTGAGGATGGCCCTGCAAGCGCTGTTAGCATTTTCATAGGCCAATTGTTTAATAAGTTTATTATCGCCATCCTCCTGTCCGAGGGTCCTCTCAGCAGATTCTAAAAGCCTACCTACAAATTCACTAAAGCCCTCTTGAGCTCCCTGGGTGATTTTTGTCAGGGGAGTGAGAACAGATCCCGTAGAGGGAAGTGTTCGCCAGGCGCCGAAAGCGGCTGCGGCGGTCTGAGACAAAAGCCCGATTGGGAGTCCCCTTTGGCGCTGTTTAGTGGCAAACTTCTCTTGTCTGCTAAGTTTTTCAAGGGTCCAAGAGGCAGAATTGGGGTTTTTTAAATTATTATTAGCCGTAGTTTGACAACGGTCAAGAAAATCGGCTTTCTACGAGAGGAACTGTCTGCGAGAGAGGACTGCCTGAACCAGCCTGGTCCATTCTCCGGGGAGCAGGTAGCCGCCTCCAGAGGCTGCCTCTAGGAGGGAGTAGGTAAAGGGTGCATTGGGCCCATATGTCCTAACAGCAGAATTTAATTCTTTTAAAGTCTTAAGTTTGAGTCTGCGGAACTCAGTAGGCTCTGCAGTGGGCCCCGGGACTGTCTCCTCTGGGGGGTCATCACTATTACTTTCCCTTTCTCTCCCTTCCGTATCCTCATTATCTGAATTTTGGGGCGGGGACTGGCTCGAAGAAGGGGCGGTAAGGTCTCCTCGCCTATTAGACCTGGTAACTACCGGGAATGCTAGGGCTTTATGGGAGGATTTTAAGGATTTTTTATTTAAGGTGGCGTGTGACTGGGCGGTCTCATGACGTGGGTGGCTAATGAAGACCGACTCTTTAAGCGTATCTTGGAGGGAGGACAAGTCTTTGGAAAGCTGGGCAAACTCTTTTTGAAGTTGTAAAACATTCTTTAATTGCGTAACCCTTTGACTTAAGTCTTCTTTGGTACGCAAAAGTAAGGGCATTGTAAGGGGAGGCATTAACGAAGGTGCGCAAATTTGGGGCGCGTAAGGAGGAGGCCATTCGGGATTGTGATATTGGGCCGCTTCCTCTCCGAGGGTTGCCTCTTCGGCGGGGTCGAGGGACTCTCGGAGGGGTTGTTTTTTGAATACCGGGTAATTAAATGCATGAAGAGCCATAACCTCGGGTAAGGGAGGGTAAAGGGCTTTGGTGTCTGGCCTACTAACCGGGGGCTCCTCTCTAGATGTCTGGAGCTCAACTGATGGGTCTGGAGGGGGCATATTAATACAAACTGAAGGGCAAGGGGAAGGACATGTTGATCTTTTAGGATTATCAGGGGGGGCCGACCCTTCGGCCGCTCCTAAAGATGTTTTCGAAGCGGACCGTGACACGGGTCGGAGGCAGAATTCTGCTACTGAGAGCAGCTGCTTTTTGTTGGGGTCTGAATCTGCCCCTTCAACAATATCTCTGATTAGTCCCCAGTACGAAAAAACAGATACAGGGACGGCATCTGGGCCCTGACTTAGAAGTAAATTATTTAAATCTCTACCTACTTTTTGCCATTTGTGTGGGTGAATCTCAGGTCCACCAATAATAAACCAAGGACAAGCACGATCAATGAACACAAAAAACTTTACTAGATCCTTTTTCTTAACTCTAATTTCTCTCTCTCTGAGTGAGGCCTTGAGATCCTTAATAAAAACGGCCTCCTTAGACAATGAATGGCCCATCTCGATGGGGTGACAATGTAAAAATTTACTCACCAGACCGTCGACTCTGTGAGCGGCAGAACGAGGGTCTCTGTAGGGTTTCCTTCGGCCGAAGAGCACTCCGTGGCGTCACCCGACAAAAGTCCGTACCTCGAGCCCCACGTTGGGCGCCACTTGTCCCGACCCGCGGGACCTTGTTACTCGCGGGGGCGAGGGGGACCGTGCCTGAAAGAGATGAGCGAGAGAAAGAAACGAGACCAAGCGAATGATTGTCAAGGTCTACTTTACTTGGATTTTTAGTAGGTTTTATATACAGAAAACAAGGAAGTAGAAACAGAAAAATAGAGTGGGGGAATAATGAGGCTTTCCTGTGGGCTAATCAGCCCCAATCAGCATCCCAATGGCACCGGAAGCTCTTTGTGATGGATCTTGCAACCCCAACCTGGCAGGGGGTTGGGAACAATTGCAGGTGGCATGCCCTGGAGCAAGCATGGCATGGAATGCATTCTTTTTGGAACTACAGCTGGGGAGCTGGGTGCTATTTTCCAGGACAAGGAGGCCCGTGCATAGGGCAAGTCGTTGGAATATGAAGGGTCTTAGTCTCCAACAATGTGGGACCCCAAGTGGCCCAGTCCCAGCCTGTGTCTGACTTCATCTCCTTTGGCACTTTCCCCCACTCTGGTCCTGCCGGCCTTGGCAGTGGGTGTACCTGTGGGTTCCTCCATGGGACATGTCTGCTCCATTCTTCCCTGGCCAGATCCCACACAGCCAACATGCTACATCTTCAACAATTCATTCCCTCGCCCCAGCGTGCCAATGCTGAGAACCCATTTGTTCTCCACCTCAGTGTGTATCACAGTTTTTAATTGCCTATGTGTGCTCATTCCTTTAATGTGTATCTCCCAGCGCACCTGCAGGCCAGGTGCCAGCTCCATTTTTTCTCCCAGAGTCTAGCAAAAAGCAGGTGCTCAATGGCTATTTGCGGATTCATGGAAATGAGATTAGGAACTTTACAGAGGACCCCTAGATGGTGGCCATTCCAGACTTCCCAGAATCTAAGGTCAGAGACTCAGACTATCAGGGTCAGAGGCAGCCTCAGAGCTGAAGGCTGGCCGGGCCCTGCCCCTGCCCAGCGCTGTGTGCAGAGTCGGCTCTGGAAGCAGGCGGGCTGCCAGGCTGGGGGCCTCCCATTGCTCTTGCCTGGCAGTCATGAGCAGCAATGTCATCTACGGTGGCCCCTAGGGACATGGGAAGTACTCCCTGTGGTGAGCTTGGGGCACTGGCGGGGAACCCCAGCCTGGCTGCTTCCACTGGGCCGCCCACCCAGCTCCCTTGCCCCCTGCAACTGCAGGTGCGCAGAGCAGGACCGAGATGGCCAGAGCTTGAAATCCCCTCTGGCTCTCCACGCCTCTTCCGCAGCCTCCGAATTATCTCCCTGCTCTCCAGGGCCCAGCCCTGGGCACTCTTCTCTCCCCGCAGTGTCCCTGGCCAATTTTCTCTACTCCTTGCCTTAATTAACATCCAATTGCTGAGGGTAATTAAATGTCGCTGTGGTCCAGCCCGAGCTGCAAACCGCAGAGCTAAGCATGACCAACCACCGGACGAGCCACACAGAGAAAGTTCAAGCCACACACCTTAGCCACCCAGCAGACCTGGTCCTCGCCTTGTTTTCTCCACTGGCCAATGAGAGATCTGGGTGCAACCCTGCTCTCCTCCCCCTCCTTTACCAGCAGCCCCCCACACTTAAGTCGTCAGTCAGTGTAGATCAGCCTTTGAACATTCTGGGTTCTACCCGGCCCCTGCGCCCTCTCTGCTACCACCGTAACTGAAGGCCTCCTGCAGTTTTCCACCCAACGGTGCCGTGAGAGAACATTTTAAAAACTCAGATGTAATTCCCTGCTTGAAATGATCCAATAGTTTAATACAGGCTACTGAGACAAGTGCCAGCTCCGCTGTCTGGTGTATTTGTGGCTCTCCTTATACTGACCCCTTTCTTCTTCCCCGTGTCTCCTCGGCTGCGAGGACAACAGTGCTGGGCAGTGCCTGGGCCTCTGCTCCTTTATGTGACCTAGGTACCAAAACCACCTTGGTACCATTATGATGGGGTAGGGGACATACTCAAAAGGAATACAGAAGTCCCCAAGGTGATTCACGAGGGCATGGCAGGAGCGAATGCCATGGCATTGTTGTGGCTGCCGGGATTTCATAGCCATTCCCAGATGCTGGGGAAGTGGCCACTCCAGCCCAGCGGTTACGTCGCCTCATCCAGGTATACTTCTGAGAGTGGCAGCAACATCTAGGGATTCATAGAGAATGTGCTGTTTGTGACATGCGTTGGTCCTCAAGTAGACTGGAGTGCTATCTGCTTAGACTGTGAGCTGCTTAAAGACACATACTCTGCCTTAGACACACGTATATCTGTGGCGATTCACAAAGCACCCAGCTCAACCAATGCTGTGTTGATTAGGGAAACCCAGGAAACAATCGCAAAGGTACTCATCTGCATGTAAAGACCGGTGGACACAGCTCTGGCTCAAGCCCAGCTCTGTGTGTGACCTCAGGCAAACCCCGCACTGTGGTGTGACACAGGTGCATCACCTGCAACATGTGGGGGGAGGGGCTGATGGCACTCCCTTACCACCTGCAAGGTCAGGTACCATGGAAAGCACTAGAAACGAGGCCATCTGTTTCGATGTGCTCTCCTCTCCCGAAGCGCTGGTGAAACTGCTAAAACTTTACATGAATCAGAAGGATATCAAAATTTTGTTAACTGAAGTATGAGAATGGTCACTGAATAACTATGTTCTTATTATTTAGGTTTTCTCACATTCTGTAAACTCAAAAAAACCACAAAACCTTCAGGAAAAGTAAAATAGGAAAGATCCCATTAAACACATCATCCAACAGTGCAGGACAGGTTTATTTTTTTAATCTCTTAGGAATCTCCCCTGGGAGGCCTTTTCTAACTAATACAATTAACTTGACCATGGCTTTATAGCCCAAAGGTACCCAGAGGTACCTTTAACTGTAATTCCCTTCTTACTCGAAATCAGAGAATTCATAGTAGACAAACTCTATTAATGTAATAAATGAGGAAAAAGTTTCATAAAAAATATACAAATTAGAGGGGAGTTTGTTTTTTAAATACAATCCTGTACAAGGTGCCAGTTAACATATATACATACAGAGTTGTCGTATGTGTTAGAAATCGCCAAAAATGTCCCTTCCTCTGGTTGACTCAGCCCTAAGCCAGGGAACATATTAATAGCAAGCCAACCATGAACTGGATTTTAGCCCTTATTGGCTTTCCCTGTCAGATACCTTTATGCAGTGCACAAACTTCACAACTGTGCATGGAAACCCTGTCCTTGAGTTCCCTGCCAGATTCCAATTTAGAGGGTCTGGAGGAAACTTGAGACGGATAATGTTAGCAAGTTCCCCAGGTGAGTCTAATGCATAAGCACATTTGAGAACCACTGCCTTATTATGTATTTCCTCAGCAATCATGTTTACAGTGTAGCTCCATACTTATGTAGTGGTGCATTATTATAGCTCTCTAGTAGTTCCTAAATGTGGAAGAAGATAAGTGTGACTCTTGGTTGAAGATATTTGAAAATTTGCTACTGTGTTGTACAAAATGCAGAGGAGCACCATATGGGTGTCACTAGAGGCAGACTCTGATAGGAACTAACTGGGCTCAATGAAGGAGCTGGCAGCAGCCTGCCTTCCCAGCCCCAGGCACATGGCCCTGGGGCAGAAGCCCTTCTCAGCACCACTCAGCACAATTCCGACAGTGCCCTGCTCTGCACCTGCCCCTCTGCGCCAGCGCCCACCTGGCATAGGTAGGAAAAATGCAGCGTCATGAGCCTGCCAGGTGAGCACAAGCCATCCCTGAACATCGGAGCACAATATGCACGTCTCTGCTTCTCTGCCTTTGTACACGTTGCACTTTTTAAAAATCCATAAAAAACTGTGGTCTGCTCTGGCAGTGGAAACACCAGAGCTGGCCTCTTTCCCCTCAGCCCCCACCTGCTGTGGGCAGCAGCAGCTGCTGTGTGGACCCGGACCGGCAGAACTCGCGGCAGTCAGCAGGGCTGTGGACCCAGGGGCCTCCGCCAGCAGCCAGCAAGGGCAGAATTGAGATGGTGGAAGTGAGGCTTCGGTGAGTTCTTTGCCCATATTTTCCTAGAAACGCTGCTCGTCCCGAGAAGGTGGATGCTGTGTGCCTCACGCTAAAAAACGTGGGGGCAACTTGTGGCACACCCAGGCTGCCTCCCACAATAGGTGTGAAAGGCACAGTCACATCTCATTCACAGCACTCATCTCAACCTGAATAACAGCATGAGCTTGTCATCTATATTAAATTTTATCTGGGAAAGTAGGCTAGAAGTCCCTTGTGCATGCATGTACTTTACTGAACTCCCCCTGCCCCCCCATGGCTGCTCGCTCCCCAGGCCTCTCCCTGCCCCGGTCACTGACTGTGACTGCCACCTGCTCCCGTCTATTCCAGCCAGCATCTCCTCGCTGCACTCGCCCCTCCTCTGCAGCAGCACAGGAAGGGCCCTGACACGTCCACGGAAGGCATGCATGTTCCAGGGGGCCCTGCTCACAGTCCCTCTCTGCCTAGTCCAAGGTCACTCACCTTACACCAATTGGTGAAAACACCAATTTTCACTTCTCTCAGAACAAAAATGATAATAACAAATTGTGACTGTTAACCATTATTCTCAAGCAATTTTTACCAAGAACTGAGAATGTCTTTTTCAGAAAGATAAATTTTACATTATTACAACATACGGAACATGTAATAGCTGCTGAGTCCTAGTAGGAAATCTTATGCCTTCAGATGGTGCCAGCTTGCTGCCTAATGTTGCTACTAAATAAAGGAGAGAGACATCTGTCTTTTAAGCCCTAAAACTAAATATGCATGGAGTTACGACTGGATGCCATTGCTGTCAATCACTTCAATTCAAGGTCAGGTTTTAACAGCACCCCTTGCCCCCAGATCTTGATTTCTAGTAACATTCTCCAACAAAAGGAACCAGGGATCCATAGAAAAGTAGAAGCTTTTAGGTCTGCAGCAGGAAATATATAAGATGAGCCTGGAGTATCTTGTAGTGCCAGAAAGTAAGGAAGTGCTTTAAAAAAAAAGTAGTAATGATAACAAATATAAAAGCAGACATTGATGTCAAAGGGGTACAGGAGCCCAGAAACCCACTGAAAGAGCTCCCAGTGGCCAAAGCTGGAACAAGTAGAATAAATAAGACAGCATCAGATTATAAAACAAAGTATAAAGTAATATCTATGACCAAACTTATATAAATGATGAAGTAAATTAAATAAATGAGGGAGAGGGGGCAATTCTATTTAGAAGAATTTCACATAGTATGTGGATACTCCACCCTACAGCAGGGGAAATGTAACTCCCTATTCCGTAAGTGTGAGCCATACACGGTGATTTCTTTCAAAGAGTTCAGTACAAAGGAGATGCAATAAAGTTGTACCAAAGTCTCACTTGCGTATGTGGGTGCTGCGGAAACTGCCACATTTAGTGCTTACTGGTAGCAGAGACAGTCTTCGCATTAGATTAGATCTGTGAAATGATTTTGGCCATCATTTCTGGAAACTTAGCCTCAAGTCCTGTTCTCTATGCCTCCTCATGATTCTATAAACAACCCAAGGTCTTTTAAATAAACCTCTTTAATTAGCTAAAGCCATTTTCTGTTAAATTTAACTAAAAACATCGATACATTGAGCTAGAAGAAAAGTGAGCACAGAAGGATGGCATGGCCTACATGCAGTAACAATGAGCTCAGAAATTCTTAATAATATAAACTATAAGGCTGGGCGGGGTGGCTCACGCCTGTAATCCTAGCTCTCTGGGAGGCCGAGGCGGGCGGATTGCGCAAGGTCAGGAGTTCGAAACCAGTCTGAGCAAGGGCGAGACCCCGTCTCTAGTATAAATAGAAAGAAATTAATTGGCCAACTAATATATATAGAAAAAATTAGCCAGGCATGGTGGCACATGCCTGTAGTCCCAGCTATTCTGGAGGCTGAGGCAGTAGGATCGCTTGAGCCCAGGAGTTTGAGGTTGCTGTGAGCTAGGCTGACGCCACAGCACTAACTCTAGCCTGGGCAACAAAGTGAGACTCTGTCTCAAAATAAAAAAATAATAATATAAACTATAGCAGCAAGTATAGTCCATCATTGGCTATAAAAATAGTGTGCGCATGTGTGTGTGTTTTAAAAGAGGGTAAAATAAAAAGGACAATAATAAGAGGGTGGAGTTTTCAGTGGGTAGAAACATAATAAGATTCTTGCCATAATTTGAGGGAGGAGAGAAATAGTAAGTACTATAAAATCTGCTAGAAAAAAACCTTATAGTTAAAAACTTTAATGGTAACCACTAAATCCATGAAAATAAAATCTTGGTTTCTTCATCAACAGAGGACATAAGAAAAGAGAAGGGTGAATACAGAAAAATTCATTAATTCAACAAAAGGAGAAAAGGGACAAAAAGAAAAAAGAAAGGATGATAAACAGAAAATGCATAAGATGGGAGAAATGAGTCTAAATATATTATAGTCTCACTAAATATACATGGACTAGACTCACCAGTTAAAAATACAGAGACTATCAGGTAAGAGAATTAAACATCTAGCTAACACTACTTGTAAGAAACACACAGAAAAGCACAAAACTGCATAGAAAAGTTTAAATTAAAAAAGATAGGAAATAGTATACCTTACAAATGCTAATAAAAATTAGTATAAAATATTAATATTAAACAAAATAGAGTTTAAGGTAACTAGCATTAGTAGAAATAAAGAAGGACTATATATAACAAAAAGGAACAATCTAACCAGGAGAATCATATATTTGTATGCCCATAATAACAGTGCTTCAAAATATGCTGAATTTTAAACCATTGTGATTTTGGCACATCCATATTAGAAATTGACATATCGAGTATTCAAGACAAAAATGAATAACCAAAAAATTTAAATTAGTAGAAAATCTCTTATCACCCCAAAATATGGACATTTTTTTCATGAAAAATTGATCATGCCTTAAATTACAAAGAAATTTTTAATACATCTCAGGGAATCAATAAAATACAGATGTTTGCCAATCATAACGCAATTAGACTGAAAATCAAAAGAAAAGATGATCTGTTAGGTCATCTTTTCCCCTCTCCAGATATAGAGACACTTAAAAACTCATTTTTAATAACTCAAAAATTAAGGAGGAATTCACAATGAAAATTACAGATTATCTAAAACTGAACAGCATAAAAATGCTATGTACTCAAAACTTGAAGAATATAGCTAAATGAATACTTGGGATTTAAATTATAGCTTTAATGCATTTATTAAAAACAGCATTTTTAAACAAATGAGTTAATTTATTCCAAGTTAAAAAAAGAAAAAACATTTGAGCCTAAAAAAGTAACATGGAAATAATAAGTACAAAAGCAAATATTAGTAAAATGAAAAAGAAAGAGACAATAGAGGATCAGCAAAATGAAAAGTAAGTTCGTTACAAAGTCTGTAAAATAACGCTGATCACTAAAACAGCAGAAAGGAGGCACAAACACGAGACAAGGAATAAAAATGGGGCTATAACAACATCGTGGTAGAGTTATTTAAAAACCATAGAGGCTGCTATTATGCAACTTTATGCCAACAAATTTGACAGCTTAGTAAAAATGGAAACATTTCTAGAAGAATACAATTAAAATGTAAGGTTTGGGGCACATTCCACAGTGTCCCAAAAATAACTTAAAAATTTTAAAACAAAATAAAATTCAGAACAAAACAAAAAACAGAAAAGAAAGAAGCCTCACAGTTCCCTGGCCTCTCACCATCTCAGAGCTGCACATGGGGCGGGGGTGGGGAGGCTGATGCTTCTGGACAAGCAGTGAGTTCATATTTTAGTGAGGGAACCTGCCTGTGCTTGTGATACCTTGCATGGAGCAGGAGCAAAAGCCACCCATGATGTGTGGTATAAACAGAAAGGTCTCAGGTATCAGGCTCTTGGGGGATGCAGGCTGGCTGGACAGGAGTTTTGGAGATGCAACTGGTAGCATGCTGGTCCTCATGCTACCCCACTGGGAAGGGGAGCCCCACATGTGGGGAGATTGACTTTGAGCACAGACCCTCCCACCAGGAAGGGAGAGCTACCAGGTGCTCGGTCAGTCTGCTGTTAGGCAACCTGGGCTTCAGAGGTGATTCAGCTTGCTTTTCTTCAGGTCATCAACACTGATCCACAAAGGACTGAGAATTCATATAAAAACAGTACACAATGAAAACAATGAATTGATTTGTAATCAAGATTCCTGCTTACGGCCGGGCGTGGTGGCTCACGCCTGTAATCCTAGCAATCTGGGAGGCCGAGGCGGGCGGATTCCTCGAGGTCAGGAGTTCGAAACCAGCCTGAGCAAGAGCGAGACCCCGTCTCTACTATAAAATTAGAAAGAAATTAATTGACCAACTAATATATATATAGAAAAAATTAGCTGGGCATGGTGGCGCATGCCTGTAGTCTTAGCTACTCCGGAGGCTAAGGCAGTAGGATCGCTTGAGCCCAGGAGTTTGAGGTTGCTGTGAGCTAGGCTGACGCCATGGCACTCACGCTAGCCTGGGACATAAGGCGAGACTCTGTCTCAAAAAAAAAAAAAAAGATTCCTGCTTAAAAAAAATCCAGCAGGATTGGATACTTTATGGTACATTTCTGGCAAACCTTTAAAAACTAACTATCTTAAATAACTGTTAAAGAGATTTTAAAAAAGAAGAGAAGCCTCCTAGCCCATTCGAAAAATTTAGCACATATTGGTTTTACCAAACTGGAATAGAGGAGTAGAAGAAAAGGAAAATATAGACCAGTCTTGTCTATGAACATAGATGCAATAACCATAAATGAAATTTTGGCAAATCAAACTCAATATTGCATTAAAAATAATGCCTGTTTATTCCAGGAATATATGTTTCAAAGCACAAAGACTGTTATTAAAATATGCCATATTAAGGAAATAATAATAAGAAAGCAAAGGAAAATCTCAATGGATGCAGCTAGGTCAGTCACAAAATTAAACACCAATTTATGGTTTGAAAACTCTCACAGAATTAGGAAAAAGAAGGAACTTTAAAAGCCTACAGTATACATGAATCCTAACGGTTAGTCTCCAGATGTGTTGAGAACAAGGGAGTGATGGCTTCTATTACCACATTCACCAAAAATGTTCTCTAGTTACTAGCTAAAGAAATAAGAAAAGGAAAAGAAGCAATAAGTGTATGAGTTGGAAAGGAAGAGATTACACCAACTTTATTTGCAGATATAGTTTTTTGTATAAAATACTGAAGAGAATATCCAGATAAGCCATGAAAATTAACACTAGAGTTTGGCAACATTGCTAGATACAAAATCTATATTCAAAAGGCAGTAACATTCCTATATCAGTAAATATAGTCAAAATATGTATTAGGAAACCTCCAGACTTCTGCTTCTGGCCATAGGGAGGAGGTCACCCTCCTGCAGTGGACAACCCAAGACCTGGGCCCAGGGAAGAGCACGGCTATCAGACACTGGACAACAGACAACACAGGAAAGTGGGGAATGACATGAGCCGGCCCCTGACCCAGGTCCCTGCACTGCGACTCACAGGGGGAACCCACCAGAATCTGCCATTCTTACTGAGTTGAAGCTACATGAGCCTGGAGTCCAGGGACTACAAAGTAGCTAGAATTTGCATGTCAGAGCAGCTGAGAGGAAGAAGCTATGCACAGTTCCTGCACAGGTCCCCTGAGTCTTTGTCTGAAAATCAAGCTGCACTGTGTATATAGGGTGAAACCCACAAGGCTGGACAAGAACAATTTCTGAATAAAGAGCAATCTACAAGGAGTAATAAGAAAATCCCCAGAGCTTTTGAACTCCTGGGAGCATTCAAGTTTCCTCTAGCCAGAGTGAGGAGACTTTGTTGCACTCATGGACGCCCCGGAGAGGCTGTGCCTTTGAAAATGGGGCTAATGAGCCCAGGAACGAAAGCTTCTTTAGACCCTTCCCAAAGCAGTTTAAAAACAAGCCATGAAAGGATCACAAATCCACTAAGAAACTGACTGCCAGAAACAGCCTAACCTCTTTATAAGGAATACAAGAGAACCAGGCACTCAGTAGCATAGGAGAGGAAGGAGACTCTGCCCCGCCTGGGCAGCGGGGGCAGCAGCTAGGGGGCACACACAGGGAGAGATTCGAGGGTTCTTGATCAGGAGGTGGAATATAAGGTTGCATGAGGAAGGGCTGGTCGATTCATGCTCCATGAATGCAGGATTTAATACCATTCCAAGGACTTTGAGGGATGGTATAAATATGCTGCTTGGATGGCTTTTAGGAGCATAAAAAAGTGGTCTATAATAAGTTAGGTAGAAAAATCAGAATTACTGTGGCAGAGGCCAGAAAAAGGATAAAATGGCTCAGATAAGTGAATGTGCTAAAGGGTATATATATATATATATATAGCATGTAAGTCCAGAAAACCTATCAGAGTACTGTGTGCCCAAAAAGGTACACAGCTCACCAACGCTGTAAGAAATGTGGTGGTATGCGGGGCCCCGGGAACACAGAGAAGTCCAGGAATGATTCCCTCTGTGTGCAAACGGTGGTGGTAGGACACACCATTAAGAACTGGGTTTACTAGCAGCAGTGGGAATGGGAATGAAAGGAGCCCCAGTTATAAATCTTTTATCTAACCTCCCTAAATCTCAGGTTTTTTTCATCTGTAAATACGAGACACCACCACTGGCTTTGCAAGTTTGTTGCAAAAATTAGAAAGCGTTGATGCACAGCGTGTAGCAGGGCGCCCACTGTTATTACTGGTCAAAAAGCTGCCCTTCTGCTATGAGTGTGTTCTCTGGGGTCAGCACCCCGTGGAAAAAAGCTGCTAATCACAGCAAAAATCGAGAGGCGGGAGTGAGCACTGTCGCAGGCCCAGCGTGCCCTGGGAGCTGTGCTATTCACACCTCCCAGCAACACAGCCTGTAGCTTCCAAATATGAAAAGCAATAGTAACAATCACTAAATCACAAACATGTATTGGGTGTTTACTACGTCCCAAACACCCGCCGAGTGCTTTGCAAGAAAGGATGCCATGTATGCACAGCACTTAGCCTGTCTGGCGCCTGGCAGGTGCACTACATGATGTCATTATTGTCATTGCTGCTGTTATTTTACAGGCAGCATCGCATTAAATGAGCCCCGTGGAGCACTCCTCCACTTGCCAGCAGACGGATAGGGAGTATGAACCCACCTGTGTATCCTGCCTTCCATCAAGGGGCCTGGAAAAGCTTCCTTCACTCCATGAGTCAGCAGGGACAAAATGTAACTTCACAGACAGTTCTGCCTCGTAGGAAAAAGCTTCTTTGCTAAGTCTTAGCTAAAAACTAGAGGCCAGAGGCAGAATGCTGGCCAGGAAGCACGTTGGATTTGGCCTTCCTGGAGTTGGTCTGACATTGACAAGTCAACCCATTTCACCTAGAAATTGGGATTTTCAGCTTCTGTGGACAAGTCAGATGAGCAGTTCTGACTGTCCTTGCCCTGACTGTCCAATGATGCCCCTCATTGTAGATGCCTGCCTGACCCTAAAGGCCTTTGGGTCCCTGACCCCTGACCCCAGCTCTCTGTCCTCAGAGATAAGGTCTCCCACGAAATAGATGTATTTTACTAAACAGAGGGCATTTTTAGAAAACACCCACTCAGTATTCTCTATGTGACTCAAGAAGACACAGCTCTTATTTAATTCTCCAGAGTAATATGGTATCAGTTGATACAATACAAGCAGAGCACAGTCCTAGGAACGAGTTTATAGAGACAAAGAACAGAGGCAGATATAAAATCCACACCAGTAAAAGAAAAACCAGGCTGATCCTGGAAGGAAATCAAATGCATAAAGCCGAAGATGAACTTGAGCAACCTTGTAAGATCACAGAGGAAACGAACAAAGAGATTGAAAAGATGAGAAAAATAAGATAATAGAAGCAGAGGACTAACCAAGGAGACCCAATCCATGAATAAAAGCAGCTCCTGACAAAGATCACCCTGGAAATGAGTAGGATGCAATAATGAAAAGTATTAGAGAAAACTCTCCTGACCTGGAAACGGACTTGCCCGCCAGAGGAGGGGGTCCCAGTCTCCAGGCAACATCAGTGAACAGAGATGAGCACCAAGATGATGGTGGCAATTTTTAATATTTCAGAGACAACAAAAGACTGCCTTCGAGCTTACCCTCAAAGACATGAATGTCAGGTAGCTTGGCCTAAAATTTCTCCCCTGCTGCATTAAACACCAAGAGGCGATAGAGAAACATCGCAGAGCAGAAGCTAAAAGCTCGTGGGCCAGGAACACAGACCATGAATCACACTCGGCAAGCAGCTCAGTTCTCAGCTTCTCCAGGGCAGGGGGAGGGCCGGTTCATCAGCACACCACTAAATTTCACAACTTGAACGGCAAACGTCTCCTAACCTCCCGCACCCAGGATGCAGCTCCAAAAGGGAGACCCGGAGGCCTTGACTGAAGAACCTCTGACTCTCCCTATCAGACGGCCTCACCTCCCTGCTGGAATCTGATGGCACCTGGCCACAGGGTTTGCACAGTCGTTGGGATTGGAATCACAAGTTGCAAGACCTGTGTCACAGAGAGGAGAAATCCAGTTTCCACTGACACAATGAGCCAGACACTTGGTGGCTGAAGTTTCATTTGGACACAGACACAGGCCACCACGGAGTGCCAGCCCCAGCGACACCTGGGGGAGCAGGCTGGATGCAGAGCTACCTCTCCATGGATTCCAAGTCCTGGTGGACCCAGTGCTCTCTGGCTCCCAGGGTCTCCCCCAGGGACTGAGCACTGCCTTTGATCCCCAGCTCTGTTGTGGAGTCCCAATATCCTGTGCTCTAGAAAAGCCAGAAGACCAGCCAGAGTTCTGGGAAGCACCTGCTGGGTTCCCCTCTGTGTGTTCCATGACATGCACACTGTTGCCTTCTGCCTGTCCCTCCCAGACTCAAGGAACAGGTCATCTGCTTGGCTGTGGCTGGAGGAGGCTGAGGCCCTTTGTCTTGTCCATGAGGCAAGATCTCAACTGTCCGGCCCTGAAGTTGGGGCATCGCCAGAATCTCCATTTGACCCTGCCCATTGGCAGCATCAGTGTCTTCAAGATTTCCTTTAATAGTAGTGCTGACAACCTGTCTTTCTTTCTGTTGACACGTGACTTCCTTTCAAACTGCCATCCTGTGCTGGTGTTTTTATAGTTTAAAATGTTTCACTTCAAAGGTTTATTTTGGAGGTAGGAAAAGCAATTGAGCTTTGGATATATTTAAGCACTGGCTTATTGATTTACCCACCACTGTACATATGCCTTCTATTCTCATTTGCCATGTTAGTTCCTAATGAGTTTATCCTTAAATAGGTATTTATTGATGTTTTGATAGCAACAATTTCAAGATGCCCAGAGGCCCACCCAAATATGAGCCAAACTAGGCTAAGTTACTCAAAATTCAGATAGGACCCAGGTGTTGCATTTCTTGCTATCTTTACAAGACAAATATGAAAAGAATTTGAAGATTAGAACCAGGTTCTGGTTTTCTATGTATCATAAGTGAAAAAGTGCTTTTAACACAATCAAGTCTATTCTGACAGTTAACACTTGTGTCCCACACACTGGGTGTCATTTAATACGTAAACTGCTGCACTTTTTAATGAAGCCAAAACGATGATGAGAATCACAGTTATATCCCCAGAAATGAGGGAAGGAAATGTTAATTACAAAGCAGTTCACATGGCAATGGCCTAATAAAAATGAAGCTGAGAAAACGATCCTCTTGCTCATTCTCCTTTGACCCTGGTAAATGAGAGACTTAGAGATTTGAAAAGGCAAGTTGACATCTCGTTTTTGGTGTCCGATCGTCCTTTTTTTTTTTTTTTTTTTGAGACAGAGTCTCACTTTGTTGTCCAGGCTAGAGTGAGTGCCGTGGCGTCAGCCTAGCTCACAGCAACCTCAAACTCCTGGGCTCAAGCGATCCTCCTGCCTCAGCCTCCCGAGTAGCTGGGACTACAGGCATGCGCCACCATGCCCGGCTTATTTTTTTATATATATATATCAGTTGGCCAATTAATTTCTTTCTATTTATAGTAGAGACGGGGTCTCGCTCTTGCTCAGGCTGGTTTTGAACTCCTGACCTTGAGCAATCCGCCCGCCTCGGCCTCCCAAGAGCTAGGATTACAGGCGTGAGCCACAGCGCCTGGCCTGATCGTCCTTTTAAGTTTCCCTTTGTAGACCCATCTGTGTTGGTGGTTGGGACCAACACAGTGGACAGAGACAATAAAAGAGGACGCCTACAGGAAGAAATATTCCGAGTCTCTTCCTGCCTTCTTCTTCCACGTGGCATTGTTGCTGGCTTGCTCCCAGGGATAGTAAAGTCAAGATCCCTGGATTTCGGGAGTAACTCAGTACCTTGAGGGCTAAGAGAGTAGTCTAAGGTGGGTGTGGCAGCTCCGGGATTGGGCCGTGGGTATTGAGGGGCACCAGGGATACCATTCCCTGTCCTGACACTGCCGTGGAGCCAGGAGACTCCTGAGAATGCTCCACTCTTCTTGCTGGTAGCTTTGAGAGCATCTGAGCTACCTGCTGCTGCATCGGAGCCCACATCTATTAACTTTTTACTCCTCTCAGGTCACAGATTTTAGATGAGGCTGCCCCTGTCTCACACTCCAGGACTGGAAGGTGGTGCCTAAAGGAAGCCAATGAACATCTCCCACCCCTGGTCAGTGATTGGCTTAGGAGTGGACACACTACTCAAAACAGGCTCATCATGACCAGTGAGATTCACTTCCTGATGGACCAGGCAGAAGACTTCTTCTCCAATGGATATGTAGCCTGAGGTTTGAGCAGCCATCTTTCAATATATTTGTTAAAATTCCTAATATTACTAATTTTTGCTTCTCTTTTGTCCTTGTCAGTCTGACATATGTATTGACTATTTTAAAGAATAAGCTTTTGGTTTCATCGATATTCTCTGTAGTATTTCTATTCTTAATTTCACTGATTTCTGCTGTTCATGTTATTGCTTTTCTTCTGTTTGCTTTGAGCTTAATTTTCTCTTCTTTCTCTAGTTCCTTAAAGTGTAAGCTTATGTCATTGGCATGAGACATTTCTTATTATCTAATGTGAGCATTTAATGCTATAGATTTCCCCTCTAAGCACTATTTTAGCTGCATCATACCAATTTTGATATGGTTTTCATTTTCATTCAAAGTATTCTCTGATTTTTCTTATGACTTCCTCTTTGATCTATGAATCATTTAGACGTGTGTTATTTAATTTCTAAGCATTTGTGGTCCTGCTGTTGATTTCTACTTCCTGTTAAGATCTGTACTGGAGGCAGGAGGGGAGGTCCAAGGCAAGCTTCATGCCTTTATCTGCGAGGCTGCTGCCCCCTCCACCAGACTGCACCATGGTGGTGGTTTTCTCATGCCTCTCCGCCTGCTCCCCATCTTTCTGGTGAGCACCCAGTGAGGTCTCTGGAGAAGAGTGGCCTGGTGGCTGTGAATTGCTCTGGTGTCCGCCACTGGCACGGGTTCTCTGAGCCTCAGCCTCCTCCAGCTGTCCCTTGGCCTTTAGTGCTTTGTCAAACATTTTAGCTTGTTTAACTACCATCTGCTTTTGCCCAGGTAAGCAAGGACTTGCATCCCATCTCTCCTTGGGGGCTCTTCTCATTTGATTTTTAATTTTTTAACAGAGTTAAAATTCACATAAAATACAATCAACCATTTAAAAAGTAAAATTCAGTGGCATCTAATGCATTCACAGTGTTATGCACCCATGGCCTCTATAGTTCCAAACATCTCCATCATCCCCAAGGAGATACTGTGCCCATTAGCCACTTCCCACTCCCCACTCCAACAGCCTCTGGCAAACAGCAATCTCCTTTCTGTCCCTGTGGATGTGTCTATGCTGAGTATTTCATGTAACTGAAACTATACAGTATGTGACCTTGGTGTCTGGATTATTCCTCCGTGTTAACAGTTTGGCTGTTCTGCAGCCTCAGCTTTTAAGGAAAGCAATTTTTGTAGATTACCTGGTGTTTTGATGTTGTGGTTGTACAGATGCCCTTTCCAACTCCTGCATCCTAAGCAGAAGCTGGGAGTCCCACAGTTCCCTTTTGCAATTTCTGTGAGGTCCACATAATCTTCCTGAGTTGCCAGATTAGCTACTGTTACTTAAAGCAATTTCTTAATTAAGTCTTGAGGGGGTTTTTTTGGTGTTTTTCTGTTGTTTTGGGGGAGAAGTTATATAATCATATAGAATATTTCTCTATTTTTTGCAAAATCACAGTAAAAGACAGTGTCTGATAATTTTTCTTATGTGCCTGAAGGTATCCAAAGATCAACTAATTAGATTCTACATAGATATTTAGTGTCAGAAAATGTTTCTTTTCAGAAATCCTATTGGCTTTGCCTTATCACATAATGAGAAATGTAAAATTTGTAATGGTTTTCTTATTTTCTTGGCTGTCAAGATGCTAAATTTAGTTTTCAATTGGATCAACTAACAGATTGTATATTTCTAGAATATTTATTTTCTCTTCTAAAAGATTTCTGATTTTTAATTTTGTTGAAAAAGAAAGTTGTGAAACAAAATATATAGTATGATATCAAATATTTATATTTAAATATCTGCATATATAAATTATAAACAAAATTATAAAAATTAAAAAATAAAACTATATAAAGTTGTCATGGACATAATTCCATATCAGTACATGTAGAACTAACTTTTCTATAAATTTTCTCAAGAAATCTATGATTGATTACAGCGTATAGAGTAAAACAGACAGGCCTGTCCAACGTGTATGGTAGGGCAATCAAAATAAAATGTAAACTATTTATGAAAATGGTCTGTGAGGATATATGAAAACTGAAGGAAAGGTTGGTAAAAGTTTGTTTCCTTTATTATTCTTTAAATTTCTATATTGTTTGAACTTGTAACCATATGTTGCTTTTATTATAGTGAAAGAAAGAAGATAAAAAATGCAAGAATACACATATATAATAAACAATCTAACACATAGCTAGCTTGAACTGTTCAGAAACATGATACTGAATTAAACAGTGGCCACTAAATATCCTCATCTTTTGCTCTTGCAGAATGCTTTTGTCTGAAGGATGGCTTTTGTCAGCCAAAAAAATCACAAGATCCATAAATTTAGAAATGAGAGTTTCTAAAAGGGGATATTACAACTTGCAGGTGGGAAGTGGAGCCTCCGGCTAAAGCAAAAATCAGGCACTTCAGAGGAAGAAAGGTGAGACAGGAATTCATGCTGGACGCGTTGGCTAAGACACATGTTCAACAGGTTATAAGAGGAGCTGTGAATGGTCACGAAGGGGGGCATGCACATGTGCAGTAAGCTAACATGTATGTCACAGGTGTCCCATTTTCACTTTTGGGTGAAGACTTAACACATGTTAGGTATCACAATTAGACCCTATACATCAAAAGGTGAGCAGAGGACACGGAGGCACTCAGTGTGCAGCCTCCATGACTGGCCAGAACGCTCCATGGTTGGTGGTCTCTTATAGGAAGGAATGCTGGTCAGCTGTGTAAAAGGTGTGGTAGCATTAGGCGGTTGGTTGAAATCAGTGGTAGAGCAAGTTTGTTTTGAAAGGGCTGGTTTCTGTTTAACCCTTATAAAAGAAAGCCTAATGGTGGTTAGTGAGGAAGAGACCTACCTTATTACCCTCGTGGCCAGAAATTCAGTTTTTAAGGTTTCTCTGTAATCCCTTTGGCTAAGAAGAGGGTCCTTTTGGTGAGTTGGGGGACTTGAGAGTTTATTTTTATTTCCTATTTTCTACCACCTAACAACATCTGAGATTCACCAAGTAATTCCTTGACTGGTTAAGTACTCAGGCAGAGGCTTGCTGTGGGTACCACTGCAGGAGGCTGTCAAGAATGAGCCTTACGATGCTTTCTAAGATTCTAGGGCCTGATTCTCACTCTACTGACAATTTCAGAATTGCTCTCAGGGGCCCACACATAAAGGTCACTGTCAAGACCAATTAGACACAAGGCCTGTTATAAACAACATTTCTGTATAAAATGAACATGGATTTTAATTCTATTACATAAATTCCATTAAAGCGATATTCTAAGGGAAGAAGTTATGGAGCAGACTGCTAAAGCTGAACAGTATTTTCAAAGGCAGGCCAAAAAGATATAAATTCCTTTTTTAACTTAAAATCATGGTCAACTTACTATTCTGTATTTATAAGCATTCACCATAAATCTTCCCTTGGATGATTTCTTTTAGTTTTTATTAACTCTGGAGTCCATTTTGATGATTTCCTTTTCAAAAAATTATTTAGTTTGGTTGAGTGTGCATGTTTCAATAGTTGGCAAACGCACACACAAAAACCAATACAACTTTTCACTCTGTAACATATTGCTATTGTCCAAAGGCACAGTTCAACCTTTATTATTAAAGGAAGTATTTTTAGTTTGGAATTATTATTTGCATTCATGTATAATTCAGAGCTGCCTAACTGCCAGGTTTTCTACAGTGACAGAGGATACGATGGAGATGTAGAATTTGAAGGTCAACCTTGACATTTTTAAGTGAAATTGCATAATGGGGGAAAAGGAGGCACAACAAAATAATTTTTCATGATTGCCATAGTACAAACTCTAAGAAATTTAAAGGACATTTGCAGGAGTGTGGATAACAATAAACCTGAGCACACCTGCAATTATACATGGGTGATGATGTCAAGGTCAACCCCCCCCCCAGTACTGTCTGACCTAGAATGGTGGTTGTTTTCCAATTATCTAAGAATTTAAGAGACCCCCCCCATGCTCTGCTTAGTAAGTTTATACAATGTAGCTTCCCTAAGGCAATAGATGTACTTTATAGTTTTGAAAAAACAACAGCTCATGAATAAACAATGGGTCTAATGCAAAACACCTCAGGCTAGAGATGCAATTCACAGCCAACCACTCTCCTGACCTCTCAGCATATTAAGAAAAAGCAAATCCTGGTCAACATTCAGCCTTTTCTCAGCCTTAGAAGCAAGTTTACTAGGAGATCCCACAAAGAGAAGGAAACAGTTGGTGGTAAAGTAATAAGTGGACAAAAGAATAATAAATGTTTCTAGTTTCTGCTTTCATTTCCACTGCTGGTTTTAAATTCCAGGAACTAGCCAGCTGAAATTGTTCATTTCATGATTTGAAATACAGTTTCTCGTTACAGCTTTCTTAAGTGGTAACAGGCTACGGTAAATTCGCCCTCATGCTAAAATGTATTTATTGTGTTATGTTCCCAGGGAGTGGAGCCCTGAAGGTCTCATGTTTTCTAATCAAGAAAATCTAAGTGTCTTAAGGCTTAACCCAGTGGCTTATGTCACTTCATAAGAGGATCTCCATTAGAGGTGTCCTGGAGCATGCAGAACAGCACCTACCAGCTCACAAGAGCAGACTATGAAATGCCCAGAAATTTGGCAAGCTGGTTATTAAATGCAGCTGTTATGAGGAATTGAATAATATAAACTTACAATTAAATAAATTATATTAAGAATGAGGGTAAATATTCAAAATTCATCCCTTTCTAAATATTTCACTACAAGTGAATTATCTCTGCTTCGAGGTTACTTGTGTCTGTCATACGTGTGCAATGATGGCAAGGTGTGCGGCATGGTGCTCGTCTCCTCCCAACTCTGCAGTGAGGGTTGAAATCAGTCTGGGTGGGAGTATTTACACCACAGTCACCAGCAAGTGCTACACACCAATGCTCCCCCACCAAACCTAGCTGTTAAACATTCCCTAGCACACAACTGATCTCCCTTCTTCCGCCTCCAGATAACTACAGCATACGGGCCACAACTTTAGAAATAAACCTGTATTCTGAGAGAAGAGCTGCACTCCCACACACCAAACTTCTGCCAGCACAACAGTTTGTGGGTGGGACTCTTAGGTCCCAGTAGTTTCTAGTATAGACAAACAAGAAAATGAACAACTTTGAACCCATTTCTTCCCCACCCAGTGTCGAAGGCTGACACAAGAGGCAGGAATATGAATTGGCTACAATCAGTGCCTGAGAAATGGATGATCTCTTTTCACATTGACCAACGTGCAGCCTGGCAACTTTTTTTTTTTTTTTTTAAACAAAGGATTTTCCAGAGTTGCAAGTGGAGCAGCTCCATGAGAAAGTGGGAGGGGGTCAGAGCCCCCCGGCTTTCGTTTCTTTTCACTCCCAGCAGCACTGAAAGGGAATTCCTCAGCAACTGGTCATCCATCACGGAAACCTCCGCACAAAGCAGTGAAAGCTGAGAGCAGATCATTGTTGATGTTAAAACTCACATGCCAGCCTTGCTTCCTTCCACCCACAAAAGCAGTTTTCCCCAGAAGCTATTTACAAGGCAGCTGGTTTCACCTGAGAACCTGAGATTCTCCACAATGAGGATCTGTTTTGAACGAAAGGAGGATTTTGCTCAGTGACTTCTAGACCCACGTCAGCAGCCTGGCTCCCACACGGGCAGCAGGAAGAGGCCCTCGGTACAGCATCCTCCGTCACAAGTAGGCGAGTGAGCAGGAGAAACCAGGAGGGACCAAGGGGATGGTTTAAAAATCTTGAAATGCCTTGTTCAAGTGTGTCGCCAGCACCTTGTGAGAAAAATCCCTGCCTTGCCAATCGCCCCCGTGAGATCAATAAGATCACAAATGAGCTTTCCCTTTGGGCTTCTGGAAAATGATCCAGGATTCTCAGATGTGCCAGATCTACGAGTGGGGAGAGTTAACCCCAAATCTGTCTGTACAGGAAAGAGAACCACGCAAATGTGTGGAATGCTTCCAAACACTGGCATGGCCATACTTTCGACAGTCATCATAAAAGCCATGTTCTTGGTTAATCTGTGGGGTCTGTGGCTTTCTTCCAATACTTTAGTAGTCTTTAATCTCATACCCTTAAAGCTGTAAGAAGAGTCTGTCTATACTGTCTTCATAATTACCCAGGTACACATAATTCATGGCTCCTATGTTTTCTGCCAGTTCCAAAACATTCCAGTATGTAGACTGATCCCAGTTGAACATTTGCAAATGTGTTTATTTTCTTTGAGTCGCCTTCGGCTTCTTACACCAAGTCCTCACGTGTCTCTTTGTGAGCTGCTTGTGCACTACAGCTGTTCAAAACTCTGATCCGGCCTCTTTGTGAACATGTCACCATTTATGTAGCCAGATTCCCTCTCCCACCAACCAACCCAATCACCCCAAATTCCTATGCTCAGTCCCACTACTGCTGCTGCTGGTGTCAGTTCTCAACAGGACAAAGACTTGGGTTGGGCGAGGTGAGAAGAGGTGGGAGGTTGTGAAGGGTCAGTCATGTCCCATCCAACTTCCCCACTATAAATTCAGAAAGAAGCACTCTAGTTTTATAAATCAGTCTCTTGTGAGTTGGAATAGCATGTGTTACTTTACCCTGTCCATACTGTCTGCTCACTTCAAGTAAAAAAATTCCTTTCTAGGGCAAGTGGAGTCAGGGTTCCCTTGTAGAGGAAAACTCTATTAATATCTTTGTTAATTTCTCCCTTTACAGCATAGAGTCTTGCCCCAAAATTTAGACTCTTGGGGGAGTGAAAAACTGCACTTAGGCCTACAGTCCCGGGTTGAATTCTTCATTTCAGTCTAATCAAAGAAACCTAAATCAAGCCACTGAACCAGGTGCTGGCCTGGCCACAAGGATGGACTTTCATATCCAGTGGGTTAGTGTGCTTCACGGTTTCAGTTTCCTGAAATGGGACTCAAGTTACATAGGCCAAGTGTTAGAAATTGAACTCCCAAACCCCTAGCTCCTATCACAGACAGATACATCCAGTTCCAATTTAAATAGAATTGCAAGTAAGAAAAACATTTTACCCTGAGGATAGGAACATGCAAAGAAGGTGAATCAAAACAAAGAAAACCTGTTTGCCTTGTCTTAAACATCCAAGCCGATTTAACTCTCTCATCATTGATGAAATCTCTGTATAAATATTTCCCCAGGAGGCCACTTTCTGGTGACTCACAAACCTTCTTCCATTAAAGGAGGCTGAGATGTTACCTTCTTTTCCATCACCATTCTGTTCTCAATGGGTATAGTGATGTCCATGAGGTGCACCTGTCCCCAACAGGTGAAACCCAGAACTGACCACATCTGTAGTTCCCAACAGGCAAACCTGGAACAGAGGACTCTCCTCTCATTTCTCCTCAAAAATACAAACAAGTTTCATGAGAAATTGACAAAATGAGCAGAGCACCAAGAGGTCTGGATGACATTTTTCAGTACTGTCGTTAATGTGAACCTCATTCCTTTTGTATACTACTCCAAACACTTCTGTTCTACTTGCAGCTCTGTTGCATGATTGCTGGAATATACAAGGTCTTAGATAAATCCAAGAAAATGTGTTGGAAATTAATTTAAATCTTCCTAAAATAGTAAACCAATTTAACACACTTTCACCAATTCTAAATAATGTATCTCATTAACAGTATGGAAATGCCAGATCTGGTAACCTGGTCATTAATGGAGCAGCAAGAGATTGGATGAGGATAATGAAAGTGGGGTAGACTTATTGACTTTCAAGAAAGAAAACAGGTGACAAATTAAAAATTGGTGATAGAAGTCTAACATTTGTGACAACAATTCTATAAAACTGCCTATGTTCTAGGGCTCTCACAGTGAAAGCCAAATACCCCCTTATTTTTCTCGTCCTTTACTTCCATCATTTTTGGAAAAGTTTATTGCCTCTACATTCTCATGTATTTAGCTAGAGTGAAGTCTGTGTGTGGGAAAATGAAAAATAAAACTAGAAATGTAGGTTGCAACTAGATTTTGGGAGTCTTGGCATGCAAAGCTGAGGAGCTGAATTCCCTCTGTGGACCACTGAGACAGAGGCTGCGATTTGCCAGCTCTGGAGATGTCCTTCCCTTCCTCCTCAGCAGGAGGATGCAGACTGTATTCGGGTAACGTTACATCTCATTTAAACACTGTGTTCCCAGCTTCCCTGGCAGCTAAGGTAGTCATACGACAAAGGTCTGGACACATAGCTGCAGGTGGAAGTGTTGGGCTGGGTGTCCAGAAGGCTGCTGAATGGGCTGATTGAGCCCTGCGATGTGTACCTTTCACCCTGCTGTATCTCCTTTTCTCTTGTCTGTATTCACATACCTGGAGATACCTGGAGAAATGCCAAGAGATGGTCTTGAGATAGATGCCAGGTACCAGGAAGGTGGGAAAAAATGGATAAAACTAGGCCTCCTCGTGGCCCTGTAGAGCTGCATGCCAGCCTTGGGTGGCCTAGATTGTGTGTGAAGCATAGTTATTTTGTACTTCAGTTTTGACTGGGTGTGATAAGACTTAAACCGAGTGGATACAACACAGCATCTCTAAGAGTGTGTTCTCTTCAGACCTTTGTGTTGCTCAAGAGCTCTGTGCATAGCCAGCAAGTTGAGAAAAAGCTGCTGCATTCTAACGATTACTGTTGTAAGTTCACAATGTGCAGTGGCATAGTGAAAACTCAGCGTGAAAGGTGTTTTCAGCATAAAGCAGGGCCAGTATTGGTGGAAAGTCATTGAAGGTTTTGAAGCAGAGGAAAGCCATGATCCAAGTAACAGGGGTGTGCATAGTGATTCTAAGGGGAAACTTAGAAACAGGAAGGGCAGGTTGGCAGCTGAGAGGAAAAAGTCAGAATTCTGGGGGTTTGCATCAGAAAGGAGACAAAATGCTTCCGAAGACAAAGTGAGATGAGCACTTGCATTGCTAGATGTGAGGGCGGCTATCACACCGTGTTGGGATAAGATGAAGACAGGAAAGAAATGCATGGGAAAGAAGTCTGGTGGAGACTAAAATAATTCCATATGTAATGAGGTTAGGTGTCAAGGGGAGACCCAGGCATAGCTGAACAGTAGACGACTGGAAATACAGAGCTAGAAGTTGGGAAACCACTAGGTTTGCATTTGAGACCTATGTTGAGGACAGTGTGGAGAGAAAGAAGAGCAAATTGGAGGACGTAGAAAAACATGTTGGTTATTTCTACATTATAAAAGGAATGCTGTTGTGTTGTGCCATATCGTCTCACAGATCCAGATTCACACCTTCTTTGCCCTGTTTTGTGGCTCTGGAGCTGGGCCCTGTAACATTTCTCCCTTCCCAGCTGCTGGAAGGTTAGGCTTCACCAACAGAGGGCGCCAGAGTGACCCCGTGAGGCCTGGCGGCAGGAAGACTCTCCCATTCTGCAGCCGGGTTCTTCATTATTACTCTCCAGCGTGGAGCCGGGCAGCCCATGGCCAGGCTCTCCAGCCTGCCCACACCGTCAGTAGTGGCTGCTGCTAAAGACCAGCACCAGCCTGTGCCCTCTGACAAGTTTCCTGCATATATGTAGCAGTGGTGCCCTCTTCAGTGGGGTCTGAGTTTCACTCTTAGTGTTGGGGCGGGGCTCGCCTACTACTTTCTTTGTTTTTGTTGTCCTCTCTTCCTTACACTGGAGGCTGTACTTGTTCCTCTGCACCTGCTTCTCCTGGACCCCTTAGAATCCTTTTACAAAGTCTTTTAGTAATTAACCATCTTCTATTAATTAGCAATTCATGGCTGGGTGCACTGGCTCACACCTGTAATGCTAGCACTTTGGGAGGCTGAGGTGGGAGGATTGTTTAAGGCCAGGAGTTTGAGACCAGCCTGGGCAGCATAGTGAGACCCCATCTCTAAAAAAAAAAAAAATTTTTTTTAATTAGCTAGTCATGGTGATGTGCAACAATAGTCCCAGCTACGTAGGAAGCTGAGGCAGGGGGGTCACTTGAGCCCAGGAGTTTGAGGTTACAGTGAGCTATGATGATGCCACTGCACTCCAGCTGCCTGAGGGACAGAGCAACTCCCTGTCTCAAGAAAAAAAAATTAGCAATTCATTATATTTTCCTTGCTCAAATTAATTATATGATTTCCATCTTTAACTAATATGCATGTGGAAGAGAGATTAGATTTTTTTCTAATTGCTTATTTAATATATAGTTGCAGCCTATAAGTATAATAGAAAGTACAGAATCAAAATAAAGAATTTTGAAAGGTCGGCACCACAAAGGTTAGCATAGACTATATCGAACTGTAATAATTTTGCCATTGGTGGTACAGCCCCCAGCAGGCAGGCTATAGAGAGATCCAAGAATCAAGGAGGAGCTGGACTGGGTAGAAATGGAGGTTATGTCTAACCCTGAGAGCCTATGATTTTATAATGCATTCTGAATCTTAGTCTTGCATCCACTAATAATTGACTCTTCTAATTTCCATTAGTCTCCCTGAGGACATGATTGTAGTTTGATGTTATAAAGCCATGGACTCCATGTCAGAAAGGCACAAACAATTATTGTTAAAGTGTTTTCTTAGGGATTTTTCAAATAGTCTTATGACATTCCATATCAATGTTATCTCCCAGGTAAATATGACATTGTACTACACAAGCACCAAGATTGGGAATTTCTAAAAATACTCTTAACAACCAATAGCTTAATATCTCAGAAGTGAAGTGGCCATTGAATCAGATTGTTCTTCAGCTGAAAAACAGCCTTCAATGTCATTCACCCACTTCCGTTCCAGTCCATATATTTCATCTGTGGAGCACAGGTTGGAGAAGCCAAGTGAAATTTAAGTGAATTATCCAAGGTCATGCTGGGGAAAAAAGTCTCCTTAATATCTGATATATCTTCATCCATTTCTCCCATAAACGAAAAGCTAATAATATCAGATTCTTTTTTGTGCACATTAGCTTCAACTTATGGGCCTAGAACATTCTACCTCATGGCTGAAATTCTACCTCATGGTTATATGAAAGTCTACCACTGCCATTTAACTTCTAGCTTCTGCTTCTTGATTTTCCAGCAATTTGACCTTTAATTTTGATGTGTTCAGAGAAAGATTCCTAGCAGTTGTATATCCCTATGAATTGTATCTTTTAGCAATTGAAAATGATCCTTTGGTCACACTAAGTTTTCCTCAGATTTACTTTCATGTATTTTTTTTTTCCTGCTTTCTTTTTGTTTGCATTCAATGTTTATACCTTTGTTCTTTCATTTCTATTTATTTTTTTTTTTTGGAATTATTCTTAAGCTATTTCATTTTACATTAGGCATTTTAGATGTGTCACTTTTGTTTTTGGTGGATCTCTTATAAACATATATAAATGGACCTTGTTTTTCAATAAGCTTAAGAATTTTTAAAAAGGTATTGAACACATTTTTATTTAATTCATTTTGGCATTATGTTCTTTTTAATGCTTTCCTTATGATTCCCTTGTTCCCTGCCTTTTTCATGTGATGTAAGTCTCATTTCTGTTATCCTTTGCAGCATCATACAGGATGTGTTAAACTAATCTGTCAGTTAAAACAGTGGGGATGTAGCCTTTAAGTCACTGGAATAGAGGTGATAGTTGAAGTGATGGGAATGTTTGACTGAGAAATTATAGAAGAAGAAAGGAACAGAGGACATGGGGCCAATCCTTGGGGAATGCCTGCATTAGACAGAGGAGTGGAGCTACACCAGGAGTGCCTGGAGAGCCAGGATAACATAAAACCCTAGATACAAAGAGAAGAGAGGGGTTTGAGAAGGAAAGTCTGGTTAGCAATCTCCCTGGCTTCAGGGAGACCAAGTAAGATATCAACTAAGAAAAGATCTTTGGGTTTGGCAACTAAGACATCACTTAGGGAGCCCTGAGAAGTCTTTTTACCTAAGTGGTGGAGGCAAAGGCTACGGCTAAGTGAGCCCTGAAAAAGTTATTGTACGTAAAGTAGACGAGTCTGGCAAGATATCGTGCAGGGAATAAGAAGAGAAAAAAAGCTTGCATCACCAAGGGACAGCAGGTACCGGGACATGGAAGAGACCAGGATATGTGTACAAATGCAGTGAAACAAGACTGAGATAAGGCAAAGCAGAGAAGAGATCCTTAGTCTGCAAAGAGAAATGTTAATAGCTTTGAGATGCCACTGAAGAGTGAACACCGTTCTTCCCTCACTCCTAACTTGAGGGTAAGCATTAAACTTGGAATATGTAATAGGCCAGACTCCATTAAGCTTCCCCTGCTGATGTCAGGGGCTCATAGCAGGGACTGCTAAAGCAATCTCAGCGAAAGTCAATTATCAGCTTGGCAGGGAGCGGGGTCATCTGCAAGTCAATGGCTGCCTATCTTAATCCATTAATTCAATGAAGACGTACTGTACAAGTCCAAGGATGAACTCAGCATTTGGGGGTGAGATTCTTCATGTTTCTGTCTCATTTGTGTCTCCAACCACCCTGTGAGATTTTTAATTTAACCAACTTAAAAAAAAAAAGTAGATTTAGAAGTTGAGTGACCTGCCCAAGGAAGTGGAGTTTTAGGTTACGGAAGCAGCATTCAAACCCAGATCTTTTAGCTCTGAGTTCAATGTTCTCTTCACAACATGACACTCTCCTTTTCAGCATTCATCTCTTCAACAGCCAGGCCATGGAAGGGTGAGAGAACAAGAGAATCAGCACAATAGAACCTAAAAGTGGAATAACTAAAGGGGCTCCTCACCCTTTTGCACTTCATCCCCCATTTTGAGTGATTCATCCAAAATGTACTATCTTTATTCCTGAAGAGAGGGCTCTTGCCTGAATCCTGCCTCCTTTCCTACAACTAGAGAACTCTGTGGAGCAACCTATAAGAAATCCCACTGTCCTATTGCCCCTTTTCTGGAGGTTAAAGGCAGCCCTCAGATCCTGCACCTGATTGTTCCCCTCTTGGTCTCTCTCTTCTGTGGCCACAGGGCTGTCAAGCGCAAGGCACCCCAGGTCCAAGGGAGGAGGGAGGGGCTGAGGAGAATGGAATGGCAGAATGACCTAAAATGCTCTCCCCACAACTCAAAGCCACATAGGATGTCCAAAATTAGCCAGATAACTTTTAAAATATCCATAAGCATTGCAAAATTCTAAGAAAGACATCAAATTCAAATGTCTTTAAGTCCAAATAGAAAATATATATACATAATTTAGAATCTCATAAAATTCAAAAGTCTGTTTACCTTAACTGAAAATGTATGTAAATATCTTAAAAGTGAAAAAGAAGTAAAATCCAAACAAGTAATTATCCTGGATGGGAACTCTGGACATCTGACATTTGAATGGGGAAAAAAAAAAAAGAAGTAATGAGCATATCTTGACTCCTGGCACAATGGCTAAGTGAGTTTTTAGATCAACCTCTTTATAAGTTTGAAGCTCATGATCCAGTGACTCTAACAAAAGGAGTTCTTTTGGCTCAATGAGTATATAAGCAGATCTCCTACACAAATAAAATTTCTGGCTCTATTTTATCTCAGTTAACTAAAATGTTTTCATGTATCAAGTTTCATTTATTTTATACATTTTTAACTCCAGAAGTATTTAGAATTATGTGGCCTCAGTTAAATAGGATTTTAGTTATATTCTTTAGTGTATAAAAAACTTTTAACTCCAGAAGTGTTAGAATTAAATGTAAAATGGATTTTAAAAATTAAAACCAAATCTGCAAATAATTGATAACTTAATCTACCTGTAATATTTAAAAGAATGTGATCTATTAGTGTGACCACACTGTTTCTATCTTTTACACCCTAGATTAATGAATTAGTTTAGACCCCTCATTTTAATTTTAAACCTTAACAAATTTATCCACAGATTTAGAATGCATAAGAGAACTTTAGGGTATGTGTGTGTGTGTGTGTATGTAAAATAGGATTTAAAAGATTATTTATACTAGGAAAGATTTTTGTTATGATTTTACTTTTAAAGATACAATAAGACAGACAACTGATTTCTCAACCAATACAGTGTGAGCCAAAAAGCAATGGAATGACATTTTTAAAGTGTGGAAAGAAAACAGCTACTAATGTAGAATTCTGTATCTAATAAAAATATTCTCCAAAAATGAAGGAGAATAAAAACATCTTTAAATGAATATTGACAGAATTCATTGTCCACTGTTACAAAATAACACAAATATTAAGCAGTGTGCCCCTATAGTCCCAGCTACTACTCAGGTGCATGAGGCCAGAGGATTGCTTGAGCCCATGAGTTTGAGTCCAGCCTGGACGACATAGCAAGACCCTATCTTGAAAGAAAGAAAGAAAAGAAAAGGAAAGGGAAGGGAAGGGAAATAAGGGAAAATAAAGGCTAAAAAGAGTTCTTTGAGCATAAGGAAAATTATTCCAGGTAGATGCACAATAAAACATGAATGAATGATGAACATTGATATAGGCAAATATGTGGGTAAACTAAAAAATGTCACCAACTATATATGAAACAATAATAATGTGTCATGAGACTTAAAATATAAAATTGAACAATATTATCACAAAAGGTAGGGTGGGGTAAACAGATTTAAAGTGTTGTAAGCTCTTTCCATTATCCTGGAAGTGATAAAAATACTGATATATATTAGATTCTAATAAGTGAAGGATGTATATGATAATATGTAGTAACCATTAAAAGAAATATAAAGAAATGTATAACAAAAAAGCTAATTGATAAGAACAAGGGAATAATAAAAATATTTGATTGATCCAAAGAAGGCATAAAGAGAAAAAGAGAACGATTTTCTCCTGTGTATAATTTTCAGCAAATTTTATATTTCTACTGATTTTGCTCTGTTTTGTCCATTGTAATAACAACCTACTACCTATGGTTAGATCTGAATCATAGCTGTGAACACCACCACCTTTTCACACTTTTCCTACTTAATCTTTATAAAAACTCTGGATGGCAAATATAATTATATATATATTTTACTAATAAACTAACAATTGAAGTAACTTGCCCAAGAAGTCACAATTAAGAAAAGGTTTTATCTTATCCGATAACCTCACCCTGTTCTGTCCCCACAGAGGCTGGGTGAAGGGGTTAGCGTCCAGGACACAGATGGTCAGTGGACAGAGCCCTTCAGTCTGTTCTGACTTATGACCCATTTTGCACTGGCTATTTCAATCCAACATATTAAACAGGATTCTATGCTAGGTTCTAGAAATGTCAGAACTATTTAATCTGGCTGACCACTCTAGCTGAAAGCAGAAGAATGAGGTTCGCTTTTTTTTCTTTAAATTTTTTTTATTTTGAGATAACTGTAGCCTCACATGCACATGTAAGAAATGATACAGGACCCCCTCCCTACCCCCACCGTGCCATGGTAGCCTTTTGCCAAACTACAGGACAATATCATGGCTTAGATACTGACATTGATACAGTCAAGATGCCGAGCATTTCCATCTCAACTGAGACCCCTCAGGTTGTCCTTGTATAGACACTTCTCTCCCACTCCCTCTGCTGCCTCAACCCCTGCAACCACTAATATGTTCTCCATTTCAATAACTTTCTCATTTCAGGAATGCTACATAAATGGAATCATACATTATATAAACTTTTGGGATTGGCTTTTTTCACTTGACATAATTCTCTAGAGATTCACCCAGGTTGTTGCATGTATTAATAGTTTCTTCATTGTTTTTATTATTGTTATTCTCGTTGAATGGTGTGTTCCATGGCATGGATGTCCTATAGTTTGTTTAATCATTCACCTGTCAAAGGGCAGCTGGGTTGTTTCCAGTTTGGGGCTGTTACAAATCAAGCTGCTATGAACATTTGTGTACAGTTTCTTGTGTGAAGTAAGTTTTCATTTTACACTCCCACCAGTCGTGTTTGAGTGATCAGCTCCTCTGCATCCTCGCTGGCATTTGGTGCTGTCACTATTCTGGTGTCAGTTAATTCTAACGTATTTGTCATCTCAATTTTGGCAGGTATTGATTGCTTATTTCCATTCCATCTGACATCTTCCTGGTTCTGGGTAGAATGGTGATTTTTGATTGAAACCTGGACATTTGGAGTAGCATATTTGGAGACACTGGATCTTTTTAAACCTTCTGTTCAGCTGTCTTCCTCTGACATTGCACTAGTGAGGGAAGCAGAGGTGCCCTAGTTGGTGATCCTGGATGGGGAGGGCTCCTTGTCACTACTGGGCAGGGTCAGGAGCTCTGGCACCCACAGGCCACCCTGATCCCTCCCCGGCTAGACAGTTAGTAATGTCGCGTTACTGCTCCCCACACAGTCTCCACTGGCACCAAGGGGAGGATGGCTTCATGACCCCAGGTGCTGTTGAAAGTCCTGCCCTGACACCAGCCCAGTAGGGGCACAGAGTCTCGTTTCTGTTGGACGGGGATGTAGGTCCAGCCTTCTCTGAAACCACCCTGGTGTGGAACTGGAGCCTCTTGTTACAGGCACAGGTGGAAGTCTAGGCTCCTCACGCAGCAGCCTTTGCTAGCAGGATAGGTGGTGGGGCTGCAGTTTTTCTTCTGCGGTGTTTGGTTGGAGTAGTCAGTTGTCATCTAAGTTTTCTGTCTTCCTAGGTTGCCCTTTCCTGGTCCTTTGGCCAGAGAGAGTAGGCTTTTGTTGGGATTTTTGTTTGTCCTCACCTTTCCACGTAACTGACTTCTTTATCTCTAAATCTGATACGTACAAAAAAGATACATACAAAAAAAAAAAAAGAACTCAGGAAACTGACCACTATGCCGTGGGTCCCTATCTGACCTGCCTTTTCTCCACCTTCCAGAGTCTCCTTATGTTTGTTTTATATGCAGCATGCAGGGTTGTTTTAGTTGTACTCAGCAGGAGAATAGGAAAAAGTACATCTACTGCATCTTCCCAGGAGTGGACATTTGGCAAGAACTGTGTTGTAACAGTTCAGTTTAACCCTGCAAGTACCCACTGGACCTGCAGTTAATGGGGAGTTTAGTCCTATCGAGGAGGAGCCAGGAAGGAAATGCTTAGGTCCTCCTTCTCAGGGGAACAAAAAACTTCATCCTTGACCTTTACTGTTCAACATTCAGTTCCTTCATTTCTTAACAGCCTCTAGAACAACATGAAAAATGCCAACCAGAATGAATTGCTTGGATGTCTTGAAATTAGCATTTCTAATTCAACTCCAATTCTCCTAATGAATCTCAAGCTGTCTTTATGGCAGATTTAACCACAATTTGTCAATGCATTATCTATCATGCCAGGAAAAGTAGCTGTGATACTCTTGTCCTAAAAGAGGGAAAGGTCATTGTCCTAGAATGAATGCCAGCAGCCTCCCAATCAAGGTCCACACAGCCACCACTCGACCACGGGACCTGAGCCCTCAGTGTGCTGTGATTTCCCCAAGTTTAAATATATTATCCCTGTGTCCCCCTCCAGACCTTGGATTCTATGGCATAGGATACAGGATCTCTAATGTGATATAACAACCATAAAAGTGTCAAAGGATTTGAAGCTAATCTTGAGTTGGGTTACATTTGCGTACCGGTTTCTGTGCAATTTCCAAGGGGGTAAGTGGGTTGGGTTTGTATTTCCAGGCACAAGGGATTATGAGAAACCCATACTCAGGAGAACCCAGTGCTCAGGAGAACACAGTAAGTCATGTCCATTTGTCCTTATTGGCATTAGCGATAGGAGAGGCCTCTTTCTAGAAATGGTGGTCCAGCACCCCTCCCCATTCTCCTGGTAAAACAAGCCCTTCTGTGGGGAGCCTATGTCACACAGATGGTGGGGCCAGTCCCATTCTTCTTGGTCATGGATGTGCCATGACCCAGGCCGGATCAATCTGATTAGCCCATTCTCCTGGTCATGGTGATTGGTCAAGAAAGGGCATGTGACCCCAATGGGCCAATCAGAGTCTTTGCTTAGTCCTGATGTGTGAGCCTAAGACAGATTGAGAGGCCAGAGCTGCCGATCCACGCCTCCTGCCACACATGTCAAGAGAGCCCGACTGAGGACAGGGCCAGCATGGAAAGTGGAAAAGGCTGAGACGGGGGGCTGATTGTGTCCTTCAAATACTATGTGTGAGTGATTTCCTAGAAGGAATTTAAGGAAATTCCTTCTAATAATGAGGCTTGTTGCAGGGAACTTGGTTTTATGATGATGAGCTTGTTAGAAACCACCAATAGAAGTTTTCGTATTCTTCTAGCTCTTCCCATGTATGTTCAAATCCATTTCAAAGTTACTGTATACAAGTATCAGAAATAGTCCTGTCCTTTGAGGGCAAGGCTTAGCAGAGTAGCCAAAGCATTGATTCTCTGAAAGCCATTATCTCCATTTCCGAAAGGCCAGACAGACCCTGTGGCTGTTTCTGGACACCACCTTGCTGCAGGCCTAAATCTTCTGTCCAGGAAGCACCAACTCAGCTGTAATAGAGAAAGATCTCATGGAATCTGTGGGTACTTAGGAGGGAAATCATCTCTGTTCACATCCAAATTCCAGCAAGATTAACCTCCTGAAGTTCTCGTTCCTAAGAGCTACAAGGCTCTGTCCATTTTATGAGGTAAATTCTTTCAAGGAAGGTGAGACAAAGGTAATTTCATAGAGAACAATTTTCATAAGACAAAGAAAGATAACACAATTTCCTGTCCTGGAGACAGACCGGTCACACATTAATTCTCTAGTCATGTTAGAAGCATGAGCAAAAGTGTTAATGAACTCAATCCCTGCATGGGGAGGGGGAGCCCGGCTGTGTATTGTTCATAGCTCCTGTAAAATAAGCTGATCGTGTAGCCATCAGTGATGGGAAATCGCTGGGAGAGAATGCATGCAGTCCCCGTGGGACAGGGTGTTGACCGTGGCAATGTCCGCTCTGGAGGCACATAGCAGGTGGGCAGCAATGCCCCAGGTTCTAGAATACAGCAAATGTCTCCTCACGCCCAGTTGGCTTTTCTGATCCTATCTGATTCTGCAGATAGAGATGTTTGAGTTGACTTCATGCACATCCAGATGTTTGTGGGGCAAAAGTCCCATGTGCCCTCTGACTACAGGACATCAGCAGTCTCATGAACAGGCAGACACACAGAATCTCCTTCGTAAGACTCTGGTGTGATTGGGTCCAAGCTTGACGCTCTTGATGATTTGCTGTGCAGAGGACCCAAGCACCAGCATTTGGTTCCCCTCAGACAGGCTTGCTTTTTGGGGTCTTGGCTCTGGAGCAATAATGGAGGTTTGGGGATGCGTTTCTTTACCAGCCTCTTCCTCCAAATTTTAACGAACTAAGAAGAATGGACACCAGGAACCGGCTGGGATCCAAGCATTACCCTTTATCTGCTGAGCAGAGACTTCACAGCCAAATGCAGGCCCTGTTGGAAGGCCCTTCCACCAAGTCCAGGTTGGAGCTTCCCCCGCCCTTGTCCTTGAACTGAAGGTAGCAGGACCCCGAGCCACCCAGGTTGCAGGTGAAGACTCTGACACAGGGGCGCAGAGGCAGGGACCTGCCCCAGTCAGGCCTTTGCTGTCCACTCACTGCGAGATGAGGGGAAATGCCTTCAGGCTTCATGAGGCCTGGTCCCAGACAGGTCTTAAAGATCTGGAAGTGGAAGTGGGAAAGAGGAGCAAGACTTCCTTTTTGACATGCCCTCCAAGTAAAATGAGCCAATTGGATTTGCACACCTGCCTCTGAGGGATAGGGAAGACTGAAGATTCCTCTCAGGTCTTCTTAGAGCTGTCCATGTGAGAGGTTCTTATTTATGGGCAGAAGAAAGAACATGGGAGGGAAAGCAAAGTGTTTCCCTACAGGAATCAATGACAGCTTAAAATGGGGAATCCAGGCTTACTGTCCTCTTGTCCTGTAGCTGCAGAATAAGAGGTGAGGCTCAGGGAGGGCTGCAGCCCTGTGTGGATGGGGCCAGCTCTTCCAGGCTTATTCCCCTCCCTGCAGGGCTCCAGAAAGCACAGTGTGCCCCACATAGTTCCCTAACCAGAACCCCTTGGAACCTGAACAGAAGGGCCCCTGCTCCCTGCAGCAGGACAAGGAAGAAAGACAGGTTCCAGAGGGTCTGGGACCCCGCCTGAGACTGCTCATCATGCAGGCAGTCTTCCAGGTGGTTCTGTCGTGGTAACTTTCCTAGTACACACTTTCACAAAGGCCATTAGAGTCATATTCACAGATATTTGGAAAAGATTTCAAAACTCAGAAATCAGGCAAAAAAAAATGAGCTCATTACCTTTTAGTATCGGGCTAAATGATTTTCTAATGAGCCTGTCTGAAGGTCATCTGACTCTCAGAGAATAGACAGGCTTCATTAACAATTGATTCAGTCCAGGTTCACCTGAAGAAAACAGATGAGGTGTAGTAACTGATCCATGGGACAAGATTACCTTGAAGGTTGTGGTTTAATTGCCCTGTGCGAATATTAACCAGTTTTGTATCTATCTAAATCCCCAAGTATTTTTCAGCATTGTTCTCCCCACTATGTGTCTCGTGTCCTCATAGCCTGTGAGGCACCTGTTATTCCCCTGGCTTCTTCAGGAGTTAAAAGCAACTCTGCTATGTGCGTGTTTTCTGTTTGCATTAGAACTATGATTTTAACAACCTAAGAAATATCTTTAAAGGTTAGTAATAATTTGAGAAAATGCTTAAAATGCAATATTAATTTGTAAATCTATCCATATAATTGAATATGTTCTCTCTTTTGTTGAGGTATATTTATCCATCTGTGTATCCCATTCTTCATCCATCTGCCCATCATAAGCATCCATTAAAGAAGCATTAAAGAATAGCAGTAAAGAATGCTTTACACCCTGTTCCGAATTCTGCCCCTCACTAACCCCATGACTTTGGGTATGTCATATATCTAAGAAGTGTTTCCTCATTTGTAAAGTGCAGGCATCATGAGGTTGTGGAGAAAAGTAAGAAATTGTATACATAAAGCAATTGGGGCAGTGACTGGTTTATATCCTCAATCAATAGAAAATAATTACAAACGTGGAAGATACTGATCCAACTCTATCAATAATTAAATATGTATGGCCTAAATATACCAATTAATGTCAGAAGGGTTAATAAAAGCAAGACTCAACTAAACGTTGTCTATAAGAAACCCACTTTAAATATAAAAACTCAAATCAATGAAAAGAGCTGAATTCTCCAAGAAGACATAGTCCTGAAAATATGCGTACCTAACAACAGAATGTCAAAATATCTGAGCACTATCTCTGGTTGATATGATTATGAGTCATTTTGTTTTATTTTCCAGGTATTCACCAGCAAACATGTATTAGTTTGAAAAAAAGAAGCAAACTTCTCTACTCCCCCATTTTGTTTGCCCACCCCTTCCACCTTTAGAAAGTGGATGAGAGCCCAAAGAGCTACAGGAACAGAAGCTCAGGAGGTGAAATGTCCGTTCAGAGACACTTTAAGAGCTATTCTTTGCATTTGCAAGTTCATCTTGTCTAGAAGAAAAACCGCAGAAACTCAGCCCGAACAGATGGCCTCTCAGAGGGTGCTCAGTGCTGCAGAAATCTCAGAATATCATCTTCAAAACCAAGTCTTCATCCCAAACTTTCCTGTCAATTTAGAACAAAGGCCCCAAGGACAAGTTTTTAGGAAGAATTTGGTACCCTGGCCACTGAAGCTAAATCACAGAGTGAGGATTTGAGGAACGGAAATGTGTTGATCCGCACATACTTGACCTCCAAAGGGATTCTAAGTGCTAACGAAAGGATGGCATTTAACCTTCAGGTCTGGGAAGGAGCTGGCTGGCCAGTGGCTTGGGCAGTTGATCTTTTCACAGTCTTCACCTGGGAGTCAGGAGGTGTTAATTAAATGGCAAAAGCTGGTTCCAGGTGCATTTACAATTCCTGAGCAGTCTTAAACTTTGAGCTGTGATGCCAAATCCTAGCTCCGGTGAAAAGCAGCAAACCTTGTCTGCAGAAAAATGCTATACAATATCCTGTATTATTGATATCCAATATCCTGGGTTTGTTTTTAAAATGTTAGGATATATATCTTGTATAATAAAATTGGGGTTATTAGGAAAATTTGGAAATTAAATTTATAAGGTTAAGATAGGTTTCTATTCAACTGAGTGTTAATGAAAAGACATTTCATTTTAGTTCATGTTGACTAAAAAAAATTTCTTTCCTGCCTTTTTTCCCAACATAGCTCACCACCAAACTTTTGTTTTTGTTGAAGAATTAAGTTCTTGCAATGATTTGTGGTTGCGGTTGCCATGCAAAATATACATTTTTCATCATACATCTCAATCCATGAGAATGAAGGGAAGTTAAATGAATATATACTAATCCCAGGATATACACACCATGAATTTTTTCTAAATTCCTTGTATCACTGTATTCAGTTATAACTCCTTTTTATCCTAAAAGTGTTGTAGATTGCAAAGTTTCCAAATCAGTAATGGCATCGCTCTACCATTGTCAACAGGGTCTTTTCATACATATGTGTCCAACGGTCTCAGGCCTGGACAGAGTATATGCATTCATCCTCAATCCACGCCCAGGCTGCAGCAACTGTGAGCTCAGATGCCAGGTGAGAATGGAGAAGCTTCTGGAGCAGACAGCTGGGAAGAGCTTCCTTCCCTCCTGCCCACTCACACACATGCACACACCTCACAAAGTTCCTCTCCCTGTCCACACCTGCCTGCCAAAAGACCACTGTCTCATCTGTTTTTGAGCCTGGCCCTCAGAGAACTCAAAACCATTCCTTCATTTAGCAAATACCCAGCAGGCAGCTGCTAGGTGTGAGGCAATGTTTTAGGCAGTGGAGACACAGTGAATGTGACTCTTGAGGCCCCTGCTTTGTGGAACTTCCATTCTAGCCAGAGAAGGCAGATTATAATCTATTCAGTAAACCAGTAAAAGATGATTCCTAATGAGCACCACAAAGGAAATTAAACAGAAAGGGGACAGAGACACTGTGGGGGGACAGGAGATGCTGCCTCAGGGAAGATGCTCAGAGCGGGTGCTCAGGGCAGAGGGATGGATGTGCTGGCCAGCTGCAGCGGCCATGCGGGGATGGGGAGAAAAGGAAAGGAAAGGAAACCATGCGTGCTGAGGAACTGCATGCACAAACACCCTGCCCAAGAGCGGGCTCCCCTATGTGAGAACCTGGCAGGAGCCATGAACAAGGGAACAAGTCCAGAGGGCCCTGGGCCCTGGGAAGGAGCATGCTCAAAGCTTGGGTGTCTATGTTCCTCAACGTACAAACCATGAAGACATTAGACCATGATGAACTTGAGATCACACAGGGATGTGGGAGTCGCCAAGAAAAGGCCAACCAATGGCCAAAAAAGACCTCATGGGACAACATGACTTTGGAGACTTGTGCACAGTGTGTGGTGTGGGGGGAAGAAGTGGTCTCAACCAGTGGGGAACAGGAGAGAAGCAAACACCCCAGCCCTCCTTTTTCTTACTGTTTTGACATTTTGGTTATAACCTTCTCGTCTTCGAAATGGGTTTGTTTAGCCCTTTGCATTTGGTTTCATTTTTCTGTTCACCTCTTCTCCCTGGAGTCTTGCTGGTTTTCACTGTAGCTTCCCATCAGCCCCTCCATTGCTTTATCTATTTAACATTTATTTTATCCAGTTACTGTTTCATTATTGCATAGAGGTTTTGTTCTTGATTTGGGGATTCTGACCATGGATAAGGGGACAGGTGTCATGGTAACAGACAAGGCCTCATGGAGGCCATGTGGCTCCGAACAATGTCATGCTCAATCCATCAGGAGGCCAAGTCAAAGCAGAAGGAGCAGACACTTGTCACCTATACCCAGAATCTCAGAAATAGGTCCTGATAATGACTGAACAACATTTATTCTCATGATAGCCAGGGAAAAAAAAGGAGAATCTAAAGAATTTGTTTTTAGAACTCTAGGTTTTGAAAATACATTATATTAATATTCAGGAGGGAAAACAGGAATGTCAGGATCTTATATCAAAATGTCTCATGGTGGTACAATGTACACTACTCTGGTGCTGGGAACACCAAAAGCCCTGGCATCAGCATTATACAATTCATCCAGGTAACAAAAACACTGTACCTCCTTAATATTCTGAAGTTTTAAAAAAGTTTAAAAAAATGAAAAAAAAATGGAAAAAAACCCTACAAGTATATCATGTGTTGTCAGGAAGAAGACATCAATAACCAAATGTTCTTCCTTTTAGTCTATTAATTATGGGATTTAGCTGTTATCTGAACAGAAAGGGGCAGAAACAGGAGGAGATAAGAGAAGTGATTTTGATAAATGGGCAATAGCTCACTCATAAAATCCTGAGCATAGCTCTCCCTCTCCAAGTCATATTTTGAATGGGACAGTCTACTTTCCTGCTACTAAAGCCACCATGAGTTCAGTAAAACCATTGGGACGCTGCAGGCCAAGCCAGCATCACCCCTCTGATCAAGCTCTAAAGAGGCCTTTGTCAGAGAGGGAGGCTCCTCAGTCACCAGCACCTAAACCATTTTCAATTTTGACCCTTGATCAACAAACCTTAGACTGAGTCCAACAGGACCATTCCTCAATGCTGGACTTTAATTCCCGAGAGAGGTGAGAGTCTTTGGAAATCTTGCTAGCAAGCCATGATGTTGAGGAAGTCAGCCATTTCCAATCTGTACACACGTATTTATAATTGTCCAATGTTTCCCTGTGTTTCAGCAGAGTCTGACAGCGATTAAGATGGTAAGAAAAATGCCATAACCATAAAGGTGGAGAAAATTGAAGTGAAATGTGGTTTGCAGACAGCAAATGGAAAAATAAATGGCTCAGATTCTCACTTTGCCAATTCAAGGGGAAATTTTTTGAAGTAATGAAGGGAACTAAAATTAGATAGGATGAGAAATTGGCTCATGAATTGAAAGGCATCAGTCTGTATCCTAACTAATATGAAATTCCAGACATTGGTTAGAGTGTTCACATTGCCCCCATTCCATCTCAACAGAGCCTTCAAATGTTTATTACATAGAAATGAAAAAAAATTTTATAGGCAAAATATATTAGAAAAAAGAGCACTGGATTATAACAAAAAGGAAAACCGCCACTGTTAAGTCTGTAGAGTGCGTCCAGCACTTTCCTACACATTTTAAGGTGATTGTGTGGTTTCATCCTCTCAACAATTCTTACTACAAACAACTAATCTGAGGCTAAACATTTAAGCTCCTCGTTCAAGATCGCACAGCTAGGAAATGGCACAAGTGGGTTCTGAAGCAAGGACCTCCAAAACCAGATGCTTTTCCCTTTGGTCCCACCTTTCCCGGGATTCCCAGTGAGGTTCAGCCATACGCAGGCACCAGCGGTGTAACCTGTTCTGCTCCTGGTCGCTGCACACCTGCATGAGCTGCCCACAGCTGGAAGCAGGACTGGAGGCTGGGCTCATGGCACTTACAACCCAAGGGGCCTCCAGCAGGCAGGAATTTGCCATAATCTATCAGTTCACCTTCAGGGAAGTCACTTAATTTCTTTATCCACGGAGCAAGGAATTTCTAAACTTTCAGTAGGTTGGAACTAAAAGTATGCAACTAAATCACTACAAAGCTTTTTAAAAATTTAGTCATCAAGGCTCTCTCCCAAACCAACTGAATCAAATTTGGGTTGAGGCCTGAAATGTGTCACTTGGAAACTCTTACTCAGATGGTTTGATGTGGGAGGACGGCAGGCAAGATTCGGAATTTACAGGAATCACTGAGTAGGAAGTGAACTTCTTCAGATCACGCAGTTGCGGGGATAAGCCAAGCTATACTGGTTCTTGGATGGGCAGGAAAGCTCCCCCAAATCACCCAGGCCATGTGTGTAAAGCACATCATCTTAGAAAACGTATGCAGCAGGAGTTGCAAAATCAACTTCTATTTCAAACCAAAATCTCTATTTCTGAGTCCTCCACAAGAATCCACAGACTTTGTAATAGGGAAGGAAATTGAATATTAATATAATAAATACAGAATTCCATCTATACCAAAAATTCATGGAAAATACACTTCAAAATAAAAGGAAATACAATAGTGAGTTACAATTCGAATTAATAAAAATAGTATTAAAATAAAATTATATAAGTTTTATTTTTTCTTTTGGATTTTATTTTTCCATCTTTGCTTCTATAATCTGAGTCTGTGAGAACAGGGGCTGTCTTGCTTCAACACCTGGGCCTAAGTTGGCACGTGAGAGTCTACAAAGGGAAATTGGCCCTGCAGCAAGGAAAATACAGGGAGACTATGGATTAACCCCCCAGCCATCTTCCTCCTTCGCCTGTTGCCTCACCTGTTCCCTCACAGCCCCTTTATCCTCCATGAACCCAAACAGCTGTCTGTAGGTTGGCAAATCTTCCCAAAGTGTCACTACTTGTGGATCTACAATGAGGCACAGTGACTCAAAGTTGACCATAGGAGATTCTGGCTTGATTCCAGGAGACAGCAGGACCCTCAACATGTCTGGGCTGTAGATGCTTTTATGAAGATGGACCTGTGTGTTTCCTTCAGCACTGCTGGGCATATTGCAGGCTCCACGTGGGGTCCTGCTTCTGCCTGGCACCTATGGTCAAGCTACCCCTTTGCACAGGGACCCAGACTCAGCCTCCTGACAGGCCTCTTCAGAAAGGTGCCCAACAGCTACATTGGAACTTCATTGTTACACTTCCCTTTAAGTCTGTGCTATTTTATGAAGTGAAAATACCTCTTCTTTGTCATTATTTGAGGATATGTCTTAACTTCCTTATAAGATTATAAAGTTCTTGAAGGAATTAATTTTTGTCATGTTCATTTTTTTATTAATCACAATCCCTACACAAACTATAAACCTGAAAACTACTGGCTGAATAAATGCACACAATTTCCTTAGAGAAATCCAAGGATTTTCACTCAGTTGCTAAAAGTGTGGTTCCCAGTAAAACATTCATAACTCAGATTCCAGCTCCTTGTAGTCTAGAAGGATCCCAGGTGAAATATTTCCTTGCCTTTTAAATAAGCATGCAGAGAGGATCCAGTGGAGAGACAAAGTCAGGAGGGAAGTCCACTACCCCTCTCTGCAGCATCAACTTTTTGTTCACACCGCACATAAATACATTCTCTGTATTATTAAAAAGACAGAAATACATTGAAGAAAACACACAATTTGGCTGGACCCAGTGGCACATGCCTGTAATCCTAGTAGTCTGGGAGACCGAGGTGGGAGGATCACCTGAGCACAGGAATTTGAGGTTGCAGTAAGGAATGACCATGCCACTGCACTCTAGCTGCAGCAACAGAGTGAGACTCTGTCTCTAAAAAAACAAATGAAAAAAACCCACCACAATTCCACATATTTCTAGTATCAAACATGAGTCATCACTGGGGTAGACTGTCACTATCTCAGTTTACTCTGTTCTGCCAGTAAATAATTCACTGACATATGTGACCCTCAAAATACAGAAATGATCACTGGACCTGAACTTTACCAGATAAGAACTCAGAGCCAGGGGCAAACAGATCTGGATTTGAATCCCAGATCAGCCACTCAGTATCTGTGTGACCTCAGCAGGGTACCTGTTATTTCTAAACCTCAATTTCTTCATCTGTTAAGTAGGAATAAATAGCTTATAAAAGAGTCTACATGAGGTCATTCGTTTACACAATGCTGCTTTACAAAAAAACGAGACACCAGACCACCCGGGGTTGTGGGATCTGAAGCCCAGAAGAGAATCTCTCAGAGGAGATTAAATACACAATCTATGTAGAAACCTTGTCTCATCCACATTGCTCAGCCCCTAAGAAGCCTTCAGCAAGGCCCCTGCGGTGCCATGGTCACCTCATTGCTGTACGGAGTGCGCTGCTGCCCCGCTGGGCCCAACTCGAGTCTCCCCACCTTGACACCCTGTGTTTGGTTTGTGCAGGGACCAATTCTTTCACACTTTGTCTTAAGCTGCAAGGCAAGTGCCTAGGTCTAAGATAAAGGTGGAATTGGCAACAAGACCACCCAGGTAACGAGCAGGTAGATCAGGACCAGTTTTGCAAGAGGGGGGAGAAGGTTGCTGTGGATTCCAGCTCCTAGGATAGCAAACCCACGCGGGGTGCAGGGCATCCCATCTAACTCTAACTTGTTTCACTTGGGAACCTTTCAAATTAAGGACTCCTTCAAGTTGCCTTCAGCCATGATGGCGCAATCACTTTTTGCATGTTAAACGTTTTGTTTTTAGTATACATAACGTAAAGTAGGTGTAGTTAACCTGTATTTGTTTTGTGTTAACATGATATATTTTTATGGGCATCAGAGGATTTCACAGCCGGCCCTGCCAGGCCCCCAGAGACCTGCTGCTGGGAAAGGCCCAGCACTCACCCCGCCAGGCTGGGCCTCTCTGCTGTGCGCTGTCCCACATGTTGAGTTTTCTTAAAAGGTTCCCTTTAAATAGAGGTTCCGCCCCTAAGATATGGGAAGCACACGTTGACATGCGAGGCCTGTGCTAACACAATCCATACACCTGCCTTCCCTCTCTGTCCCCACCTGGGGACCTGAGAAACCACAGGTGAAAACTGTGGCTGGTGCTCTGATGTTTCTTGAAGGTTAAGCATAAACCCTTCCGAGCCCCCGCAGAGCACTGATAACAAAACCCACACGAGAAAGACGCCACCGCCTGGCGCGGGCAGGCTGCCTATTGGCCTCTACCCTGGGGCTCTCAGCACAAACAACAGAGCTCTGTGGAAGGCTGATAATGTCATTTTTATCAAAATTTCAGGGCCAAAGACTCTGGGAAACCCGACAGCTTTTCACCCCGCTCTGTTGCAGCTCGGCTTGTGCATGTGACCACCCTGCAAGTCACCAGCAGGACTGCATCAGTGACAGTGAAGTGGCCACAGACACCCCTACACTCCTTCCAACAGGCCTTTGAGTTCCCAAACCCTTGAGCTGTGTGTGGACATGGCTGAGATAATCAAAGGCCCAGAGGTCACCCCTTAATCCTCACATAGTGCAGGTGACAAACCCAGGTGCCTAAGAGGGACCCAGGAAGCCATGAGTCCCTCGTAGGTCTCACGGTCTCCTTTGCTCAGAGGGACCGAAGCAGCTCAGTGAGGGCTGGGGTGGATATAGGATAGCACGGTGACTCTGCTCTGAAACTCCAGCACTGGGTGGGTCTTTTTGGCTCCGGTTACAGGCCAAAGCCACAGGGGAGTGGAGAGGTGCCCGCTTGGGGTATTGCCCCCGGTGAGTTTTGTTCTCATGCCTTGAGTCCTATAGGATGACAGGTCTCCTCTAAGTGGCCTAACTGCTCATCATCCCAGGCTCATCACTCATTAGGGGTTTGATTTGGAACAGAAAAGACCACGGCCATGCATTGACCCTCTGGAATTGGCCGGTCAGTGTGTGCCGACCCCAGCTCTGAAATGGAATTGTGTTCTTGTCACCTGCGCAGAAGGTGCCCAACTCTTTCCTTTAGGAACTGGGCATTTATTCATAAGGAAGCAAGACTGACCCCCAAATACATAACTGGAAGCGAATAAAAATCATGGGCTCTAACTTTGGTGACTAGTTGGGTTCCAAGGGATATGGCTTGGAGGATCCATGAAGATTCCTTTGGTTACAACGAACAGAAATTCAGATTACACCAGTCAGAGAAAAAGGAGGAATGTAAGAGCAGGAGATTGAGTTGTCGCGTGCAATGAGGTAAAGACAGGCAGGCATCAGGGACAACTGCACAGGCCCAGAAGCCCCAGGCCCAACACTCCCTCTGGAATCTCCACTGTGCTCTGAGCACCAGCAAGACGAGCTTCCTCAGCAGGGCCTGGGCTTCGTATCTTGTGGCTTCTACCACCAAAGATCAATGGGCTGTTTCCTATGTCCATTTCAGAACATTCCTGGAGGAAAGGCCCTCTTGGCCAGGCTCGGGTCAGGCCAAGCACGAAGGCCCTACTCAGAAAGGGACAGCCACCCCAGAAGAAGGGGATACAGTCTGGGAAGACCAAACAGGAGGGGTCCTAGCTGCTAGGCTCATCCTTCATGTGCTAAAGCAGAGATCAACAAAGGACAACCAAATCTGGTTGACAGCCTGTTGTTGTAGGTGAAGTTTTATTGGAACGCAGCCACACCCAGTGCCTTCCCACAGCGGCAGAGCTGAGGAGCGGTGGCAGAGACCTTATGACTTGCAAAGCCTGAAATGTTTTCTGTGTGGCCCTTCACAGAACAAGTCTGCTGACCAAGTGCCAAAGGGTAACACATCCCTGAGAGAGCCAGCGGTTGTCCCCAGGGCTGGAACAAGCTCACATTCATGCTGTTTAGAAGGATCCTATTAAATAATAAAGGGGAAACTTTGAGACTTGGGGTGAATTTGGTGGACATGAAGCCAGCACAGCAATTTCCTTGCGCATCCTGAATCCTCCGGATCTTTGCGAAAGACAGGGGAAAAGTTCGATGTGGGCATCATCTGCTCTTGAGGCTGTCCAGGAAATGTGCCATTTCCAGTGGTGTGGAAGAAAAATGCAGGTTACAGAGTGAAACCCATTTGTATCTATTTGATGACTTTTCATGAGGGAGGATGACAAAATATTAAGTTTTATGCAATAGCAGCTGATCTGCATCCTTTTTACTGTACAGAAGTGCACTGTGTTACTTGCGCTGTCACGTGCTGGGGCTCACCGGTGTGACTCTCCCTGGAGGGGCTGCGAGGATGGGGGACAGGGAGGCCTCTGCTCCAGTTTGGGTACAGGGCAGTCGTACCTGGAGGCATGGCCGACTTGAACGCTTTCTTCACAACTATCCAAAGGCATTCCCGATGCTTATGGGTATGAGGCAGGTTGGTAAGGACTGGGGAGGCTGTCCCGCCAACGTGTGGACAGAAAAGCTCCCCTGAAAAGCTGCTCATCTCCGCATCCAAGCATCGAGGGAAAAGTGATATACCTGCTTGGACTCCCAGAGAGAGAGAACAGGGAAAGGGCTGCTGACTCAAGCCTCCTCTCCCCCTCACATCTCCCACCACACTGTTGACACCGTAGCTGCAGGAGAAATGAGCAAAACCACCCCAATCCTAGCTCAAGATCAGCAAACTAAAGGTCAAGCACAGGTCTGGATTCTCTCTCTTTGGGAGGTTTTCCTTGTAGTAGCTTGGCAGGATTCTAGACTCTCTCTCCTTGGCTTTTCTATACACTCTTTGTTTCTCCTCATGTGGCCAAAGTTAAAAGTTCATGTGAACTTTCCTGGCCTTTGGGTGGTCTGAGATAGCACCCAAGACCAACTAAGCATTGGCCTCAGGGTGAAATGGTCTCCTTGGCTGGATCTTTAGGGCCAAAGTCTGCTCATCGCGTGGTCTAACCCTTTCTAGCTCCAGAGACATTCTGGAGCTAGTGCCTGGGCTAGAGCTCTAGTTAGCCATTTCTGTCCCCTGAAACTGTCCTCTGGGTGTGGCCTCCCTTGGAGGCCTCATGGGGTAGGAAGTCAGAGTGATGCTGGAAGTAGGGTCTTTCTGGGTCCACTGACCCAATATTTTCTTACAATCTCACCTCCTCTGTACCAACCCAGGTGCCTTACCTCAAAATACAGTGCTCCAATTACAGCCCAGAGTAGAAAAATCACTGAGCCCAACTCACTGTCAATGTCTTCCCAAGCAGGAGGATGGGTGAGCTCTCCCAGGAAAGTCCTACTCTAAAGCTGTGATGGGTACTCTCTTCCAGAAATGCTAATATTTTGTCATAGAAAGCAGTGTGGAATGGAGGATCTCATTAGGACAAGGCCAAAATACATTCCAAATTCATTTTCTGAGACTATAAGACTCCTTTTGAGAAGCTTTATAGGAGCTTTTCATGTCATTGAGCTCATCTAATCCGAATTACTAAATTGTTTTCTGCTCACTCATCATCATTCTTAGCATTAGTCATGAGGACAGAAAACAAAACAAAACAAATCAGAACCACAGCTAAACACTGCTAGGAAGCAAATCAAACATGTTGTACAACGGAAGGTGGCATTTAGCCGCCCCACATAATGGGGAAGATGCGCAGGGAGCTAGCTGTACTGGCACCTCAGAGTGACACTCCAGTTATTATAACGCTGATGTGTCAGTGTGATCTGCTGGTGAACACCAGGGTCCCCCTGGAGTGGGGCACCAGACAGCTGGCAATTCAGGGAAAGAGACCAGCCCCTCCTTTCCAAAACCTCCCAGCACTGACCACTTATCGTTTCATCGCAGGGCCAAGTTGCAGGTGAACCCTTTCATTATTTACCTTTCCTCTATAATAAAGAGTACCAGCAACCAGAGGTTTCTTTCATTAATCTAAGCAAGCACAAAACCCAGCATGCCTGTAGCTAGAAATAGCTTCAGGACAACGGAGCCGAATTTGACTTCCTTCAAATCTCATGGTAGGATGATCACTGAGCCTCTATCAGCCCTCAAAACAGGGATAAGTGACACCTATTACTTCCCTGATAAAGTTCTGATGTGTGTGCTCATGGGTGAAAGCTAGGCAAATGACTGGGAAGACTGCTTTCCAGTCCCCAAATAAGACCGAATCTCCTTTGGGGAGATTGGCAGAAACAATGGAGTCGTCTAAATGGACAAGGGCAGCATTTGTTTACAAATTATTCCACTTTTTGTAGTTGTTATAATTTTAGTGGCCAGCACCTTTTAAACTTGTATTTGCTCACCACTGAGGTTGAAGTCCTGATAAAAGCTGGGGGAAGAGGAGGCCAAAGAGTTGCTCACATAAGAGATCATTGTTTCCAAAGCCATTTGATATGTTTTCTTCCTGAGCCAAACACCACACACCTGTCTCCTACAGGAAAGGCAGAGCCTGTTTAACCAGCACAATAAGCAGGTGTTCTCCTGCTGTTCTGAATGAACTGCTTATTCTTGCAAGCAGAAACATGCTGCTCTAAACAAATGCCACCCAGTTTTTCCTAAATCTGCATGTCTGAAACAACTGGGGGGGTGGTTTCTATAAATACACACTCCCAGACTCCTTCCCCCATTCCCTCCAGATCCTGATCCAGTCAGTCTGGGCTGGACCCCAGGAATCTGAATGTTGAGCAAGCACTTCTGCTTGTTGGGAATGCTGGGAGCTGGGCATAGCAGTTATTCTATATTCCCATACCCAGTGTTAGCACTTGAAAGTAGAAAAAAGGAATCTGGAGGTTATCAAAATCAGTCTATTTGTTTTGCACAGAAATAACACTTAATCGGAGAGAAAGGACCTGGTTTGACCAGTGTCTTGCCAGAGAATCGATGACCTAGGCTGTTTTCTACCTAATTGGGAATTTAGGGTATGTTTCTGCAAAGGTTAGAAACAAATAACTTACAGGGGAGGAAAAAAGATTTATTAGGAGTCCTCTGTATAGAAAGGAGCCTTTGTTCAGAAAAGATGGCTTTGAAAAAGCAAATGTTGTTGTAAGACGCTGTACTGTCCGGCCTGGGGCCACTCTTTGTATGGCCATCTGCACTCTGTGTCTGAATGCCCCACAGAGGGAGGAACTCCATGGCTAATGGCTTTGGACTCCAGATAAAAGAGAAACAAAGCAGTTCTTAAACAAAGGGCTGCAGTCTGAAAATAATTCTTAAAGAGAAAGGACCTAGTTGAAGTGTATTCCTCACAAATGGAGCTTAATTAGGCCACACACGCTAATGCCCTTTGGAGATACCTCAAAATCCAATTCCCTCTGTATTCCTAGATCAAGGGGGAGGTTTGGGTAGCTTAAGGTGCCCCATGAGCTATGTGGATTGTCAGCAATATCAGGTACATAATTATGGTGCCTTGGAGTTACCTATAATGACATGTAAACCCATAACCGAACAAGTTTTCTGGGTACCCTGTCAACGCTTCACCCAACTCTTACTGAACCACAGGATCCGGATGCAGGACAGACCCTTCTGAGCAGCTCGGCTGTGGGCCTGTCAGACAGTAATGCACAGATTGTGGGCTCAGTGTGGGCTGATAGAGGTTTCTGGCACATTTTAAACCTAGCGAAGGTGAACATAAATAATTATTTCTAAAATTCTGGGCCTTTCTATCTTCATTCCACTGAAATTTCATCACAAAATGAGGGCCCTTTGAAGAACTCTTAACTAAAAGGAAACAGGAAGAAGTAGAGTCTCTTTGGGCGCTTGCCCACAGTTTGCGAGTTCCATAGACCAGCTATGGTGCTCTGGGTTCACCACTTCATTCATTTAGGAATGTTTGCAGTGCACTTATCCATGGGTGTCCAAAGCCCACTTTGCAGAGTTGTCAAAACAAAAAGGCCCTTGGTTTGCCCTCAGGTAGTTAGGGACAGAGCCGAGACAAAGACCCAGGTGAGCTGACGTACAATCTAGCGGCCCTTTCTACAGCAAAATACAGCCCTGGTGACTTCTGCTCTGTCGATGGTGATTTCCAGATTATTAGATCTTTCCTGAATGATCAGTGACTTCTCATCTACCCTATGTTTGCATGGAATCTTCTGGAAGATTTTGGGTAAGTCTCCATAGCAGATGCATGTTAATATGATACGCCAGTGAGTCACGAGTTGTGTAACCCCCTCACTCCGAGGGAGGGCAGAACCTGAGATTCGGTTCTAGCCAACAGGATACCTCAGAGGTGATGGGGTGCCCTCCGGGAGGAGGTTACATCATACAGCGAAGGTGGTGGAAGGGACTGTCGTGATTATGTCATGCTGGAGGAGACTCCCTCCCAGCTGACCAGAGGGGAGCGAGCTGCCATCCTGTGAGAACAGCACAAGGCAGAGAGCTGCAGGCAGCCCCTAGACCCTGAGAACAGCCCCAGCTAACGCCGGCTAGAAAACTGGACCTCGGTCCTAGGGCCACGAGGGACTGGAGGACTCTGCCAACCACCACATGGGCTCGGAGGAGGAACGCAGATCGGCCAGCATCCGACTGCAGCCTTGTGAGACTGAGCTCCCAGCTGAGCTGCATGCAGACTGCTGACCCACAGAAGCTGTGAGAGAACAAACATACAGTGGAATCTCATTATTTATAGTACTTATGTCCCACGAAGTCACGTGAACACGGAACTAGTGAATACAGAACCATTGCTGCTACGGGAAATACAGGATGAGGTTCCTGTGAGCCTGTGGTCACAGCATTTTTGTCACCTAGTCCATACATAACCTTGTTTTATGTGTTTCTTTTAAAGGCACCTTGCTTAATATATTTTGTTGATTCGTTAACATTGAGCAACTATGGAAAACTGCATGGCGACTCCTGCGGGAATGAAGCTTGTCTAACAACACGTGTGTTTTCTCCACAAGGCACAGCACAGCCTTCCTGTGCTTAGGAACACCAGACAGCCCTTCAGCACTGCACACAGGGGCCACTTTCCACAGTGAAATCACCATCAAACAGAGGGGAAACAAACAAAAAAAGCCCATGGCATTAAATAGACTGCAGAAAGCACAATCATCTGTAGCATGAGCCGAAACCAAAGGCAGAGCATTGCTTTGTTTGACTCGGTAGAAATGCGTGTGCCGCGGGACTCAGATGTTTCAACCCTCGGTGCACATCCATGGGTGACCATGAGAGCACCATGAGCGTGGATTTGGGGTTACATGTCAATTTTAGCTGTCAGTGAATTCACCAACACAGAAGCTGTGAAGAAAGAGGACAGGTGCTACGTTGCTGTACGCTGCTCAGTCTGTGGTAATTTGTCAGGCAGCAGCAGCTAACTCGTTCAGATTCTGACTTTGCTGGTCCACCTTGCAAAAATAAAATTCTGTTTCTGTTGAATATGTGCTTTCATATTCCCGACTTTCTTTGCCATTCCCCTCAATGTGGCTCATGTTCTGCACATATGGGGACGATAAATAAACACTGCTTTTCTGACATAAGCTTTTGGTTACTTGAGTGCTGTCTAGTACATTCCCAGAACTTTTGTGGTTTAAAAAAAGCACCAGTAGTTGGAAGGCTCTGCTGTACTTCATAAGGATGTGCTCTCTATAACAGACACAATCCATTTTCTCAGCCTGCCTTAAACATTAGGTCAAATCTCCTTTATTCTTATTCTTTAATCATCAAATGGCTTAAGCCTTCTTATCCTGTAAGAACATTTTTCTTTCTTTTACAGGGCTCCCACTTCCTTTCCCTGACAGATCAAAGAATTCCATGGCTCACTGGCCATGACTCATCCATGCCCCAGCCAAGTTCACCAGAGGTCAAAGAAGACCAGGAACGCTGGTCAGCCCAGACTGACCAGCCCAGACTCTGCCAGCCCAGACTCCACTGGTCATTGCCTTGCTGCCTGGCTCCTCAATCCCAGGCCCACTGGCCACCAGTAACTTCCCCTTTGTTGCCTTCCATATGTTTGCAGCCGGTTGGATTTATGCCTCAGTGAGACTGAAGCAAGCCCTGTCCTCACTCACATTCGGCCCCTCAGTGCAGGCCCATTGGACATGACCCTACATACCTGGCAGATGTGCCCCTGCCTTGGTTAGCTGAACTGTAGCTCAGGGACCCCCAAGTCTAAGCCCCACAGCCTAGGCCCAGCTCTCTCTCCACTAACTTGGCTGGTTGGGTTGACACCAATGCATAAAAGCCATTGCTTTTCCCAAGGTGCAGTGGGTTTCTAGCACTTTCTATTCTTAGCCCAACATCATCTCAAAGATCCTCATCTGATTCTTCACATGTGACCTTCACCCTGTGTGAAGGCTGCCCCTTCCTCAAACACTTCTCAAACCCACATGCTCTCATGAGAAAAAAAAAATTCCATATATAGATGCTTCTCAACTTACGATAGGGTTACGTACTGATAAACACGTTATAAACTGAAAATGTTGAACATTGAAAATGCATTTAATACACCTACCGAACATCATAGCCTAGCCCACCTTAAACGTGCTCAGAAAACGTACATTAGCCTACAGTTGGGCAGTATCATCTAACACAAAGCCTATCTTATGATAAGTATTGAATATCACGTGTAATTTTTTGAATAATGTACTAAAAGTGAAAAACAGAATGGTTGTATGAGTAGCATCATAAAGCCAAAAATTGTAAGCTTAACCATCGTAAATTGGGGACCTTCTGTATTCAAAATATTATATCAAAGGCTCTTGGAGTGAGACACAAATATTTCTGCTGCACCAGTGCAGCACAGGACTTAGATACACGAAGAGAACTAGGTTACCTTTCTAAAACAGGGATGAAAATCTGATTCTCCATACACAATTAGCAATGTCTCCCCCAGTCCAGGGACTAAGAATGCCTTAGTTATTACCCTACGCTGCTGGGTTAATAATCATCATCTGCTTCAATGCAGCAAAACAGGAGGAGAATTAATGATCCATTTCACAGTAAGCACTCGCTGCATCTCAGCATAGGCTTACAGAGCAACCTCGAAAATAAATCGCACAGACCTGCTATATGCTTGCAGAAAGTAGGGAAGATCTAACAAAGCCATAATTTTTGCTTCTTTTAAGCCTCTGCCCAAAATATATAGTTTTCCACTTTCATTAATTCCTCCAGGATTTTGTGTTGGTGGTGACTAATTTTCTTCCTTTGTCATTATCAATTGATGCTATGTCCTCAGATCACTGAGCATTAGAGATGTTACAATTTCATTTAAAGAAAGCAGTAAAAGGTTAAATTTGGAGAATGAGGGACAATACATAAAAGGCATTCTCAAGTAGATAATTTTGATAATTCTTAACATAATGCTGCTTAAGATTTCATTATGTTATGACTTTGAGATTTCCTCTTTCAGAATTTATAACTGCAATAAATCTTAAAACAATAAATGAATCAGAGAACAAAAGCAGAAGAAAATCCTTGATGTAAAAAATATATAACCATGAGATTCTTCCAGGAAAAACACAGAATAGGACAAATCTATGCACCAGTGATTACTCTCAACTTAGTCATTAACTCATTTGCATTACTTTACAGCACATCACCTGCTGGTAATGCTCCACCTGGCTTCCTGCTACAGAATCTTCCTCCCTCCATGGCTGAAGTGATTGACATTGTTCTCATTTGACTTATTTATCCTAGACTTCCCTTTAATGGCCACATTCCAAGCTAATATTAAGAACTGTCACAAGATACCATTTTAAAAATCATCTGAACCACTCATGGAAATCAGAAGGGAGAATGTAGCCGTCTCCAAAACATTTCGTTGGTGTTCTTATTTATGCTTCACCTTACTCCAACAAGTATTTGAGACATCCCACATGAATCAAAATAGGATTTTTTTAAGTAAGGGAGGAAAACAGCAGGAATAATGGCAAACAATAATACGAGAAGTAAGATAAAGTCAGTGTACCTGCATCAGTCTAGTACTACAGAAGTACTGTGTAATGGACAGTTACAAAATCGCAGTGGCATACGTACAAGTGGAATACAAGCTTTCCTTCCACATTAACCTGTGAGTTAGCTGGGAGCAGCTGTCACTGCAGGCTCCACTGAATTCTATCAGCAATCCATGTATTATTTTGATTGACAATCTGGATTGTTTATATTCAGTCATACTAGCTGCAAATAATAGTTTTATCTTTTGCATATCAGATGTCTATTCCTGTTTCTGTCCTCTGTCCAGAGCCTCCAAAACAGTAACATTCTAATATGATGATAATGGAGATCCTCATTTCTCATTTAGAAGTTTCTTTTGCTTTAGTTTCTCTATTTCTCGAACATACTGTGGCAGTGCATCCCAAAGGCCATCCAGACTATATCTCTAGGCTGGCTAAAGGGTAGCCATTTTTCTTCCACTTTGCTTTCGGTTTGTTCTGTCTTAAAAGCTCAGAGTTAACCTGCTGCTTGCATTGCTTACACAGCTGCTGGGGCATAATATTAGAAAGTGACCTTGAGGAAAAACAGGAGTTCGGAATAGGCCAACCACAGACTGCTGATGACAAGATCCACCAGATGACCTACTGTTTGCTGATAACCATTGAGTAAGTCACCATGATGTGTACAACGCTTGCTTTCTGCCACCAACCCCCCACCCCTCCCTTTATAAGTTGCTCAGTAAGCAGAGGAGATGAGATGGTCTTTGAGACAACAGTCTGCATTGCCTCAGGCTGCTGGCACTTGAATAAAACACTTTTCCTTCACCAACACTCACCTTTTGTGTGTGGTTCTTGGGTGGCGGGCAACAACTGGGCAGAGGTGTTTATTATCTCTGCAAATAAATCACTTTAATTACTTTTTGTTTCACTTATTAATTCTACCATCTTCTAATTTATTCATTTCTGCTTTTATGTATATTATGTTCTTTCTAACTTCCAGCATCGAATGGTAATTTTTATATATATATATGTATTTTTTAATTTGGTACTAAAAGGATTTAGGGTTAAAAATCAACCTCTCCAGATACCCATGACAGCCTTAGTTATGTTATATCCTCCTTTCTTATGATTTTATAAACAATCTGAAATAATATTTGATGTCTTACTAGTTATTTGGGAGTGCTTTTATTTTATTTGTAATATCTAAGTAATTGAGTTGTTCTTTCTAAACATGTGCTATAAGTTTTGAATTTTAGAAGATTGTATCAGCAAATAACAATTATTGCTTTGGGGACTTCATAAAGCCAAATTTATGCAACTTTTGTAAATGTTCCATAGACACTTGAGAATAAGTAGCCCTATCAGTATGAGCCTGATCTTTATCAAGTCTTACTATTATCATTGTGATAGGCTAAACAATGATTCCTAAAGAGAGCCAGGTCCTAGTCCCTGGAACCTTTGGATATTACTGCATAGAATAAAAGAGACTTTGCTGATGTGATTAAGGTAAGGATCTTGAGACGGGGAGATTATCCTGTGCTGACCTAAAAGAGGCAAAATTAATTTACGTAGAGAGTTTATTTGGGCAAAGTTTGAGAACTGCAACCCAGGAGCATAGATTCAAGTTGCCCTTAGCAGCAGTTACAAGCAGCCTTTAAACAAAGAAAGAAGAGGCTGTTCCTAAAAGAAGAGGCAGTTTCTAAGTTGTTTATCAAGAATTTACATTAAAACAACATAGGCAATTGTTTGTCTATACATTGTTCTTTGTATAACAAATTCCAGGAACAGGAAGATAATGGGTGAGGTGGTTAGTCAGGACAATTTAGACAATTGTCCCTGGGCCTGAGTGGGGGCAAGGGGTGTGACTTAAGTCCTATATCCACATCCCTCTAAGCCTAATAAATTTTGCATACCTCACATAGCTCAGACTGCTTTGAGCTATTTTCTTTTTATCACTTGGCTTACCCAGGTGCACATAAATGCCGTCACATAAGTGGGAGCCAGAGAGAGATTTGATATAGAAGAAGAGGACAATGTGACCACTGAGGCAACATGCTGTGCTGCTGGCTTTGCAGGTGGAGTGAGGGGCTTGAGCCAAGGAACGCAAAGAATGTGGCTCTAGGTTAGAAAAGGCAAAAAAGGCAAGAAAATGGATTCTCTCCAGAGCCTCTGGAGCAGGTGAGACCCTACTGACACCTCAATTTCAGCCAGGGGAACTGACTACAGACTTCCAATTTCCAGAAGTGGGAGACAATAAATACGTGGCCTTCAATACCACAAGTTTGTGGCACTTTGTTATAGCAGCTGCATGCAACTAATACTATCACATAACTTTATTCCCTTTTCACTGTTTATCTATCATAGAGTAGTGGTATTGATAAATTCTCCCTAATGGTTGTATTTTTGATCATTTCTTCTTGACTTTTAAAACATACATTTATAAATGCCAATGCTATGTTTATCAGCACCAGAAGCCTAAGTGATTGTTTTTGGTATTATTACCTTTCATAGCACAAAAAGGCTTGTACCTAGACTTTAAGGCTTCTGATGCCTGTATTTTCTTGCTATTGAAATCATCTTTCTGCCCCCTGTCTTTCCCCAATCTTTTATTTTAAATTGTAAAACAGCTCTTCTTCATGTCTATGCCTTGTATTATATAGTTTGATTTTTGCTTCCTATTATAAACTTTGCTTTGAAAAAGGAGAATTTAAACTTTCACCATTTATTATCATAACCAGCATGTTTTGCCCAATATCTCTCACCTTGCTTTGTTGTGCTTTCTGTTTATGCTTTATTGCAGCTTTCTTTTACATTTCATGTAACATGTACTATGGTATTTTAAAATATTATACCAATGAATACTTTAAATTTTTTTCAGATATCTCTCTAAATGTATTGAATTATCTAAGTCAAGAATAAAGCAATTACTTTGGCTCCTTTTTACATAAGACTTAAAGTTCAACACACTTTATCTACTCCTCTGCTCTCGATTATTTCTTAGTCTTTGTTAATTTAATTTTGCACTATAGACCTAGATTAACACATTACCATTGCTATTTTTAATAATTTAAAGTAGAAATTATTTTTTTCCTTCTCTCTTTATGGCCATTTTTTAACAGCTCATTCATTCAGTCAACACATATTTGTTGAGGGCGTACTATAAGCAGGCACTGAGCTAAGAATTGGTAGAACAGTAGTGGTCTGGACCCACATGCCTCTGCCAGGGCCTGTGAGCCTTGTCCTCAGGAGCCGTGCTGCCATGTGGTCTTCATGCTCCATCAGTTTCAATCCTCACCCACCTGCATTCCAGCCACACTGAGCGGGGCTTGGTTCTGCAGAACCACCATACCCTCTTCTTGCTCTTGTGTCCTTGATCTTGCTCTTCCCTGAGGTGCAATATTCTTTCTCCCAGCTCCTCTTCTACCTAATGCTTCCTCACCCCTTAGGATTCAGACTACACTACTTTTTGCAAGAATCTTTCCCTTGACCACAGCAAGATGTGCAGCCTTTGACTGTGGGACACTCTCACGTATTCACATTCTTAAAGCACAGGGTATCTGTGTGTTGTTGCCTGGAGACGTCCCACCTCTGTTAGGACTCTTAGGGTTGATACGAAATGCAAATGTGATTTTTCTATCCATTAGGATGGGCCTGCAGTGAGCCATGGGCAGCTCTGCCAGCTTGTCTGCAGCAGGAAGCCCAGCACCCGGTTCCACAGTCAGGCCGTGGCATTTGGCCATTCACCAGCCATACAAGCTCAGGCAGGTTACTTAACCTGTCTTAGTTCCTGCTTCTGAAAAGTAAAGATAAGCAGGCCTACGTCATGAGATTACCGGAGGATTAAGTAAGATAACAAACACAGGCAGCTGACATCGAAGGTGCGTTTGAATTGGGGATGGCTCCCTGTTCCCTATTTTTGTAACCTGAGCTGAGCCTCTGCTTACCCCCATGTGACAAAGGCTGGCTGATTTTCAGTAGATCAAATAGGTCCGCGGCCGCTGAACTCCTCATTTCTAAACCGTTTGAACAGGAAACCTAAGATGAGAGAACGTTTGAATTGGCTCATACAAAAAACAATATTTGTTTGAGGTCAGCTCCTGCATTATGAATTTTTAACCTCACATAAATCAAACTGTAAAAGTGGACAAAGCCTGAATTTCCTGTGCCAGGACCAAAATAGAAGCTGCCTGTGTTTCTTAAACAATTCCGATTATGTTTCTGTAACCAGATCACGCTGGGATGAATAGCTGGAATATTTATATTTAGGTCTTAACGTATAATGTAAAATAAATGAAAATAGTCTATCTTCTGGGCACTGCAGTTGTGCCACCGTTTCCATTTACCAAGACAGCAAGTGGAAGGCCACTGTGTGCCTGGGGCAGGATTGCTTCTCACTGTCACTGTGTCTTCCTACAGCTGTAGTCACCAGAGCCCTAGCACCAAATGATCCATAGAAAACCCCAGGGGATCAGTCCACAGCAAGCGTTAAAGTGGAGCTTTCCATGGGTGCCTTATACTGAGAAATACAAACACTTTAAAAGATCCATGAGACAGAATCTTAGAACAGCAGAAGACAATATTTTAATTAAAAAATGCTTTTTTTAATTCGACAAACATACCTTTCTTTAGCAAATCCTATACGCTGTAAACTTAGAAGAATATAAAAATTACTAAGAGATTTTCCTTCTTTCAATCTAGTGGAAAAGGAAGATACTAAAGCGTCTGATTTACTGTAAGGCAGAAAAAAACGTGAGCTCAGGAGCATCACAAGTAAATGTGGAGTTGGAAGTATGGAAGCAGCTTGGGGTAAGGCAGACAGAGCCTTATAGGAAACTGGAGGCTTTTAAAGGCATATAGCAAAAGGGTGGCTGTGATGTCCACAGTGTGAATGGATCCATTCATTCATTCACTTAACAAATATTTACTGAGATCCTCAATGAGAGATAAAGTGGTGAGTAACAAAACTGACAGGCTCCTGTCCCCGTGGGCCTCATGTTCTCATGGGGTGACCAGCATTAGCAAATGTACCTGTAAATAAATGCACAGTAAGAAGCAGAAGTGAGAACTAGGCAGGAAAGGTGCTCAGGGTGCTGTCCAAGGGTAGCAGGAGCTCTGACTTACACTGGGGATGGAGAGAGGGAGGGAAGGCACAGCCGAGGAGCTGACATCTGCACTGGATCCTTAGGGATCACTGGGAGTTAGAAAGCAGCGTATATGTTGGGGCTGGGCCTATGGCACAACTTGGGAGCTTTCCGAGTACAGAAAGACTAGGAGCAAAGACCTTTAGGTAAATGACAAGGTTGGCATTTTCAAGAAAGCAAAAGAGAGTGACATGAGATGACTCCAGAGGGATGAGGACACCTGCAGGGTCCTGCAAGGTGCATTCAGGATTTCAAATGCGAGGCCACTAATGTGTCTAGAATGATAAGGTCGGGTTTATTGATTAAGGTCCCCCATGGCTGCTGTGTGGATGGTAGATCTGATGGGGCGGGTTTGAAAGTTACTGTGGTGATTCAAAGGAGACACACACGTAGTTTGCACAGAGCAGTTCTGGTGAACCGGGAGATAAGAGGGCAATGTGGGACCTACTTCAAAGGCAGCCCTGACAGCTCTTGTTGATGGGTTGGGTGTTGGGAGCAGCAGAAAAGGACTTGACCCACTGGGCAAAAGGGGGTATCATTTTCTGGCAATGGAAAAGCCTAGAGTAATTTTAATGCTTAGGTGGCAGAAAAAAAGAGATCAAGAAATAAGCTTGGGATTTGGAAAAGTTGAATGCCTGTGAGATACACAATGGAGGGGCAATTGGACAATTTACCATACGGGGCAGAAGCTGAGAAAAGAAACAGGTCATCCAGGAGGAGGGCAGAGGGGAGATGACCACAGTTGAGGGCAGTTTTCCAATTCTGCACCCTGTCCCTGGGTCTGCCCCAGCCGGCCACATGAGGAGGGCTGCAGGTGGTCACATGCTTGCCTTATGACAAAGCTCTCCACACTCACCTTAATTTGTGGCTCAGGTTTGTCTAAGAGGAAAAACAGTAGGCTCTCTGCAAACACCCCTTTGAAATCAGTCACCTTCCCCAAGTCCGTGCCCCAGACAACCATAGATTTACTTTCTATCATGATAATTTAGCTTTGCCTATTCTCCTGGGTTCTTTGGACTTGCCTGTAATAATCTCCGATAGGTTTCTTGTTTGATGTTATGACAAGTTCTAAATGTATCCTGTGTTTTCCTTGTCCCTAGAATCCATATTAACTCTTCTCCAAGAGCCCTGGTTCCTTTTTGGGAAATGGTATTTAGAGACCACAATCAGGGCTTAAAGGGTGCTAATTAATACTGGCTCAGTCATTGTTTCTAGACCTTTTTATAAAGCTAGGAAAATTTTTAAACTTAAGATAAAATGCATCTTGATTCATACTATAATACTAACTTCCAATCCAGATTCAGAATATGGATTTTTACTCAAATTCGCTAATATTACTTTCATCTCCTTTCCCTCATACTGAAAATTCTGGCCCTCAATGCCACCAACACCACTCCTCATTTGCTTTTCACTAACATACAGACAACAGCCTCAGAATAAGAATGCCAACACTACCACCAAATATGTAATTGCTGAAAATTGTTCAAGATCTTTAGCAGTGTTTTTTGGTGGTGGTGGTGGTGGTGGTGGTGATGGTTTTTAGTCTTGGGTTTTATTTATTTATTTATTTTTTTATTGGTCCTGACAATATGTCCTACTGGGGTACATATAGTGCAACTACTGTGTTTTGAAATTGTTTGACATAGTTCCTCTTTGGCATGGTCATGACATCAAATGCCTCATTTGTTCCATTTTGCCTTCCATTTCTATGAATTGTTTTAATTGTGATTTTGTTTTATAATTTTGTAAAAATATTTCCATGGTTCCAAAGTTAAATACAAAACAGGATGCATTCAAAGAATTTTAGCTTCTCTACCTGCTGCCCCTTTCCTCCCTAGTCCTTCCCTTCCCTTACAGACAATTTTTTTAAAAAAGTTTAAGGCTTATGCTTCCATTGTTTTTACCAGCACACACACACACACACACACACACACACACACACACACACACACTCACACACACTCCTCATCCCTTTCTTGGGTATATGTATGCATATTGTATGTGCATATTGTATGTGCTGCTGTGCCCTTTGCTATCACCCTCACTGTCACTCTGGGATCACCTGTGGGCATTTTTTTCTCTCCTTCCACGCAGTATAGTCATGGATGCACCACAGTTCATTGAACCAGTCAACTATACATGAAAATTTGTGACTTCTAGTCTTCCATCTTTATAAATAGGGTTGCAGTAAATAGTCTTGCTCATCTTTCATTTTGTATTTTTGCCAGCAACACATATTTTTTGAATACCTGCTTCATTCCAGGCCTTAATGATGTATTAATGGGGAAAAAAAGAAACCTCTACTGCTATGATCTGAATGTTTGTGCCCCCCACCCGAAATTCACATGCTGAAATCCTAACTCCCAAGGTGATGATATTAGGAGGTGGAGACTTTGGGAGGTGCTTAGGTCAGGAAGGTGGAGCTCTCATGGATAGGATCACGGCCCTTATAAAATAGACCCCAGAGATCTGACTCGCCCCTTCTGCCATGGGAGGACACAGCAAGAAGGTGCCATCTGTGAACCAGAAAGTGAACCCTCGCTAGACACCAAATCTCCTGCTGTACTGATCTTGGACTTCCCAGCCTCCAGAACTATGAGAAACAAATCTCACAGTTGTGTAAATACCCAGTCTGTGGCATTTTGTTACAGAAGCTGGAATGGACTAAGACAACTTCCCTCCAGGAGTTGGCATTCTACTGGGGCTGGGGGAAGAAAGACTTTCAAAATATAGAATCAGTTAAAGACTCTGGGGAAAAATGAATCTGGGTAAAGGGGTAGGGAGTGATGGGATGGGGCTGGGGGTTCTTTTCTACTCAGATAAGGCCTCTCAGATAATACAACAGTTCAGCAAAGACCAGGGAAAAGTGAGGGAGTAAAGCCACAAAGATCTGTGGAGGAAAAGCCTTCCAAGAAGAAGGAACTACATGCACAAAGAGGAGCACACCTGAAAAAGGAAGCTCATGAGGCCAGTGCAGCTGGAATACAGTGAATCAGGGGCAGGAGCAGGAGACAGGGTCAGAGACACAGTGTCAAGACATGGTGAAGGCAGGTAACTCCCGAAGAGCCATGGCACCCATCCCCAAGCACTTTGCCTACAGTGCCAACCCCTGGGCAGTACCCCAGGCCTTTGGAACCTGAAACCTATCCCCATTATCTGTAGCACTGGCTCTGCCTGCTCAAGCAGAGGTCTAGGTGGCAGAGAGCCAACTACCTGGAATGTCTGAGCAGGCCACCATGGGAACCATGAGAGAAGCACATTGGGACACTATGGCAGCTGAGAATACTACAGACCTTCTGGACACTGTCCTCATCTCCTTCCCAGAGCTGTCTGCTTGCTCAGTGTCCAACTCTGCCTTCCACTCCTGAAGAGTCCCCCTTTGGCTTGCTGACCTGGTTGGAGTATTTACCTTGGCTCACACCTTGTATTCCTTCAGGTAATTAAAAGTAATTATCCACCAACTCCACATGCCATAACCCTGGGTAAGAAGTGCCCCACCTGGTTCACTCCCAGGCCCCAAGCCCTACCTTAATTGGCTATGCAAGGCATTCTCTGCACCCACCCACTCACTGTGCCTCGATTCCTACCTGTAGGTTAGAGAAGACGTCATGGGACACTAGATAAGAGTGACTGTGTTGAAGAGGCAGAGTTAAAGCCAAGGAGAGAAATTGAAATAACACAAGGATAGCCATCCACTTGTTCAAAGGTTCTCTGACCTTTGAATCATTTTGGCTCCACTTCCTTGCTTAAAGGGATGAGGATAAGATTAGTTCCTATATCATGGATAAATATGTGGATTAAATGTTAACAATTAGTACATATAATAGAGTTGTGCCTAATACATATTATGTAAGAAAATATGTTAGATGATTATTATCATTATCATACTTGGTATCTTAGTTCTTTTGGGTGGCTATAGCAAAATAACAAAAACTGGGTAGTTGATAAACAACAGAAATTTATTTGGTATGATTCTGGAGGCTGGGAAGTCCAAGACCAAGGTTCTGGCAAATTTGGCATCTGGTGAAGGCTCACTTCATGGTTCATAGAGGGCATCTCCCTGCATCCTGACATGGTGGATGAATTGAAGAAGCTCTCTAGGGCCTCTTTTATAAAGGTACTAATCCCATTTGTGAGAGCTCTACCCTAATGACCTAATCACCTCCCAAAGGCCCCACTTCCTAATACCATCACTCTGGGATTAGGTCTCTACACTTGGAAAGTCAAAACACTAGATTTGTGAACTAGAAGACATTCACAAAATGTTGCAAAGTCTGCAATGTTCTGATAGTGCTACTTATCTCCTCCTGGGGGTTGTGGACAAAGCCACAACCACTCTGAGGGCCAGTGAGGTGGTCTTGGGAAATGTGAAGGAAGAGCAAAGCTGAGGGGCAGCATCTGATTCCATGTTGCAAGAGAACTCCATGGACAAGAGAGTAGTATCATGCTCTTGACAGGTTTTGAGAAGGAGAGAGGGAGTGTAGCAGAGGGTGGAGCAGCCAAGAAAAAGATTTGCAGGTGTCTTTTAAAGGCTAGATGTATCTGTCAAAGCCACATCAGCAAAAGCAAAACCAGATGACGCCATTCCTGGAAAGGTAGCATGATTTCCACCATTGCTCACTTCTGCCTTCCCTCTTTCCCTCTCTTTTAGGAAACTACATATCTGAAAGTGGTGATTAATGCAAGTGGTAAACACATTTGCATGTTATTTATTGCCTGTCTTTCTCTGCAGTGAGAAAATTCTATGTGGAAAACGCTAGGACTGTCTCATTTGATGGGCTGTCCCTCAAACCTAGCACTGTTGGGGGCATACAGCATTTGTCTGTTGAATGAATCCATTTGCATATAATTGTCTATATTTGCACATAAATCCATGTAAATCTTTGAGGAGTGTATGTCTGAACACAACAGCAAACAACCCATTTTTGCTCTTCTCCATGGGCTCTTTTTATAAGAAACTACTTAGGAATTTAAGAGACACAAGATCTCAAACAAGAAAAAATTGTTCAAGTGAGAACTAATTGTTTTTCTCTGTATTTTTTTTTTGTTGTTGTTGTTTTTTGCTTGTTTGCAAACAAAACCTCTAAAAAAACTCAAGTTTTTAGTGGAATTAATTATTTTGTATATTGTGTTCACCGTGAGTGTGTGTCTTTAGCTTTGCCAGCAGATCTCTTTCCAGGGGTGTTGACATGCCATCCAACTTTGAATGGCCATCAGTGTTTTTTTCTAAAGTTGATAAGACAAACCCATTCACAAACATTCTTGTTCATGAACATGTTAACTTTTCCCACTGAGTAGCAGGATCTTACAGTCTGCATAAGGAGGTATGGTAGGCAGAGCCTCCCCTAAATATGTCCCTGTCCTAATTCCCAGAACCTGTGACTGTGATCTTATATGGCAAATGGGACTTTGCAGATGTGATTAAGGATTTTGAGATGGAGATAGTGTGCTGGATTATTGAGGCAACCCAATGTCATCACAAGGACCATTAGAAGACAGGTAGAGAGAGAAAGTAATGTGAGGATGGAAGCAGAAAGGAGAGAGGGGGAGGGAGGAGAAGGAGAAGAAAGGGAGGGAAGAAAGAAGAAGAATTGCAGGAGAGTGGGGGACGCCATATTACTGGCCTTGAAGATGGAGGAAGAGCCGTGAGCCAAGGACTGCAGGAGGCCTTAGGAGCTTGGAAAAGTGGGAAAAACGTTCTCACCCTAGAGCCTCCAGAAAGCTCTGCCAACCCATTTTACAGCCCCTACTCCAGAACCATGAGAGTACATTTGTGTTTAGTCCACTGAGTTCACGTAAATTGAAATAGCAACAGGAAAGTAATACAGGAGTTGAGAGGGCGAGCTGATTCTTGCCAAAATCCTGAAGCATGGTTTGCTTTGCTATTTCTGGCCTCAACTGTCTGATCAACAAACATTTATGGAGCGTCTGCTAAATCCCACCCGCTCTTTTGTGTGCACCCCGCCCCCCACCCCTTCGCACCTGATTCTGCGAAGGCGCCTCTGGCCAGTCACCCAAGTTTCAAGGCGAGTATTCTGACTCTTTAGGAGGAATCTACATTGGCCCTCCCTCAAGGACAGTCACAACTTTTGAAATAATGTTTGTCCTTTAGCTATGAAAGGAATAAGTGCTTATTTTCAAAAACTTAAAAATACAAAAAAGCATAAGGAAAATATTTAAAGGATCAATAAGCCCACAATAAAGAGAGAATCTTTCTTTACATGATGATACATTTCCTTCTAGTCTTTGTTCTAAACAAGCCTTTCAAACATTCCTGGGTCTGCCATGCCTTTGGGTTCTCAGGTGGTACCAACACCATTGGCTGTTAATCTTTAAGAGCCTTTAATTCAAAATATTCTTTATACCATTTACTATACTAAGTCATAGCCCAATTCCGTACTCCTCTTTGAGGAAAGATGGAAAAGTCCTTTTTCCCAATCTCTTTTGAACTTTGTCATCTGCCTTTGGAAAAATAGCCCTGTCAACTTTAGCCTGACCCCTCTCCCCACATTCCCTGCTCATGGGCCTTCCTAATGACTCAGACAAAGTCATACTGGGTGGGAGCACCCCCCACTGGCTCCACATCAATCTCCTTTCTTCCTCTTTTTAATTCTATTTTTAACTTACAAATAATCATGGTATATATTTATGGGGTACAATGCAATGTTTTGATATATATATATATATATATATATATATATATATATACACATTATGGAACCATTTAATCAAGCCAATTAACATATCTATCACCTCACCTACTTATTCTTTTTTGCCGTGCAAACATTTAAAATTTGCTCTGTCAGTAATTTGGAAATATAATTATATTGTTAACTATAGTCACCATACTGTGCAATAGATTTCCAAAACATTCCTTCTGTTTTACTGAAACTTTGTGTCCTTTGGCCAACATTTCCTCATACCCACCTGCCTCCAGCCTCTGGTGGCCCCCACTCTACTCTCTCCTATGATTAGACTTGTTTAGATTCCACCTGGAAGTGAGATGATGTATTTGTCTTTCTGTGCCTGGCTTACATTGCTTATTCTCCTAGGTCATCCATGTTATCACAAATGACAGGATTTCCCTTTTTCAAGGGTGAATAGTATTCCACTGTGTATCTATACTGCATTTCCTTTGTCCATTCATCCATTGGTGGACTCCGGTTGTTTTCATATCTTGATTACTGTGAATAATGCTGCAATGAACATGGGAATGCAGATATCTCTTTGATGAAGTGGTTTGAATTCCTTTGGAAATATACCCAGTAGTGGGACTGGACAGCCAATCTTGATGTGGCTGAGAATCAAGCTGTGTGTGCATGTGTGCTTGTGTGTGCATGCATGTGCATGTGCGTGTGCATGTGCCTGTGTGTGTGAATGTGTCTATGTGTGTGCATGCATGTGCATGTGCCTGTGTGTGTGAATGTGTCTATGTGTGTGGATGCATGTGCATGTGTGTTTGTACATGTTACATAATTGTAACCTGGTGATAAACACAATTTTATGTTATTTGCTGCTTCATATCACTTAAGAATATATTATGAATATCTCTACATGTTAAACTTGGGGGAACACTGGTAACCTGCTGCATATATGCCAGCGCATTGATATGCCATGCTTTGTTTCCCCATACTGGGCACTTGGGTGCTTTGCATATTTATCCATTTAAGATAATCCTGCAGGGAATGTCTTTCTATTATCAACCTTTGCTGTTCGCCTTAGAGTGAAATTACTGGGTCAGAAAGCATTTACATTTTAAGCCACAACTCTGCTTACGGAATAAAAGGCTTAAGCACCATAGGGACTTTCCAGGCAAAGCGTGTGCGATTGTCCTTTGGGGGCTGAGGACAGTCTCCCTGGACTCACAGCAGGTAGGTGGCTGTCTACCACACTTATCCATCTACATGCACATATATATGATACCTCTATCTTAGAAATATTTATGTTAGAAACAGCCCAGAAGCTTTAGCCTGCATCTCCTCCCCCTTCTTCCCAGAGATTTCTCTTATGCGTGGTGGGAATACATCATGTAACTGCAGTTAGGCAAGACAGTCCCCAGCAGTGCCAGCCAGCAAGTGACCCTGAAAGGAGCCATTAGGGGTGGTCGGATGAACACTCAGCATTGCAGCAGCACATAGCTCACCACCAGTCTATTAGCTGCTGAATTCTAGGATGCAGCCCAGGATGCATTCAGTTGCTAAAAATGTCACAGCACTTTTTGCCAACTTTTAGGCAAGAAAATGTGTATTCCCTCAGAAATTCAAGAAAAGCCTTTGTCTCCATAAAACAGAATACCAAGTCCAAAGCAACTGAGCAACTGCACAATGTTCAAGTCCCTGGCACTCAGCATATTACATGGATTCTTCTCACATCTGCCTCTTCATTCAGATGTGCACAAATTATCCTGTAGTTCCAAACTGGGAAGCCCACTGTACTGTAAGTACCAGGAACTCAACAGGAATTTTTATATCATATTCAAGAATGTCAAGTAGTACCAGGACATTGCTTTGGCTAGCATAAATGTTAGAATTTCAGAATACATGAAGTCAGACTACCAAAGAATTCATTTGTTTTATTCAATAAACATTCATTGAACACAGAGTCTCTGTGAGACCCTGTGCCAGACCCAGTGTGCAATAGAGAAAGCCCAGCGTGGCTTTGCCTGACACATTATGCTTCCCACCACGTACGCTGGGCACTTGCTCAACAGCAGGGTTATGGCCTGCCTTAGTCCTGAGCATAAAGACCACTGCTATTAATCTTTATAATCAAGTCCTGCAGTAATGGCAGTGAGAGCCAGTCTTGCTTCTGACATTCCAACTCACGTCCCGACATTTCCCCCAAGGCTGGAAAACAGAGAACAGTCCACAATTGTGAACCCAGAGACCTTCTATCAACTTTGAGGATTTGATGTGAAATACAGTATAGATAGATGCTCCTCAGATTATCATGGGGATACATCCTGATAGACCCCCCCCACAACCTGAAAATAGCATAAATTGAAAAGCATTTGCTACACCCAACCTACCAAACATCATAGCTTAGCCTAACCTACCTTAAATGTGCTCAGAACACTTACATCAGCCTATAATTGGGCAAAATCATCTAACACAAAGCCTATTTTATAATAAAGTGTTGAATAGCTCAGGTAATTTATTGAATACTATACTGAAAGTGAAAAACAGAATGGTTGTATGAGTACTGGAAGCACAATTTCTACTTAAAGTGTATGACTTTTGTACCATCATAAAGTTGAAAAATCATTAAGTCAAGCCATTGAAAGTCAGGGACCGTCTATTTAGGTAGAAGTAGGCTGAAGGCATTCCAGCCACTCTGATTCCACACACGTGAGGGTGAAGCCTCCTGACAGCATGTGGACAGAACGCCTGCAGATTTCTAAATGCAGAGCAGCAGGGGCTGACCATGAGGGGGAGCTGGTGGCTGAGCAGTGGAGACAGACCTGCTGGCCACAGCCAGGGCTCCAGGGACCTCGCGCCAAGCAGGCTAGTCGGGGCTCCTGGATATCCCTGAGGCACAAGTGGGGATGCCCCAGTGAATGGAGCCTGTTCCCCACACAGGGAAAAGAAACTTAACCACAAAACTCTGTGTTTTGAGAGGAAAATCCACATCTGATTTGCTCTCTGATGTAACTCCAGAACCCAGTTAGAAACTGGCACAGAGCAGGGACTTGGGTGCTGGTTGAATTCATTTGTTTCACACATATTTGCTGAGAGCCCAGAAAGGGCCAAACCGTGGTTGAGTGGCCGGGCACACAGGAGTGAACTGAACGTCAGAGTCTCCCCGTGGGGCCATCATTCTAAGAGAGGCCACGAACAGACAGGCACATCCCGAGTCAGATGGTGACGAGCGCCAGCAAGGACAGGGAAGCAGGTGAGGGAGGGAGCGTTTGGGGGGAGGGGAGCATGGCTGCTGCCTGCATGAAACCGTCGGGAGAGTGGCTCACACACGTTGTGGCAGCAGCAGGGCACTGACTGAGCGAGGGCAAAAGTCACATGGACGCCCGAGGGAACAGCATTGCAGAAAGAGGGAATAGCAAGGCCAAGACCCTGAAGAAATACACAAATGGATGCACCAATGGGCTTATGGGCTAACCTCCATGTTCATCCAAACCCAAACTTCCCAATATCTACTTCACCTGAGCCTAGAGATTTGAACACATTGTCTCTGGAAGAAACGTCCTCAAGCCCCTGTTCTGAGCAAACCCTACCCTCCTCAGGTGAGAAGGAAAGGTGGGGAAGTCACCAGATGTATGAAAAGATGAAGGAGTTCAAGAAAATGGCACGATTCTGGTGAATTAGAACAAATGTCCCTCAGAAGTGGACTCGCTCCAGGGAGCAGGAGAGAATTATCATCGAAGTGGTTTTTCATACATAATTTTTACTCCTGACATGACTGGAGAGAGAGCGCAGTTCTGGAGAGAGAACATCAGGTCAGGGAAAATTGCTTTTGTTGGAAAAGCTATTACCAAATTTTAAAACACAATAAAAGAGTTTAATAAGGTGTATAGTTACAAAATAAATCTATAAAAATCAACAGCTTTGTTTTACACCAACAATAACCCGGCAGAAAATGTAATGGGAGGAAAATTCCATACACAAAATAACAATAAACATGAAATACACAGGAGCAATCCTTGTGAGGTGTGTGGATGGCCTTGATGAACACTTTAAAACTAACTTGCAGAGAGAAGACATATCATGTTCATTAAAGAGAACAATTGATATTGTATTTTCCATTTTCCCTGTTGTAATTCTCATTACACTTATATTAATTTGCCCTGGTGTGCGTATTCCCCACTATGCTGTAAAATTAATGATGGCAAAGACTCTGTTTCATTCCTTGCTGTGTACATATCCAAGTACATAGCCAAGTTCTCGGTACACAGCAGGTGCTCGATAAATTGGTCGGATTAATGAGTAAAAGAGGGAGATAACCACAAATCTAAGTTGTTTTAAAGGGATCTCTGGAAAATACAAGATTAAGCCCCGAAATCCAAAAGAAGGGTTTTAAACCACTGGTTCTGAGACAACTGGGGATTTGCTTCTGTCAACATCATGTTTCTGGAGCTGCAACACAGTTAGGCATAGTTCCTGGACTTGAGTAAAAGTGGCAAAGATGCTTCCGAGGAAAATGGCCATTCCTGTGAAGCAGCAACAGCCAGAAAGCCACCTCTGGCTTTCCTCAGCCAAGGCCCCTCGAAGTACTCTAGAGACCTCTTGGAGAATGGCTCCAGGACTTCCAGTGTTGAGCACGTTGACAAGGTAATGGAAGGAAGCATTTGTTACTTGAAACCAAACCTAACCTGATAACTACAGTCTTTTCTGCCTTCTTAGAGGATGGGAATCAGAGAGCATAACCCATCTAGCTGTGGAACTAAGTCTTTATTCCGCCCCTTCTTCTTGACATTGGGAAGGAAGGGAGAAGGGGCTGCTCTTGAAATGGATGCCCCATTGCTCAGTGGAGGACACTGATGAGCCTTCAGTCGGCAAAGGCAGGGCCTGATCGTAGCACGTGGGGCTAAGAACAGAGAGTGCACATATAACCTTTCTGCGTGTGGAAAGGATTTGCTTTGAGGCAGGAGACAACATGAGCAGAGGAGAAAGAAAGAAACAAAGATGCAGCAGGACACTGGAGCCCACACTGGAGAGAATCCTGGCGCTCAGTCAAGTCAGGCCCATAAACATGTGGTTGCACAAATAGACAAAGAGGGGATGATTCCCACGGGTAGATCTGTGTGAAGGCTGGGAAGCCACAGTGGAGGGAAGAGGCCAGGGAGGTTCTGAGTTCTGCCAGGAGCCAAATACTGCACAGCAATCACTGGAGACCATGGGGGCCAGGGATGACAAGTGGATTACTTGGTAAAACTTGCAAGGCAGTGCCAAGAAGGCTCATCTGAGCCAGAGTCTCCCTTCCAGTGGCAGGCCTCTGTCAGCCACGCAGGGGAACAGTTGCTGCTCCACGTGGGACAGACCCCCTCACAGTGCTAGATCTCCAGGCATCACAACCTGGAGCTTGCCTGTGAGTTACCAAGAGATGAGGCAGAGTGAAAACACAGCAGAGAAAGGCTGATCAAAAGACTTTGGGGTGTTTAGGATAAAAGGAGATGGCCTCAGGGGGAAAAATGGTTACCTCCAAAACATGGACAGGGGTGTGACTGTGCTTATTATGATGATGATTCTGGAGGGCAAAATTGGGGTCAAAAGATGGAAGTGGCAGAGAGAAATAACTTGACTCAGTACAGTGGGAATATTTCTGGTATCGGAGAAGACTGAATATGGAAGTGACTTTCTGTGAACAACCCAAGCTCCCCTCCAACTAGGTGGCAGGGGTAGGGAGAGCAGGGCAGGTGGGATCCTGACTCCCAGTGTTTGGGGAGGGAATCAGGATGCAGTGTCCACACTGGGATGAGGCGAGGTGCTCAGGGATCCCCGGATTGGCATTCCCCAAGTGTCCCAGCATGGAAAAAGAGGCTCCTCGCTCTGAGGGGCAGCTTCTTGTAGCAGCAGTAGTAGAACATTTTGGGGAGCATTTCTCGCATGAGAACAAACACCCTGTAGCAAACTCAGGGATAGTCAAAGACCCTTACTGCCTGTCAGGAAGGCTCTTCTCAAAGGGAGAGGATCCCAGAGCACCAGCTTTCCCGACTCACTGACTTCATGTCCTGGAATGGAGAGCACATGGGGCACTACCCTCTGCATAATAACTCACTGTGCTCTCAGACACATCCAAGGGGCATTTGTGCTGGGAGCCAACAGGGCTGGGCAGAAGGGCTGCAAGAGCAAAAAGCCCGAGTGCACCACTAGCGGGGCCTTCAGAAACTAAAGGTGCCAAGGGACGTATCGTGACTGACTTCGGTGAAGGTCTCCTCCTCCCTCCAGGTGCGGCAAGGGCTGAGGGAAGTATCAAAACCAGTGACTGTTGACGGTGGTTATGATGAGAGGATGGTATCGGCTCCATGCTCGGAAGCCCAGCAAGGCCAGCGTCCTTTGCCCAGAGTGACCATCCAGGTGCCACTGATGCCACCATGGGACCAGGAGCAGGAAACCTGCAGTCTCTGATCTCAGAGAGCAGTTTTCATGGTCACAGGCAGCACAATGGTGACCTCAGCCTGGGCCTAATGGAGAACTAGACTCCAGTGGGAGGCTTCCAAAATGCCACTGAGGACCATCGCTCTGACCTTTTTGTGTTGCGAATGCCCTTGGCTTTATTTTACCTGTCCCCAGCACCTACTCCCTGCCTCAAAAGCTGGGTTAAATAATTTTTGAGTCTCACAAAGTGTTCAAGCATCACGCTCCAGGGTAAAACCAGCTCTCAAATGATCCAAGGCAAGGAGGAATTGAACAGCTAAATAGGATTTGGAAGTTCCGAATAGCAGGCTGAGTAACATATTTAGAACACTGCCATAGACAATTTTCTGGATCCTTGAATATAATAGCATAGGGAAAATGTGGTTTATGTAGCTAAGCATTGCTTACATGGGTGTGAAAAGAATATTGACTTAAAATTTGCCGGCTCACGTTAAGAGGAATTCTAAAGCAAAAGTATCTCATCAACACAAAACTGACGTGAGGCTCTTTTAACATGATTGAGTTGGATTCCGAAAGAAAAGAAATGAACAATGCAATTTGCTATTATTGCTCCTACTATTATACTTAAAGTGACATGTTTATTTCTATTTTAATAAAAGATAGAAGCTAAAATTCTCTTGAGCACAAAACAGCTGGGTTTAGAGAGGGTTTGATGAATTGAGCAAGTGAACGCTTCATAGAAACACTCTACCATTTGCCTAAAAGACAGTCACTGCTCAGGAGAGGACTGAGGCTATAACAATGAAAAATACTATTTCACTGAAAACAGAGCATGTTGGTGGAGAGCAGAATGAACCCCTCAACCATATTTACCATTTTAAAGTAGGCTGGTTTTTTCTCTTTTCAATCCGCAGTTAAAATTATCTTCATTTCCTCCCAGCCCCACAGCTTTGGGGAGAAGGCAGGAGTTTTAGGGGCAAGCATTGTGCTCCTCAACCCATGGATCCCAACACACTGATACACAATCAATCTCAACTTGATGAACTTAAAAAAAAGTATATAAGCCAAGATTTTGCAAGGGACAAAAGCCAACTACATAAATTAAGTGGAAAATAATTATTTGCTTATGAACCCATAAAATAGAGTGAAGCCAAACATAGTTACACTGCATTCAGGCGACTTCTCTCTCTCTCTCCCCCTCTCCATCATACACACACACAGAGCACACTTGTGCACACACTCACATGCTCTCGCTCTGGGTTGGCCTCATTCCCTCTGGCCAGCTGGCCCTATAAGTCCACCATATACCACAAAACACTCTGTTTTACAGCCTTACTATCTCTTGACCACACAAGAAAGAGGCTTCTTTCCAGTTTTTAAAATCACAGGGAAGGACTCTAATTGGGTAGCTGAGGGCATAAGCCCGTGGCCGGATTAATCACCAAAGCCAGGTGCAAGGGTTCCCTAATAGGACACCCCACTGGAAACACATATTTCAAGTCCTCTACAAGATGGGTGTGATCTTCTGAGAAAACAAAACATTACTATACCATGCTGGCAAAATTCTCATTCTACATTTCTTCTGGGAGCACAGACGAAAAAGGCACCAGGAGCCAAGATGATCACTCACTCCCTGGGCACCAGACACCTGTGGCTTTGAACCCTTGAAATGTACGTGAGATGTGCTGTTGTGCAAAATGCACACTGGATTTCAAAGACTACGAAATAAAAATATAAAAATCTTATTAATAATGGCTTATAAATAATTACATAATGAAATGATAATATTTTGGATATGTTACATTAAATAAGATCTATTATTCAAATGTTTAACTTTTTTAATGTGGCTACTAGAACATGTAAAATTACACGTTGCTTGTGCTCTATTTCTATTAGGGATGGCTGCTTTAGAAGTTGAGGATCCTAAAGGCCTTCGGGGCTTGCCTTACCACTTGAGGCAAGTGCAGAAGGGTAGGCAGCATGGAATTAACTTCCATTCTCACACAAGTGTGTCGCTAGGGTGCCCAGTATGCTTGGCTGGATGGGAATGTCTTTATTTATACCCACAAGAGTCCCTGTTTTGGTCTCTCCAAGCCAAGCCCCTCTGGGAACTTTATCAAAGATCATTGTCCATCTCTCTCCAGAGGCACAAAGCAATACCCAACTCACAGTTATACATCTTTGTCTGGGTACCAAAGCCAAGGCATAAATTCACAAGCTATCAAGCCTTCATGTCATCCTATAAAGCAGGTTGAGCAGCCTGAAGAGTGATTCAGGGTAAAATGTGCACTTTGTCAATGCCATAGTGTCACAGAGATGCCAGATCGTAGATGCAGCTACCTCCCGGCCGCAGCCTCTCCACGCACCAGTGAATCCATGCATCCGCACGGCCTTCCTGTTTGATGCTAGCCCATTTTCTGTCATGACCTGTTTTTCTGCAGGAAGCCAATTTAGGGTGGTGAAGAGAATGAAAGTCTGAATTGGAAAATTCATTGCCTTTCACTCAGAAAGCTTTAGATGGGAAACAAATTTAGATAATACAGCCTTGTTTGTTTCTGTGTACGGAAAGCACACTGGACATTGCATATCTCACCGAGAGCCCCTCTTGGCACCCCCGAGAGAATGCACACAGGTATCTGCCTCTGGCTGGAAGGAGGATTTAGAGATGTCTATTTTAGTCAAAACCTGCCCCTAAAAGCTTGTGACCTAAAAGAAGCCCTCCAACCTTCCTGCCTGCCAGCTCCTGTCTCAGTTATGTAATAAGGCATCCAAGGACACTTAAGAATATATTCGCAAATGCAAACTACAGTGCGCCCTGCTTAAATCCCTCCAGCGTTGCCCACACCAATGAAAATAAAACGCAAAGGCTTGCCATGGCCTCTAAGACCTGCAGATCCCCCACCGCGCTTCACCTCTCACAGCCCCTCAGCCAAGCAAGCCTTGCTGTTCCCTGAGGAGATGGGGCTGGTCCTGCCACAGAGCCCTTCCCTCTGCGCACCATACTCTTCCCTCCCGCCTGAAAAGGGTCTTTCTAGATCAACCAGTCTAAATAAGTCCAACCCCACCCCACTCCCAGCCAGACTCCAGGTCACCCTATTTTCTTCAGGACACATAGATTTCTAGACAAAATCATCTTTCATCTGCTTAGCATCTCATTGTCTTCCTTCCCCTGATGAGGAGTGTGCTCTGTGAAGGCAGTGACCCTGTTAGGATTGTTCTCTCCTCAAGTCTCTGTGTCCCCAACTGTGTGTGATAAGGGAGTGAATTACATTTACACATGCACATGCATGCGTGTGCACACACTCACACATGTACCCGACATGTGCCCCCCCCAACACACACATAGGGGCCAGGAGGATGGAAGGTAAATAGTACCTAAAGGGCAGTTAGGTAGGTGTTACGGGTTGAATTGCATCTCCAAAATTTGTATGTTGAAGACCTAACTCCAAGGACCTCAGAATGCAACCTTGTTTGGAAATAGGGTGATTGCAGATGTGACTAGTTAAGATAGAGTTACACCAGAGGACAGTGGGTCTAATCCGATATGACTTGGGTCCTTATACAAAGGGGCAATCTGGCCACAGACAGCACTCACAGGAGAACGCCACATGAAGATGAGGGCAGAGGTCAGGGTGTTCTCTGCACACTGAGGAAAGCTGAAGACTGCAGACTGCCAGCACCCCCAGAAACTTAAGGAGAGGCCTGGGGCAGTCTTCCCCCCAGCCCTCAGAAGGAACCCACCCTGCCACCAACACCTTGACCTCAGACTGCCAGCTCCGGAACTGTGAAAGAATACATTTCTGTGGTTTAGGTCACCTGGTTTGTGGTCCTTTGTTCTGGCAGCCTGGGAAACTATTACAGTAGGTCTAATGAGATTCAAATAACAGACACAAGTGCTTTCTTATGGTGTGAGGGGACAGACCAATCCTCTTTCTTTTGCTCACGGCTTGCAGCTAGAACAGACATCACTGTTGCCCTACAGGACCAGTGCAGGAAGCAGTTGGGAAGCTGTGATAGGCTGTCCTGCTGAGACCATGGCCATTACTTCATCCCACCATGGAAAGGCATAAAGACCACCCCCTTCACCAGGCCCAGGCAGCTGCCAACCTCTCTGTTTATCAGCTTAAATCCCAGCTCAGCATGTGACAGTGTCTTGAAGAGGCCCTGATCCATGGCAGTTGCTCAGCAAACATGACTTCCCTTCCTTCCTGTCCTGCAGCAAAACAGACCCGTTCCTAAAGCGGGTCTCACATCGCCAGGCCCTATGAGCTACTGTGTTCATTTGTTCAAGTACTCATTCACGATGAAACAGTCATTGAAGGTTTACTGAGTGCTAAATTCATTGCAGGGCCGCAAGAATGCAAGGACAGACGGTGCACTCTCTCCACCCACAGACCCTGTGTCTGGCGCCAGCGCAGCGCCAGCAACAGGACAGGACAAAGGCTGAAAGAGCCGTGGTCTCGGGGATGGGGAGCGGCCCGCACACCGAGCCACCAGAGGGGGAGAGCTGCCAGGTGGAAGAATGTCTGTCTGGGGGACTGAGAGACCTACCCACACAGCCAGGACGGAAGAGCCAGGTCCCCAGAGCAAGGCAACCCTCTGAGGGGAACCCGGAATCCTACGGTCCCTTCCTTCCCTCCAGGCGTTCGCTGACTCCTGAGTGGGGAGGCCGAACTGGACGTGGCTGCTCAGAGAGAGAGAACCGAGCCGTCTTCTATAGTTTCTTGGGTTCCAGGAGCCAAAAGCCGTAGTTTAGGGCCACCAAAGAGGTCAGGATCCCAGAGTCAAGCAGAAAGGCGAGAGTCTAAGCGTCGCAGCCCCTTTTCCCTCAGAGACACCTGCCTGCTGGTCAAAGGCGTGAACGGACACGGAGACCCAGGAGGAAACCGCGGGAAAAGGCTGAGGAGCCACTCTGGAGGACGGAGTCACGGTGCGGAGGACACGGTGACGGCGCGGGAGGACAAGGTCACGGTGCGGAGGACACGGTGACGGCGGGGAGGACAGAGTCACGGTGCGGAGGACACGGTCACGGCGCGGGAGGACAGGGTCACGGCGCTGGGAGGACAGGGTCACGGCGTGGGAGGACAGGGTCACGGCGCGGGAGGACAGGGTCACGGCGCGGGAGGACAGGGTCACGGCGCTGGGAGGACAGGGTCACGGCGCGGGAGGACAGGGTCACGGCGCTGGGAGGACAGGGTCACGGCGTGGGAGGACAGGGTCACGGCGTGGGAGGATACGGTCACAGCACAGGGAGGACACGGTCACGGCGCGGGAGGACACGGTCACGGCGCGGGAGGACACGGTCACGGCGTGGGAGGACACGGTCACGAGGCGGAGGACACGGTCACGGCGCGGGAGGACAGGGTCACGGCGCGGGAGGACACGGTCACGGCATGGGAGGACACGGTCACGAGGCGGAGGACACGGTCACGGCGCAGGAGGACACGGTCACGGCGCGGGAGGACACGGTCACGGCATGGGAGGACACGGTCACGAGGCGGAGGACACGGTCACGGCGCGGGAGGACACGGTCACGGCGTGGGAGGACACGGGCACGGCGCGGGAGGACAGGGTCACTGCGCGGGAGGACACGGGCACGGCGCGGGAGGACACGGTCACGGCGTGGGAGGACACGGGCACGGCGCGGGAGGACAGGGTCACTGCGCGGGAGGACACGGGCACGGCGCGGGAGGACACGGTCACGGCGCGGGAGGATACGGTCACGAGGCGGAGGACACGGTCACGGCGCAGGAGGACACGGTCACGGCGCGGGAGGACACGGTCACGGCGTGGGAGGACACGGTCACGGCATGGGAGGACACGGTCACGGCGCGGGAGGACACGGTCACGAGGCGGAGGACACGGTCACGGCGCGGGAGGACACGGTCACAGCGCGGGAGGACACGGTCACGGCGCGGGAGGACACGGTCACGCGCGAGAGGACAGGGTCACGGCGCTGGGAGGCGCGAGAGCATCGGCCTCGGGGGCTGACGAGGAGGGCTGCTCCGCACACGCCCCAGGCACTCTGCCGGAAGCCCGAAGACCCTTATCCTAGCACAGCGTTTCTCTAAATGCAGTCCGTGGATCCCCGGGGGCTCCAGATACTCTTCCGGACACTTGCCCTTTTTGCTGTGTTGACCTTTGCCCTGACGGGAGAGGAGGGGCCCGGTGCACCGCAAACCACGGCAGTGGCACCAACGTGTATCAGTCGTCACCGCATCCATTACCACCAGGCTCTGGCAGGACACCAACCAACAGGCAAAGCCAGTTCCACAGAAGAGTACGCTTGGCGATGCAGCAAAATACATTAATTTTGTGAAATCTTGACTCTGCAGTAAACATTTTTTGTAATATTGCGTGGCAAAATGGAAATACACAGAAAGCACTTCTAATGCAAACTGAAACACAATGTGGTCTCCAGGAAAAGGGACTGTGATTTTTTGAGTTGCAAGCCAAATGAAGCTCTTTTTTCATGGAACAACATTATTACTTAAAGGAAAAACTGACAGACAAATTATGGTTAATCAGACTTGAATTGGCCGACATTCTCAAAAATGTAAAAAGTGAACCTGTCTTTTAAAGGAAAAATACTGACAGTACAGTATGTAAAATTTGAATTTAAGTGAAATTTAGAATTTTTGAAAACTTGAATCTGCCACCATTAACTTGACAACATTCACATATTTAAAGACTTTTCTGATAAGATTGATGATGATATTAATGAATGTTCTTTTTTGATATTATATAATAAAATGTAGCAACATGTGCAAGATTTCTATAAATCAATGACCAATATTTTTCAAATGACTAACACATGATATATATAACATCATGCATGGATAAAAGTTCCATTCAAAGGACAAGATATAATAATGGATTTTCATGTAATAGACTACAAAAAGTTCTTTGATGTGGTTTCATATTTCACATTGTGACTTATCTTTAAGAAACTACTACTTGTGGAGTTCCATTGTAATATTAAAGAATGACCATAATCATCTCAAAAGGATACTAAAATACTCCTCCCTTTTCCAATTAGATGTGTGTGGAACAGATCTTTGTACACCTTAATAAAAACAATGTATTGAAACAGGTTGAATGCAAAAGCAGATATAGGAACCTACCTGTCTTTCCCTAAGCCAGAAATCAAAGAGATTTGAAAAAAGTATAAAATGATATTATTCTTATCACTAATTTTTTTTTAAAACAAAGATATTTTTTATAAAATATATTTTTAGGTTTACATGGAATAGGTTTATGGTTATTGTTTTAAATGAATAATTACATGTTATAAAAGTTTCTTAGTTTTTGATATGGAAAATATCAACACAGATATATAATCTACATTAATAGAAGCTCTTTGGGAACCTCAGTAGTTTTTTTACGATATAAAGGAATCCTGAGATCAAAAGGTTTGAGAAATATTAATCTGGAACAATTTTCAAATTTGACCATATGCTAGGCCATAAGGCAAATCTTGACAAATTTCAGTTTTGAAATAATTCAGAAAATGTTTTCTTACTGGAGTGGAATTAAGTTAGACATCAATAAAAAAAGAACAACTAGGAAATCCCCAATATTTAGAAATTAATCCATTTGCTTCTAAATATCCTATGTGTCAAGAAGAATCTCAGTAAAATTTAGAAAATATTTTAAAGTAGATTATAATTAAAATATGGCATGTCAAAATTCATGGTGTCTAAATAAAGGTGTACTTAGAAATTTATAGCACTAACTGCATATGTTAGAAAAAAGAAAAGATGAAAAATAAGAGATACTTATTTAGAAGCAGAAATAAGAACAGAAGTAAATTGAGCCCAAGAAAGTAGAAGGGGGGGTAATAAAGTCAGAAATAATGGCTTAAAACACAAATATCCAATGGAGAATCAGCATATAACAAAAGGTGGTTCTTTGAAAAAACTAAAAATTAATAAACCCTTAAAACACTCATCAGGAAAAATGGAGAAGGCATAAATTACCAATATTGAACATAAAAGATGTCTTTAAATAAATTGTAAGATGATATGAAAAATATTACATACAAAGTGTAGAAAATCAAAACTTAGGCCGGGCGCGGTGGCTCACGCCTGTAATCCTAGCTCTCTGGGAGGCCGAGACGGGTGGATTGCTCAAGGTCAGGAGTTCGAAACCAGCCTGAGCAAGAGCGAGACCTCGTCTCTACTATAAATAGAAAGAAATTAATTGGCCAACTAATATATATAGAAAAAATTAGCCGGGCATGGTGGCGCATGCCTGTAGTCCCAGCTACTCGGGAGGCTGAGGCAGGAGGATCGCTTGAGCCCAGGAGTTTGAGGTTGCTGTGAGCTAGGCTGACGCCACGGCACTCACTCTAGCCTGGGCAACAAGTGAGACTCTGTCTCAAAAAAAAAAAAAAAAAAGAAAATCAAAACTTACCAAACCTGATAGAAAGAAATAGAAAATATGAATAGTTCTATACCTCTTAAAGAAATTGAATCTCTAAGTCAAAGGTTTCTTTCTATAAGAAAAACTCCAGGCCTGAATTAATTCAAATATTTTAAGAGGAAATTGCATTAATTATAAACATTTTTTTATAAAACATAAACCTCTTTTCAATTCATTTGATGAGGCAGGATAACTTTGTTTTTTTGTTTTTGTTTTTGGGTTTTTTTGAGACAGAGTCTCCCTTTGTTGCCCAGGCTACAGTGAGTGCCGTGGCGTCAGCCTAGCTCACAGCAACCTTGAACTCCTGGGCTCAAGCTATCCTCCTGCCTCAGCCTTCTGAGTAGCTGGGGCTACAGGCATGCACCACCATGCCTGGCTATTTTTTTCTATATATATTAGTTGGCCAATTAATTTCTTCCTATTTGTAGTAAAGACGGGGTCTCACTCTTGCTCAGGCTGGTTTTGAACTGCTGACCTCAAGCAATCCACCCGCCTCAGCCTCCCAGACTGCTAGGATTACAGGCGTGAGCCACTGCGCCCGGCCAGCCAGGATAACTTTGATAAAGAAACTTGACAAGAACTTGATGAGAAAGAAAAATTACCAGCCAATTTCTCCTATGAATGTATATAAAAAATTCTAAATAAAATACTAGAAAATGTAAGACCATTATATATAAATGGGATAATATAACATGACCTAGTTGCATTTATTTTAGCAATGCAAAACTGGTTTACCATTCAAAATTAATGAAATGTGATATACTATTATATAGAGATACTTCTGGCTTCCAGTTCAATGTGTAAAAAGCTTAGAAGTCTTCAGTCCCATCTTCACCATAAGAACAACAACTACAACAAAAAAACACTGAATAAACTGAAAATCAACCGTTCTTATATCCTTCAGAGAATTGAGGTCCCAAGGTGAACTACTGTCCTGAAATGGAAGAGACAGACAGGCTGGCAGATACAGAGAACCTCAGCTTAAAAGGTGCAGAAGCCCTTAGCTGGACAAGTTTGAGAGCTTAAAACTCCAGGAGGAGCCAGTCTTAGGGACCCCACACTACCACGAGTTTCACCTGCAGAAGCCCTACCACATAGTCACTGTGAAGGCCCCTCATACTCCCCAGGAGGGATTGAGGGGAGCAATCATTTTAAAATATGTCCAGAGCATTCTGTTCTCCTTAACTGCTGCCTTTTCAAAATTAAATAATTCAAACTTAAAGCTGCTGCAACTTCAAGTTATTCCAATCCTTGAGAGGAATGTGGCTATGCAGCCTGAGTCACAGGTATGCAGCTGCAACTTCTGCCTTTTTTTCTGTAAATAATTAAGAAGACCTAAGGGCACCAGAGATAAAGCCCTCTCCAATCAGGACCTCACCTAGCAGAGTAATAAAGTAACCTTCCTTGGAATGTAGCAACGTACAACCAATCAAATAACTGGTTGGTAATGCATGCACTGGTCTCCTTTGGAGAATGTTATAATCCCGCTAAAATGCCTCTGTCTCTGCCTATGTAAGTGAAACCTCTCCATTTTGGAATGCTGACCTCATTCACTTAGAGTCAGTGTCTTCTGGGTGGCTATCCTCAAGATTTTTTCTTGAATAAACTCTCTACTTAATCATATTTTCTGAATCTCATGATTTAAGGTTGACACCGACAAGAAAAGCTATTTTACCAGAGCCTAACTTGGATTCTACCAGGGCCAAGTAGACCTAGGGAAGGGGAATGCCCAACTCAGGCTCGCTGAAAGGCTGAGACCTGGTCATGGGGCTGTAAAACACTTCCTCTCCCCCACCTCACCAGCATAGCCCTAGGCTCCCATCTAACATAATCACAGAGTGTTAAAAGTCAAAGAACTGCAAGCCTTAGACTGTATTTTAAAAGTTTCTAGGAAAACCGAAAGACACTGGGGGAAACAAAAACAAGGGAACTAGAGGAAAGTTTAGCCTCTGACAGCAGAGCTGCAATAAGCAGTTAACACAGCCTCACACCCCGCCAGGTAAACATGAGCCTCAAGCTAAAGTCCTATCTACTCAGCACATCACATGAACTTTCAACCAAAAAAATAACAAAGTGTGCTGACAGCCATAAAACACTGTCTGAAGAGACAGTACAAGCATCAGAACCAAACTCAGATATGGCAGAGGTTTGGGAATTATCAGACGGGGAATTTAAAACAACTATGATGGATGTGCTAAGGATTGTAATGGACAAAGTGAGCAAGAGGCAACAGAGCAGATGATTAATGTGAGCAGAGAGATGGAAACTCTAAAAAAAGTTAAAAAGAAATGCTTGAAATCAAAAGCACTATAACAAAAATGAAGAATGCCTTTTATGGGCTTGTCAGTAGACTAGATATGGCCAAGGAAACAGTGAGCCTGAAACTATGTCAATAGAAACTTCCAAAGCTGAAATGCAGAGAAACAAAGAATGAAGAAGAACGGAATATCCAAGAACTGCAGTATGATTACAAAAGTTGTAAATTATCATATGTAATAACAATCCCATTATGACAAGAAGCATTGCATACCAAGAAATAAATCAAGCAAAACATTGCACACAATTGACATACAAAACTATAACATATCATTGAGAGAAAGTAAATAAGATATACATGAAAGAATATACCATGTTCATAGATTGCAAGACCCCAAATTGAAAGAAGTTTATTTTTTCCAAATCTATTCAGTACAATTCTGATTTAAAATCTCAGAAAGTTTTTTTTTATGAAAAATAAAAAAACTGATTCTATAGTTTTTAGGAAATGCAAAGGTCCACAAGCAGCCAAGATAATCTCAAAGAACAAAGTCTTGAATTATCAGCTATCAAGACTTATGATAAGTTTATGGAAACTAAGATACAAACACAGACAAATGGATGAATAAAACAGAAAAAGAAGTTCAAAAACAGACCACACGAAATTATTGTACTTGTGGAGAAGGTATCAGAGCAATGGTGAAAAGGTGATGTTTTCAATAAATAGTCAATTGAGGATCTTTATTTTAAAAAATAAACCTTGACTCCTATCTTATATCTTAAGCAAAAATCAATTCCATTTGGATTATAGATATAAATGTGAAAAGTAGAACAAAAAGTTTGTAGAAGAGAATGTCTTCATAGTCTCAGGTAGCAAACGTTTTTTTTTTCCAAGACACAGTAAGTATTAAACGTAATAGGAAAAATAATAGAAATTAGTCTACATTAAAATTAAGAACTTCTGTCCAACAAAGATAACATTAAAAAGTGAAAAAGAAAACCACAAGAATGGAGAAAGCATTTGCAATATGTAAGCTGACAGATAATTCAAATCTGCAATACACAGGGAAGTCTCCATACCAATTTAAAAAAGGGAAAGGTAGACAAGCTAATAGAAAACTGGGCAAAGGATTGAATTTAACTTTACAGAAGATATAAAGTGCCCTATAAACACATAAAAAGGTACTCGACATCCTCAATCAACAGGAAAAATGCAAATTAAAACAAGGCAACAGCACTACACCCCTTCAGAATGACAAAACTTAGACAGGCAGGAGCCATTGTGAACAAGAATGTGAAGGAACTCAAATGCCCATGCACCGCTGGGGGAGTGTACACTGGCAAACCTCTTTGGAAATTTCTCTAGTGGTATCTATTAAGGTTGAATATATGCATACACTATGATCTAAAGTTTCTTCTTTTAGATATTGAACAAACTAATTTTGTACAAATAGCACCGAAAAACATGTATAAACATATTCATAGCAATATTATTCATAATAGCTTCACATCAGAAATGACCCAAACATCCATTAGTAGAAAAATGGGTATTTAAACTCTTGTATGTTCATAGAATGAAATTCAATATAAGAATTAATACAAATAAATTTCAGCTATATGCAACTATATGGATGACACAAAGAGAATAGTAAATAAAATACATCAGACACAAAAGAGTACACACTGTATGATTCCACTTATTTAAAATTCAAAAACAGATAGAGCCAATGTATGATGATGGGCATGAGAACAGTGGCCGCTGTGGAGAGGTAAGTGGCTGAGAGGAGACACGGGGGGCTTCGAGGGCTTGTCCTACTGAGTGGCCTTGTCCATGTGCTGCTTGCCCTGGTGCGTGCACTTTGTAAAAATAGATCAGGCTTCACTCCCATGAAAAGTTTGCCTTAAAGAAGTTAAAAAAGCTGGGGGTGGGGGGGAGTGTCAATTCTACCTGGAGGCTGAGGAGCAAGAGAGAGTTCTAAAGAGTCTACACATAGTCTCTGTTTTCCTCCTTTGGAGGAAACAAACACCCATTTTCCTCTTGTGGGCAGACGGTGTTGTCTTCTTGTCCAGCCTTGTGCTACTCACAGATCTCCAGGCAGTCACTGACACAGGGTGGCTGGGGGTCAGCACATCTTTGGTGAATGAGAAGCAAAAGAAATGCTTTTCCTCACCATTGAAATTCTCTTTAGGATGGTTCTTTGTAGAGGTTGGCCTCTTTCTTGCCATTTCTTGAATCTGGCTGTCTTGTGATCTGCTTGGGCCAAAAGCATTGGCAGAAGCAATTATGGGCCTTGCATGCTTCCACGGCTGCTGTTGGAGCCCTGTGACTGCTGAGTGAACAAGCCAGCCTGTTGGAAGGTGCGAGGCCACATGGAGGAGGGCCAGAGCATCCCAGCTCACAGCCCGCCAACCTCAGAATCACAGCCCTTTGGCTGACCTGATGTCAACTACAGAGGCAGGAGGGAGCCCAGGCAGGACCAGAACCACCCAGCTGACCCACTCATGAGCAATAACAAATGGTTGCTATTTTAAGCTAGTTAATGGAATAGTTTGATAGGCAAAAATAGTTAGCTGGCTAAACAACTCCCAGGAGAAGCTTTTGCATAAACAACAATAAAAGTGGGGCTCCCGTGGTTGGCAGCATGAGCTGCACACACAGGCAGTGGCCCTGGAAAGCTCTCTCTTGTGTCGGCTGGCCAACCCACTTCCACCCCTCTCTGCTTTGCCTATCTTTGATAGGGGAGCTACAAATGCTGCAACTGATATCTGGGCTTCTGTCACAGCTGGGTGTGTCCAGCCATGTAACACAGTTCTGGTCAGTTACATAGAAGCAGAAACCTGCCGATGACACTTTTCTTCTCTCTTCCCAATCATAAGCATAATACCTAGAGGTGCCACAGCTGAAAGGAGTTCTATACAGCATCGTGGAAGAGAGTTGCCAGATTTAGCAGAAAAGAAAAAAATCTATCTATCTATACATACATAATTAGCTAAAAGAAACACAGGCCATTCAGGTAAATTTGAATTTAAGATAAACAAAGAATTTATTAGTATTAAATATGTTCCAAATATACCATTGTCCCAAACTCTGTCCTTGAGCCATATGTCAGCCCTGGGTGCCTGGGGTACCTGTCCAAAGGCTTCCTGTGGGTGACTTAAACCCCCACTTGCTTGCACTTCTGAGGTGGGAAGGGTTTCCTGTCACAGATGCCTCCGTGCTAGCCCAGTGCTATGTCCTGTCTTCCAGGGCGCTGAGTGAGAAATCTAGGAGCAGCCTCATTTTCTCTTAATTTTGTAAAGAATAATTCTTTCCCTTTGGAAGCCTATAATATTTTCTTCTGGTCCTTGAAGGGCAGTGACATGGCCAGCTGGGGCCAAGTGGGCGTCTCTTTCTCACGTCTTCACTAGAACTCTGTTGGCTGGGTTCCTCTAGAGACTCTCACCTTTCACAGCTCCAGAGTTCCCAGGTGTTGCTGAGTGAATGCCACTCCTGCCCTGTCACTCTGTCATCTTTCTACTAGCTCTGATGGTGCTTTTCCCATACAATTTTCATCTCTGAATATGTTTCTCTAGGCTCTGAGATATGTCTTCTACTTAATCTTCCAGGCTGCCAATTTGTGTCTAAGTAGAGGATATCATCCCTTTGAAGATATGTACTTAAATTTTTTAATTTCAAAAATCCTTCAGTTCCAGTTCATGCTGTAATTGGATTCTATAAGTGCTCTTCCTGATTTTTGGTTCTAGCTGCCATCTGCTTCCTGCGGCAGTGCTGTTCCTGTGTGACTACACATTCTTCTCTCCCTGCCTCCTGGGAGGCCTTATACCCCTCGGTTTCCTCCCTTGCCTGTGTGCAGCTCTCTTCACCCTCAGAGCCATGCCCCGCTGCTGGGCAACGTTGGTGGTGGCGGCCCACAGGTGGTGCAGGCACGGCAGTCTCTGCTCCTGCGGGCCCAATGTTGAGGGACTCGGGGCCCTGCCTGTGGCTGGGAAGCAAGCACCGGCTCCTACCTTTCCCCACTGCGAGGCTGTTGCTCTCTCAGTCTCTCAGGTGGGCCACTAGGATCACCTGATTGGTTTCCACAGGGCTGCTTGAGGGCAGAGCACGCTGGCTGGCTCTGCCCTCCTGGGCAAGCACATAGGTCTCCATCAGCTCCGTAAGGGCACTATAGTTAGTCCCAGCCTCACCCAGGCCTCTGCCTCAGGTGCCCCGGTGCCTCCCAGCTCAGAGAGGACCCACCCTCAGCCTCTTACACCCTGTAGGCCTCCCCCAAACCCTACCGCCAGCCTCTGCTGAGCTCAGGAAAGGCAGCTGGTAGTTGAGAGACTATGTGCAAAAGGGACCAGGGACGAGTTGTTTCCCCACCATCTTCCCAGAAATGCCCAGGCCTTGTACTTTCTATACTTTTCATTCTTAAAGTTTTGAATTTTGTATAATTTTGTATTGCATTCTTCATCAAAAATAAAAAAGAAAGAAAACTATTTTTAACACAAAAAAGAGGTTTATTTAAAGCATAACAAAAAAAGAAACAAATGTATTTGACTCTATTAGATCAGAATTTTTAGATTTTTATAGAAGAAAAGGGAAAACTTCTCTTTTGTCCTCTGAAGGTTCACTGAAAATCACCTGACAAAGGGCAGAGGAAGAGAAGAAAGGGCAGATTTATTAACCCACACGGGGGAAATCACAGGGTGATTACCCCACTGCCCAGCGGGGTACAAGTGTCATATACCCTTCTTCTTAGGGGGAAGGGAGATGAGGAAGTGTGGGTAATTTTAGGCGGATTGTAAATGATTTTTAGGGGAATTCAATGGGCTTGAAGAACATACAATGGCCTGGGACAAAGTCTTTTGGGCCCACAGAGCAGACAATGGTTTGTGACAAAAGTCTGTCCCGGTTTGTTGACAGACTTCAGTCTTTTTTCTGTGATGTGAGTTCAGTTAATGAAAACTCAGGGAAAGGACCAAAGGTAATTGTCTTCTTCTTTTTTGGGTCCAGACTTTAGGCAGATAAAGGAATGAAGAAAACAGCTTTGTTTTGTGCTGTGGGAGAGACAGGGGCAGGGCCCGGGGTGAGGTCAGAGGGACCTTGAGGCCTCTTCTTCAATCCAGCATGTCAAAGGGCTGTATTTTGGGGCATCAGTTTCTGAGCTCCAACATTGCCTACTTCCAAGGCTATGTCTAGCAAAAGGCTGGAAACCACTGTGTCCAGCAGCTGTGGACTGGTTAAGTTAACCATGGTATATCCACACTAATGGAGTACCTTGACTGTGAAGCTATAAACAAGGGTAAAGACCTAACTGTGCCTATGCAGAGAGAGACCACCTGGTTTTAATGGTAAGAGGAAAAGCCTGGTGCAGGAGAGAGTACAGGGCTCAGCAAACTTTTTCTGCAAAGGGCCAGATGGTAACCATTTTAGGCTTGAGGCTACATGTGCTCTCGGTGAAACTACCCAACTCTGTCCTGGTAATAAGAAAGCAGTCATGGACAATAATACACTGAGTATGGGTGTGTTCCAGTAAAACTTTATTTACAAAAAAGTTTTGTAAATAAATGGGCATCAGGTTGAATTTGACCCACAGACCATAGCCTGCCAGCCCCTAGTGCAGCAGGTACACCCTAAGGCAATCCCCCAGTGAGCTGCACTTTTATGTAATCTACTCCCCTTCAGTGCCTATGGATCCTGACTTGCTTCTTAACTAATAGCATATGGCCAATCCAAGGGATTTTACAGATGTAATTAAGATCCCAAATCAGGTGGTTCTGAGTTAATCAAAAGGGCAGGCTTATCTTGGGCAGGCCTAACTAACCTAATTACATGAAATCCCTTAAAATAGGCCCTCCTTTAGATTATAGGCTCTCTTTTACTGGCTTTGAAGACACAAACAGTCATGGTTTCTATAGCTGTAAGGAGATGAAGTCTTCCAACAACTCAAGGGAGCTTGGAAGCAGATCTTTCCCCAGTTGAGCCTCTGATTAGAATGCAGCACAGCCAGCATGTTAATGCAGCCCTGTGACACCCTGTGCAGAAGAACCAACCCAGCAGAGCCACACCCAGACTCCTGACCCACAGAAATGGTGAGATTATGAATATGTGTGTTGTTTTAAGCCACTAAATTTGTGGCAATTGGTGACACAGGCTAGAAAACTAGTACACCTATTTTATAAAGTTGGCTATCGTTTATGTAAAAAAGGAAAAAAAGAACAAGACTTTTCAGAGTATAGCTCTGTGTATTATTTGCATATTTAAACCACATAAATATATTACTATTTGAAAAGTTAAATTCTTTTTGGAAATTTCTTGCTTTCCCATTTAGTAATCAAAATTCACTTTTCAGATTTGTACCTTTCATATTTCCATTACTATTTATCCTCATAGTATCTTTTGTTTTTTGTGGGTTTTTTTTTGAGACAGAGTCTCGCTTTGTTGCCCAGGCTACAGTGAGTGCTGTGGCATCAGCCTAGCTCACAGCAACCTCAAACTCCTGGGCTCAAGCGATCCTTCTGCCTCAACCTCCTGAGTAGCTGGCACTACAGTCATGTACCACCATGCCCGGCTAATTTTTTCTATATATATTAGTTGGCCAATTAATTTCTTTCCATTTATAGTAGAGACAGGATCTCGCTCTTGCTCAGGCTGGTTTTGAACTCTTGACCTTGAGCAATCCACAAGCCTCGGCCTCCCATAGTGCTAGGATTACAGGCGTGAGCCACCGCAGGCGGCCTGTCATAGTATCTTTTACCTTGATTCTTTTCTATATCAAAGCTACCAACATAACATGCTTCGTTTTCTTTAGAATGTCTTTCTTTTTATCTCAAGTCTCTGTGCTCAAAAGGATATGCCTTATTTCATCAACCCTGAATGAATTCCCTGGCCCTTTCTCAGCTCTTGCTCTCCCAGCAGCGACACAGGGACCAGCAGGAGACACTCAGATAAGACTTGCTGAATGAATCCCGGTGACTCCTACCTTGGTGCATGTGTACTTGCCAAACCCACTGGGATGACTCCCGTGCCTGCAGCCCCACCCCCTGCAGTCTAGATTCCATCCTCCACTTGGAAAATGAGCTTCTCCACAGAACAAGCTGTCTTGCCGCCTCCGTACTTCCCACCTGCCATCAAGAGATGTTGATGAAACATGATTCCTTTAGGCCTTTTAACCATCTTTTGGGAATATGTTATACGGAGAAGACATAGCGATGGCAACAGAAAAACATGGACATCTGTTCTTCTCTGGCTCGTGTTCTGAAAACAACTTTCCATTTTTCTAGCAGGCTGTCACTCAGCTCATCTATCTTCCTGTGGCCGCAGCTCACAGGGACAAAGCTAAGAGACTGTGTCTCAGTCTCCCTGCCCCCTGGCCGGTCAAGGCAGTCATCCACCCTGATCAATGCCCATTTTAGGAGGTGTGAATAATCTGCCATCAAGCCACCTGTCCCAGCTCATTGTTTGCTTAGGCTGATGCCCTGGCAAATGGACCCCCACTTTGTTCTGAAGATGGAGACCCCCATGCACATGTGTTTCCCCACAACTCAGAATCTATATTGTTTTATTTATTCTCTTCCAGCCTCTCTCCTCTGCCCACAATGGGTCTCTGGAGCCAAAAGGAGGGTGGTAGGAGTTGAAGAGAGAGATAAAGAAAGAAGATAGCAGCCTGAGCAAGATGACCCTGAGGTGAACAAAGGTGTCCCTGAGTATGAACAAAGGTCTGAGAGGATTGGGCAGGCTGCCCTGGGGTCTCACTGGGTCTGACAAGGAGCTCCCTTGGCCTAACCCAGCAGTGACACAACCTCAGGTGCAAGGGTGGGCCTTGCATGTGCACACACATGCACACACGTGCTCATGGGTATGCACACACAGTCTTTTCCCTTCAGTGGGGTGCCCTGTGATGCTAATCAGAAGTCAGCTGACCTGTCCTAGCACTAGCAGGTGTGTGGGAGCCCCAACAGCACCCTGGGAATACTCACCACCTGCTAAGAGCACCCAGACAACGTGCTACCCATCTCTGGAACCCCCTTGGCTGACTCTTGAGCAAAATATCCTCCCATTCTGCATTCTTTAACCCCGTAGGTGACGCCTGCCTGGCTCCCAGATACCCTGTGCCCTATCCAAGCACCATCCAAGTCCCCAAACCCACAGAGAGTCACACGGCAGAGTAGCTGGTTAGGGTTGGGGAGAGAGGAACATATCAACCACACAAACATGCAAGATTTCCTCAAGCGGCCATAAAAAATGCCCAACTAAATGTAAAGTACCAATAATGAGGGGGAAATACAATACATCGTTAAGTTTTTATAAAAGGCAGATTATGAAACAGTATGGACTACAATCTCTACGTATATCCATTTTGACAATATCCTAAGTTTCCCTGGAACTCCTGACTCACTAACCGCCCATCCCTCTGCATCCCCACCTGCACGTCCACACTCATTTCAACCTTGGCAAGTCCTACACTGAGACAGGGACCCCCCAGCGGCTCCTCCCACATCAGGAAAAGTGATCCTATTCTTCCTGATGCTCGGAGCCCACACAACTCCCCTTTCTCTCTCACCCAGCACCCAGCTCATCAGCAAAGCTTGTTAGCGCTACCGTGAGAATCTAAGTGGACCCTGTCCAGCTCACCGTGCACTGCTGCCAACTGGGAAGAGGCCCAGGGACCCACACCGCCCTGCTGGGCACCTGCCGCCTGCCACAGGCCAGAGTTACCCTCTTCGAACACCAGCTGTGTTATGTCCTGCCCTCGGGCCCCTGCAGATACCATCCAACACCTTCCTATCTCCCCGAGAATGAAATACTGACTCTGTCCTCTGACCGTATCTCCATGGCCCAGGACAGCCGGGCTTGCTCTGCCCTTGACCTCCCTCTGCCCCAGGGCCTCTGCACAGTCCTCCCTCTGCCCCAGGGCCTCTGCTTGTTTCCTTCCTTGGCCAAAAAACACATGGGTTCCCCAGATGCCCTCAGAGCCCAGGGTCTCACTTTCCCCAGGTCCCTGTGAGATGCCCCAGCACCCGTGAACCCTCCCCTTGCTCTGCCAACCCCATGCGGCCTGTCCTGTCACACAGCCCTCTGGAGAACAGCGCTCCATGACAGCAGAGATTTTCATCCGTTTGCAGGATGTTGCATCCTCAGTGGGTAGAACAGCGGCTGGCACATTAAAAAGCACTTTCTGAATATTTGTTGAATGAATTAACAGAGGAACACACTCACTGAGTAAATATTTACTTTCAGGAAGCTGGATGTGGGCATTATTTTGAGAGGCAGGAGGCTAAGACCTCTGGGCTTCTTTTGCCTATTTTTCTGTTTCTATTTCACAAGGCCTCTATTGGCCTGTGGGAGGAGTGGAGGGGGCAGGATCTTTCTAGGAAAGAATGATGCCTGATTCGGCTCCACCCCACCCCTTGCCCCTTAGTTGGGTAACTACTGTTCCCCTCCCCTGGAGACCTTAAATCGGAGTCTCTGGACTCAGGACACAGCTGGGCGTGGTGGTGAGGAACTATCCTGAAAGCTGGGGAAGAAAGGAACGTAAGGCCCCTCCCCATTTCACGCATTCGATGCCCACACAGTCTGCAGTGCCCAGCATGGAGCATCCCCTCTGGGGATGGTCCCAGACCCAGGAAAGGGACTTGCAGGCATGGGTATGGATATCTGGGGGGATCCCCCACAGTGTGGCTGAGCCTTGCCCGCCAGCGAGCACCCTCTGAGCACACAGTACTCCCTGTCCACATGTTGGTCATTCTTTGAAATACAGTGGCAAGCTGGGAAAAGCCTTCAACCAAATAGGAAGACTAAAACTAACCCACAGGAACAAAGGCTTGGAAGAGACATAACTAACAGAGGGAATATGTACACACACATAGTGCCCTCAGAGAAACAAAGAAACTACAGTACTTATAACATTAGAATGAGATACTGAAAACAAAACAAAAGAAATGGGAGCATTCAGAAAATAAGAAAAAGCTCTTTGAAATATTAAAAAATGGTAGCAGAAGTTTAGAAAAATAATAACAGAAGGACTAATAAAATTGAAACAATCTCCTGAAAAGTAAATAGCAACAAAGATAAGGAAATTAGGAGACAATGAATAAGAAAATTAGAGGCTCAGTCTAAAAGACCAAGTAGGAGCTCCACAGGCAGAGAAAACGGAGAAGAGGAGATGACATAAAAAAAAAACTGACATGAAACTTTTCCACAGACAGACAGGCCTGAGCTTCCAGACTGAAGAGTGCTCAGCACAGATGAGTGAAGATGGATCCACACTGAAGCCCAGCAATGAAGAGAAGATCCTAAAACTTTCCAGAAAGAAAATGCAGGCCAGGAATAGTATGTCAGGCACCGGAGTGTCACAGCAGCAGCTCCAGAATTGAAAGAAAAGTGAGCAACAGTTTTGAACTTCAAAGGGGAACTTATTTGTAACCTAGAATTTTGTTCCAAGCCAATCAAGTTTCAGGATAGAATAAAGACTTCTTCAGGCATGCAATTTTTAAAAATTTTCCGGGGCTTTTTATGAGGCAACTATGATAGGATGTGTACCACCAGAGCAAAGGAGTAAACCACAAAAGAAGAGAAGAGGCTCTAGAAATCAGGGCTCCAACGTAGGAGAGAGGAGAGCATGTTCCCCAGAGAGTGGTGAGGGCACATCCCAAGATGACGCCTGTGCAGCAGCTGGACAGGAAAAGTAGCCAGTGCCGACCAAAGCAAGGGGACTGGAGAGAGAGAGCCCTCCAAGAAAGATAAGGACCTGACGGGTGACCTTACGTTTCTCTGCAAGGAGTTCTGACAGAGTTTAGAGTAAGTTACTGACAGGTATAAAGAAAACAGAGGAAACAAGGTCGTCATGAACTCCAGGAAAAACAATAGGTTGCTTAAGAAAGGAAATGCTGCCATAGCAGGACACAGTGTGTTTTAGCTGTGACTCATGTAAATATTGCCAAAATATGTTGAAGAAAACATGAATGCAGATTGCCGATCTGACTGGATCGCAGCCGTCCATGTGGAGGGTGTGGTGCGGGACGCAGAGGGAGGCTGGGGGGGGGTAAGCTAGAGGAGCCTTTAGGATTTTCATCAAGGATGGGCGTTAGATAATGCCAATAATTTTAAGTCAACAAATTTTTGTTACCTGGAAACATGAAAGACCAGAAAAAAATAAGACAGCTGAAATTGACTACCTTTTGGCAGCAAAAGTTTGGATGAGGAAGAGAGTGACAGGGGGCTTCACCATGAGCCTCCTAGGACCATTTCACTCTCACATCAATCCTCATGTTATTTTGATAAAAATGAAAAAGGACAATAAAAAGTCACAGTGGGAATCATCATGCATATGTCAAAAGGGTAAAAACTTCAATTTTATAAATATAAAGAGCAGAGCACACAGCTAAAATCAACAACAGGAAGAATGGGAAAATTAACATACTACAGAATTTTCTGCCCATGTCTAGCTTATTTTCTCTTCAGTGAATAGGTTTTGTTGCCGCTAATTTATTTTGCTTCTTTAATGCAAATCCTGAGACATCGTGATGCAGCTTTGATATCTTCACATAAATTGGACGTACACGGTCCACACTGCTGTGTCTTAGTGGCTGGCCAGCGCCCAACATCCAGTAGTTTCTCAAGAAACATTTGTGGACTTTAATTAAAGTGACAAGATCCTCCTCGGGTCTGAGATTCCTCACAGGTTTTTTCAGGGATTCCTTTAAGAACCATCTGCATGAAACACATTTCTGAATTTTCTGTAAAACTTAGCAGAGATGTTAGTCATTAACTTGCTTAATGTTCCCTTCAGAAGGATCCGCAAGATAAATTCCTCTCTGACTCTAACACCCTGAAGGAGTCTCCAGTGATACTGTATTGAGTGGTGAGAACTGCATGAACTGTACTTTTGCTATCGCTTGGTTGGGCCGTGAGTTTTGTGTTCCCCCAAGCAGGTTAACACCTCCGGGGCACCTTCGGGCTGATGGATGGACAGTCTTTACACTTTTGTTAAAGCGCATTCAGGAGATGAAAAGAGAGTGATTTTCTTCCTTTTCTAAGGGGTCAATTTTAAGTGGATATATTTATTCTCGAGGACATGAATTGCATTGTCTACTTCATTACAGACCTGGTCATAAAAAAGTTTTTATTTCTTTCCCTGTTCGCACAATCGAATGTCAGATTGCTCAAGAATTTACACAACAGCTAAGATATTGCTTGGCTCTAACTTAGGTGTCTGACCCGCTGGGTGAAATGTGTGTTCACCAGTCTTGAGCCTGAAGCTGGAACCAGCACAGGAGCTCAGCCTCTCAGGAGCTCCTCAGGCCCCTCTGGGTGTGGCTGTGCCCTGGGGACAGACGTGGGACAGTGGGTTGCCACAACTCTCTCTAGTTTCTCCTTGTTGGAAATTCTTGTTCTTTGTAGATTGACTTTTGCCCAGTGGTTGATAATTTTATTGTGCTCGTCTTGAAGTTTTTCATTGTCCACAGTGGCCTTCTTATTGGAAGTACAGGAGCCAGCAAATGGCTGGAAGATGGCTTGTCACTGCACTTGTTGTCTTCAGTGCCGCTTCTCACACCACAAGCACAGTATCCTTCTTTCTTAAAGACACCCTATGTCTTCGGTGGTCACAAGCTTGTTCTCGGTGCCCGTGCTCTGCTCTGCAGACACTGAGCTTGCCACGGGCCTCACTCTCACGGTTTACTTCCATTTGTGAGAATGCTGTGGACCACCAGGCAGTTGGTCAGTGATCATTGCCGTCTCGATTTCATAAACCTGATGTGAGTGTATGATGCTGGTTGTCTGAGAAGTGGTAAAATCTGCACTGCTCGGTGGCCTAGCACATCAGAACAGTAATAATTCAATGGAGACTGCTATTCCAAGGAATAGATCCTCAAGCAAAAAATATAAAAACAAAATTACTAAACATTTTCAGATCTGTCCTAGATAACATGGTGGTCTAGACAGCTTTATCTATGTGGCAGCCTTCTCTTACCATTGAGAAGTCCCATATAGATTTCTTATTCTTAGATGTATGAACAGCATCCCACTTGAGGGACACTATGGCTCTGTGACTTACTGAGCTTGCTGTTTGGAAGGATCCAGTCACCAGGGGCCAGTGGACAAGAGAACATTCAAGGCTTCAAATTGAGGATGGGTATGCAGAATCGTTGCTTTTCGGAGGGACTCAATCTTATTCAGGGTAAGATGCTTTCAGTGAGAGTGTGGAAGTAACAGACAGCCCTTTTATTTTTATTATACTTGAGCTTGGCAACAAGACTATTGATTATTCAGTTGTCAAAATCTTTTTCAAACCAGTGGATTTCTTCACGTGAAGACTTGACATAAAAGATTCTGTCTTCAGAAGGGAGGCTGGACATGTCAAAAAGCCACTTCCCCCTTAAAGATCAATGTCACTCATGAAACACTAACCTTCTTGTGCAAGCCGAGAGCAGAGGCAGTGAGAGTTGTCTCTCTGAGGATCCTGGGCACAGTGACATAATCCACGGTTCCAGTTAAGAGCTATTACATAGACTGAACTATGGTGACGGAACAGTAACTATCCTCCCAGAGGCAGCTTCTGCAATCTTACCTATCTTTTTCAGAAACGTAGAGACACATTCTCAGGCTGGGAGCTTTTATTCCCTCCCCTGTACATACATCACCTTGGATTATCACTGTACGCCCCAGGACCATCACCATGTGAGCCCAAAATATCCAAACAGATCCTTGGTGATGAAATGGTCTTGGTAGCTTTCAACCATGATTTGATTCAATGCACTATCATTGTTCATCCAGTCAGCTGTTCTGTGTTGGTAATAACCACAAAGCCTGGGGGGGGAGGGTCCCTGTTCACTGGCTAGGTCTCCACATTGCCCTGCTAGAAGATATCGACATAGGGGGTATGGTGCCAGGATCAACAATAACTCAGGTCCATCTAATATCACTGCCGGTCCTTAACCAGGAAGAGCACAGGCCCTAGGAGGACAGGGCTGGTTCACTGGCAGGTGGTGTATAAAAATAGGCGCTCTGTCTGCCGAGTCAAGTAAATTAAAACTGATGTTTGAAAAACAAAACCTTTATACCTCTTTACATTCTAAATTAGGTATTTGTTTCATGCTGGATATAACATGGCCTTTTAACTCTTAAATTATCTTACAGCTAACAATTTTCCCATCACTCATAACTGAATTGTGTTAGTCACACTTACAGAAAGTAGAGATGATTTTATATAGTTATTATACAAAGTCTTGTTAAGATGGTCTCAGAAATTCTTCTGCCTTTCATGTTGGCAAAATGTTTCCCAATTTTCTATAGTTCTTGTTCTCTTTTCTATTTCCCTTTATAATTTTCCTAATCAGGTCTTGTCTTTTAAGAGGAGTCATATATGTTTTAAATTTAGAACACAACATAAATGACTCATTCCTGCTAAATAGGACTTTACCATTTGTCATCTGGTTCCAGGATTTTTGGAGACGACAACAGCTCCCTTGAAGCGAATTTCTGTTTGGTGGACTCCAGCCAGAGGCAAGGCCTATTGTTGCACAAAGTTCTCAGTAAAAATGGGTCTAGGCCAAGGAGCAATGGTCTTACCATGTTTTGTTTTGTTTCCCTCAGGAAGGTAACGTCTGCTTTTAAGGAACAATATCTTATGTACATTCTTCACCTATGTAAGGATTTGCACAGACACCTGAATTAACTGCACTGTGTTTCCAATTTGTTCCAAGGATGTTTGACACTGTCTCATGAATTGGACCCTTGCTTTCCATTGCCTCAGAGGAGGCAAAAAACAGGAGGAAAAGTCCAGGGACTGCCCAATGAGATAAACTGAATAGGAATCTCCACTCAATGTATAAAGTAGGACCCCATATTTATATGGGCAACCAGCAATAAAGCTGCCCCCACCAAAAGGCACTGGCAGGAAATTGTCAGTCCCCAAACTGGTGCTGGGTGAAGAGGAGAAAAAAATTTACTGAGGATTTGTAGCAATAAACCAGCCCTCAACACAGCTGGAAGTCTGAATTAACACCTCCTGCATGGTCTGAAGACTCTTGAGCTGAGACTCAAGGCTAATGTGGCCTGAGGCTAGAAATCCCCCTGGGTGTCTGCAAAAAAAGTATGCAAATCTATTCTGGTCTACTAGTCAATGGCCAGGCCCCAAAGAATTCTTAACAATAAATAAAATTCCAAGAAGTGAGGAGCTCACTTTCAAAAACCACAAAACACAAAAGGAAGCAAAGCAACATGACCAAGAGAAAGCAGAATCCCCAATTCACTGAAATAGACCTGCAAAGACTTTAGCCACTGAATTAACTATATAGAAAATCAAATAAGTAGTTTAATAAATTTAAAGAAATAAAAGAAAGTACAAAATATAAGCTAGGTGCAAGCAGCTATAGATATGAACAAGGAGATTTAGAAAACAAACTTGAACTTCTAGAAATACATATACAATAATTTAAATTAAAAACCCAATTTGACACAGCTAAAGAGAGAATTAGTGAGCTAAAAGATACATTGGAAAAAATTTCCAGCATAGAAATACTACGCATTGGAAAAGAGAAGCTAGGTGGCATGTGGAACATAGTAAAAAGAAGAAACATGAACCTCACAGGTTCATTGGGAAAAAACCCCAATGTTTGTAATATTTAAAACTATAATAGCTGAATGAATTTCAAGTCAGGATAATTAGACAGAAATTCACATTTAACAGATCGTAGTGCAATTTTCAGTACACCCAAAACAGAGAAATAAAAGCAGAGTACCTTCAAAAGGATGACAAATTAGAGTGATAGTAGATTTCTCAACAGCAATAAAGAAAGCCAGAAGGCAGTAGGATGATGTCTTCAATAAACTGGGAGAAAACAGCAATCAAATAAAATTGTATAGCCTGTGGGATAATAAAAAAAATAGCTTTCAAGAACAAGGACAAAATAAGGCCATTTTTGGATCATCAAAAGCCGAGAAAGTTTACTTCCAATAGACCTTCACTAAAGGAAAATACAATGAAAATACTTCAGGCAGAAGGAAAGTAATTGCACATTGATGGTATAAAATGGAAAAAAAATCATAAGCAAAGACATTAGTAAATATTCAGATGGATTTAAATAAAAGTTGACTATATAAAACAGTTTCTTGGACAGTTAATTTTTTAAAAAACAAGATAGAACTAATATGCATAATATATCATTTGAAGGGGATAACTGCAGTTGAAGTGTTCTAGTGCCCCTGTAGTGCTGAGGATTTTGAAATAGTTGATTTTTCATATTAAAGCTAATTTCTAGAATAAGTACAAATAGAAGGGAAATAGAGTACATAACTAACAAACTAGCAGAGGGGGGAAATGCAATATGAAAATGATTTAATAATAAATCCAAAGAAAGGAAGAAAGGAAGGGGAAAACATGGAAAAATAGAATAAACAGAAAGCACAAATTAAGATGGTAGAAATGAATCCAAATATACCAATAACTATAGTTTTTCAAGGGGATTAGATACTCCAGTTTTTAAAAAATGCCAAATTACATTTTTAGATCAGATTGGATTTTTTTTTAATTCCAGCTACCTCTATTTATAAGAGACACACTAAATTATATGGCAACAAAAAGATTGTAAGAAAAAGCTTGAAAAAGATATACCAGGAAAACCTTAAATAAAAATTAAACTAGGGTATGTAATTAATAACATATAAACCAACCTTAAGGCAAAAAATTATCACTGAAGATAGGTGAGTATCTTAGTCCATTTGTGCTGCTATAAAAAAAATCTGAGACTGGGTAATTTAGAAATAACATAAATTTATTTCTCACAGTTCTGAAACTGGGACATCCAAGATGAAGGCTCCAGCAGGCTCGGTCTCTAGTGAAGGCTGCTCTCTACTGCGTCCTCCAGAGGGACAAAAGCTGTGGCCTCACATAGCAGAAGGAATGAAGGGCATTTAAAAAAAGGGCCCAACACTGTGTGAAGCCTCCTTTATAAAGGCCTTAGTTCCATTCACAAGGGCTCTGACCTCAGGACTTAAGCACCTTCCAAAGGCTCCACCTCTTCAAACCACTGCATTGATGATTAAGTTTCCACACACAAATTCTGAGGGACATTCAGATCACAGCAGAGGGTTACTATATAATGGTAAAAGTAAAATTCATCAAATAGATGTACCTATTAACAAAGCTTGAAAACATAGACAAACAAAATTTGACAGAACTGCAAAAAGAAACAAAAATATCCACTATCATAGTGGAAGATTTTAAAAACATCTCTCGGTAATTAATTGACCGAACAGACAAATGGTTAACTTTAAGTATGGGGCAGGGAAAATACAATAGAAGCCTGAAATATCATATTGTGTCAAAAAATATGACAGTGCTCAGGAAATAATGAGGGCATGCCAGAAGAACACAGAAACCAGTTTGCAGGCACTTCCACTGGCCAAGGCTGGGTAATGTGACCATCAAAAGAAAAAAAAAATGATAGTAGTGTATCACAACTCTCTAGAAAAATAGTCACCCATTATCTAAATCAATTAGTAATTAATAACTAATAATTAGTAAAAGTTGAGGAGAACCTCTCCTTTGCAGTAGAATGCCAACTAATAAATCTAAAAAGCTTATGGGATTAGAAAATAAATCACTATTTATCAACCAATATAGTCATAACTGATTCAGGAAAAAACTACCAGCAGATAATTGTGGAGGGGGTAAATCTGGTGAAGAACACAATATTTGTGTAGTCTCAAAGTATCTTCCCACATGATACTTATTAATTGGTTATTAACCAATAAGTTTGTCATACCTATTAATTCACTGTACAGCAGAGAAGCCCCACAAACATCATCTCAACCAAGCAATAAAAGAAGTTATTTGATAGTGTGCTCAGTGGTGGCCACACAGCCAAAATCCGCCTCCTGATGGGAAAAACTGAGAAAGACACGGCCCCAATTCTGTGAGATTCCAGCCAAATATGCATCACCTGAGTTGAGTCATGTGACAACAACAGAAGAGCCTAATCTGGAGCCCCACAAAGTGACAGGCCTGGGTGCTTCCGGCAGACTAAACAGGTACGCCTACCAAACACAACACATGGTCCCCAATTGCACCTGGCCTCCACAGGGCGCTGTTGGGACAGTTAGGTGGAGTCTGGCAGATTAGATGGTGTACTGGACCGGTGTTAATTTCCTCATTTGGAGAGCGGAGCCTTGTATGTAGAAGAGCATCCTTGTGCACAGAGAACACAGTGAAGCACGAAGCAGTAATGAACCATCACTCCTGCCATGCATTCCCAGTGCAGCCACTACCAACAGATTCGCACTACCCAGTCGGAAAAGCCCTCTTTGCTATTCTAGAACTACATAACCTTGAAGTTCTTTTCTACCTCCACTCTGTTATCATAATGAGCAGATTTCCCAGTGTCAACAAACATGTGCATGGGAGAGTTGCGAATTAAATTTGACTGTCCAAACATCCAAGACTGATTTTGAGATGTGCTGATACAGCGATAAGCTTGAAGGGGAAATGAACAACTTAGGAGAAATGGAAATGATCTCTGAGATCAAACCCATGCACACCCCTCACTCTGTACAATGCCCCTTGCCTGAAAGGGGTGCTGCTCTCTGCCACAGGGCTGCGTCAGAATGAGTCTCCTTGCTTTAAATGCAAGTCACCTTTGTGCTCCCAAATACTGGGGATAGTTCTGAAATTCTGCCTCAGGAGGAATCCCTATCCACACCCCAGTCACCCATGGATAGATGTGAACAGCCTCAGATTAGTTATGACACTCAAATGCGGCTACACAGGTGCAGTGCTTGGCACATATTAAGCACTCAGTATAGCTGCTTGTATTCTCATTTAGTTATTTGGCTACATTGTCTTTTTCCCTAAATCATTTGGGGCATGAAAAGATGTTTAAGGTGCTAAGGTTTTTACTCAACTGTTTTATAAGCTATCACTAAGATAAAAAAATTTTAAAACAGTGGGCCAAATGAAATGAGTATCCGTGCAATTTTATCATGCTGCTCGCAGAACTGGCCTTGCGTCTTTGAGGGCTTTTTCCCTTTATTTTATGAATTATGCATTCCTTTGATATCAAATAAATGCCCAACAGCACTGCAACTCTCTCCTTGGGCTGACCTACCAGGAACCTTGTCGGCAGGCACTTGCTTGCATGTGCTAGTGTCGCTCTGGAGGGCCACGGGCGTGCAGCGAGAGCGCTTGCCTCTGGGAAGAGAAGCTTGTGGGTGAACACAGTTGGGAAGGAGATTTCCTCTCCACTCTATACCCTTTTGCAACTTTAGAATTTTGTGCAATATGAGTCTCATACATTTTTAAATAAATAAAATTAATTTTTAAAGATTTAAGATTTTCAGTCTTTTCATTAGGACTAGAGGTCTGTTCACCGCTCTGTGGTGAACGAATCTTGCTCTTACTCTGTAAACCTGTCTTGTCCTTCCCTCAATAAACTTCGTTTCACACTTTTAAAAAAAGATGTAGGATCTTCAATCAAACCCTAGTCCATACCTTCACCACCCACTGACTTGAGTCATATGTTTAAAGATCATACTTCATCTTTATCCAAACAAGTAAATGTATATTTTTTTTCTATTTTACATTACTTTTGTCAGCAGGCAATTAAAGTAAAAAACTGAAACATAAGCACCAAACGTTAGTGTATACTTAAAAATAAAAACGATGATGTATCCTCTTGAGAGTTAGTGAGAACGTGGAAAAGTGTGTGAAGGACAGCAGCCAATGAGGGGCTGAGGCCGGAGCCCAGCGACCGGACAGCAGGAGACCCAGAAGACACGTGGCCAAGCTCCACGTGAAATTCTGAAGTAAACCCACAAATATTAGACTTCTACACTGCAGTAGTTTATGGTCAGGGAAGGATTATGGTATTAATATAATACTAGCATATGCGGCTGTAAATTAAGGTCTTCTCTAATTAGCTAACAGTCTTGCCAGGGCTTGTAACAATTAGAGGTGCGAGATTGCACATAAATTTATTGAGTGTGTGTGTACATGTGTGTGCACGTGTACAGGAAGTCTGGAATCCTCTAAGTAACCAGACAGAAAGGCCTCCAAGGAACGCCAGCAGCATGTTTCTGACCACAAAAGGGAAACCAGGAAGGCAGAGAAAAGGGTGGATGCTGAACAAGAGAGGCAGAGCTGCTCAGAGAGGAACACCCAGTTGCTCCAGGTGTGAGGGGACAAGCCGGGGAGCCAGCACCATGCAGAAGGAGACTCCCCAGCGCACATCAGGAGTGCTAGAGATCGACCCCAAACTGACGCTTAGAAGCGACCAACCAAGAAGACCACAGCCCGCAGGAGAGAAGAGTTCAGGCTGGGATCACCCCTCGCTTGGAGGCCAGAACGTGCAGCTGAGACCCAGCACCCCCAGGTGCCTGTGCCTGCGTGCAGGGCTTAGGAGGGAGCCCGAGATGACCCTGCCCCACTGTACTTAATACCACCCGAGTCCAAGCCACCTTCATCTCCTGCTCGAGTTCTTGTATTAGCCTATGATGTGTCTCTACTTCTGGACTGGCACCCCCAGAGCTCTCGGCACAGCATCCAAACCTAAACCCCATCACATCCCTCATCCACCCCTCATCTGCCATGCTCCTCCTTTGCCTGCTTAGACAAAAGTTTTAAGTCTTTTTGGTGGCCTCACACACCCTCCATGATCCAACTCCCTTCTTCCTCCATATCTCCTCTGTTCCCCCACACTCAATGCCCCAGCCACACTGTCCTCCCTGCTGGCCTCTAACATGCCATGCACATTCCTGCCCCAGGACCTTTGCACCTGTTGACCGTGCCTGGAATACTTTTCCCCAGGATGGCCATGTGACTCATTCCCTCACCTTCTTCAGGTCTATGGTCAAATGCCACCTTTCAATCAGACCAAATGCCCACCCATGGTAGAATCACAGCCCACCCCTGCCTTTGACTCCTTGTTCCCTTAACCCTGATTGACTTTTCATCCTTACCACTCCCAAACACTCTGGATCCTTTCCTTATTTCTTGGGGTTTTTTTGGTCTCTCTACCCATACTAGAATATAAGCTCTCCAAGAGCAGTGAAGTTTGTTTGTTTGTTTTCCACTGATGAATCCCAAGTACTTGATCAGAGCCTGAAACCAAGAGGACAGGTGGTAACCACCCAGTGAGTGAAAGCATGAAAGGACCCCCTCTGCAGACAGGGGTGTGGCGGATGAGGAAATGTTAGTTGTCGTGAACCTTTACTCCCTTAAAGTTTGTAAGTAGGCAGTGCCTCATTATTACATGCCTGTTCAGCTGGCCTTTTCTAAGAGTGGTAACACCCCCGTCCCATGCATTAGATATTGCTAAAAGGGCTGGGAGAGGGGACGACGCCAACACAAGCAATAAGCCAGAGAAATAATTACTGTGGGGAACCCACTGTCAATCTAACAGCAACAAGGGGAAGAGGTGTTTGTAGAGGGTTTTGGAGTCTACAAAGAACCTGCACAGTTATTTTGTCACTTGAGCCTCTCTGCATTCCTGTGAATTATGTGTTGGTACTGTTATGTGCATTTCACATATGATAAAACTGAAGTTTGGAGGGCCCAAGGCCACCCAGCTAGCAAAGGCTGAGGAAGAAGGAAAATGCTGGTTTCAGAACTGTCTGTGCCACACCATGCACCTGCCTTGCCAAAGCAATCGACACACACGTGAATGTTACTGGAAGGGTGAACCATCCCAGGGAACATTTGTTGTTGTTGCTGTTGTTTATTTCTTTGGGCGTTTTTTTATCTTTCACAGTAAAATAAAATGCAAAGAGAGGAATACACACTGAAGTAATGCGTGATTTAGTGGATTATACAGTGAACCCTATAGATAGAGCCCAGGTCATAAAATAGAGTTTTGCAGCCACCATAGACAGACATCTCCACAGACCCGGGGCCATCTCCACACAGCCCCTCCTCCCTCCTCCCAAAGTGACCATTATGCGGCTTCTGTAGTAAAAGTGTCCTTGAATCTCTTTAAAGTTTCACTGTCCAGATGTGTATCCTTAGACACTATTTAAGTCTTAACTACCTCTTAGAACTTGGTCTGAATTTTAAGTCTCTTTCAATCAACTGGTGTCCCTGTCATTCCTTCTCTTTCCAGCAATGCATCTAATGAAGAATTTAGGCCTCTAGACCAGTAGAATGTCCCACAGTTGGAGTGTGTGTGTGTGTGTGTGTGCGTGTGTGTGTGTGTGTGTGTGTGGGCATGGGTCTGTGCACACACACGTATAAAATAACTCTTGAGTTTATACTGATATTTTAAATTCAAACTCAGGACTAAAGGGTTTTTACTTAATCTCCTTTATATATGTATTTAATCTCCTTTATCCCTGTTATAGCCTGTCTTCTGTACTAAGAATCCACATTCTCAAAAATGCCAGGATCAGAGTATCCCCCCTGATTTATCCCTCATTAGTAATGACCCACTTGATTTCTCCCTTATCACACACACGACAGTCTCAGAATGTTAACACCAGCACTGCCAGTCACAATGACTGAGAGCTGCAAAAAATAGCACCCCTATTTAACGGTTGTACTGTATCTTAATTGTCAGACCTTACATACCATCATTTCTCCCTTTCAACCTTCATTTAGCCTCAGTCCTACGACTACATATGTAGTTAGTGATCGCCGACAGTTCTTACAACTCTCTAGTCATTTGGGTTGTTAGAAAGACATTTTTAGTAGCTGCGTTAGGAAGGTCTCATGAGAACAGTATTCCTGGAAGTTTTTTGTGTTCATAACAGATTATTATGCCCTTTTGTACCTCATAGCCAGTGTTATTGGATATAAATCCTGTATTTTCATTTCTTTTCTTGAGTATATTAAATATTTTACTCATTTTCTTCTGGCACAAAGAAATACTGTAAAAATGTCTAACGACAACATAATTTTCTTTCCTTTATAAGTAAAGTGTTCTTTTTGTGTGCTTGCCCCAAAAGTTATTTTCTTTTTCTTTAAAATCTAATAATTTTATTAGACTGTCTTTGTGTTGGTTGTTCTGTATTGATAGTCTCAGGCACAGAGTGAATTCTTTAAATACATAATTTTAAATATATAACATGTACTTTTTAATTTCAAGAAATTTTCCTTGTGGTATAATTTTAGTGCTATCCTTTGGTTGTTTTTTTTAAACTCCTATTACCCATATTTTGGACCCTCTTTGCCTATCTTCCATTTCTCTCAAATATGTTCTCTTTCTTTATTTTTTTTATTAATTTTAAAATGTTTCCCCTCTCCACTTTCCTTTTCTCTCAAGGCATTATTGGTTGTGTTTACTGGCTGTTGTTTTCCTTCTAGCTTAGTTTTCATGATGAAATGATTTTTCTTTCTTATGTCTAACTCTTGAATTCTGTCACCCCATTCTGAGTTTTTCTCATTTATATCTTACATAATTTTTTTAAAGTCTTTTAGCTCATTTTGAAAAGATATGTTTCAGTTTTGATCTGTTCATTTTAATATGTTTTTCTGATATATGGGGATATTTTTCTGCTTCTTATTCTCATAAGTTACTACAGAAACTTTGTATGGAATTTGATCTTGAAGCTTTTCTGTTGCTCATCATGGTGTCAATTCAATTAACCTGGGTTTTTAGAATTGTTTTCATATAGTGTTAAACATATTTTTCAATATATGTAGAGAGACTGGCTTTCTAAGATTTATCTGTCTGTGTTTTCTTGTCCTATCTTTGTCCAACAGCCCTTCCCCTTGTCCTTGTGTCTGTGGGACTCTGCCCCAGCAGCGACTCCTCAGCATGGGCCCGGTCAGAGAGCGCTGTCTGGCTGGCACCCAGCATTCACAGAGACCAGACCGCACCAGCTCCTTCCAACCTACCAACGGCCCTGAGCACTTCCCACCATTATGGTGTGGAAAGTATTTAGTTTAATCTCTTCTTCTCAGATTGGCCCGCCATGCTTCCCTGTGACTGCCTGCTGGTTATTCTGCGGGTTCTTCACTCTGCGTTATCTGCCACAGACGATGATGCACTCAGTCTTGGAGCTATTGGTCATGTGTCCCCATCAAATGATTTTTGAAGGTTATAGAAATACCTTGTCATCTAGCTTTGTTATAAATGTTTCCCATTATTTTTGTTTTCCTATCTAGATGCTGTCTGTTTTTGTGTGGGATTCAGGAAGATTTAAAGCCTACTCCAGCCACCACACTGCCATCTCATAAGAATCCTCCGCTTGCGCTTTGGAAGATGAGTGTTAGAAATTTTTGAATTGGTGAATTATGTTATGTTATATTATGTCATATCTTACTTATTTATTTATTACACTAGCAGGGACACTTCTATGTTCGATAAGCTAACAAAACACTCCCCAATCTCCTCCCCATCCAGTAGTCCAGGCAGTGCTTCTCAGCTCTAATGTGCATAGGATCCAGCTGGGAATTGTGTTAAAATGCGTATTCTGGACCTGGTCTGTCTCTCCAGCCTCAGCTTTTGCCCGTCTTTGTCCTTCCAGTTCCCTGTATTCCATAGCGTCACTTTCTTTTTCTGGAACTGGTTCCTCCACCTGGAGCGCCCCTCGCTACCCAGCTAACTCTTACATGTTTCTTCAGGAAGCTTATTTTACATTGTTAAAAAATAAAAATAGAGGAGGTGGAGCAAGATGGCGGACGAATAACACCGCCAGACAGAGTGTCTCTGCAGAAAAGACAAATTCTAGCAGAAATTAGAAAAAAGAAGCAAGAAGACGAGCATACAGCGGATGAGGGCCGGAAGGAGGGGTACCTGAGACCCCGGGAGACTCCACGGGAGGTGGCTGCGGAGGAGAACTGGAGGCTGAGACCACCGGAGCAGCCCGGAGACCAGCGGCAAGGGTAGGTGGATTTGCTGTTTCCCCTCCCCTGCGTTTGGGACTGCTGGTGGGCTCCCCAGCGGGTGGAGAGACCTGCGGACACCAGCCCAGAAACGGCCGCCGCCAGCCAGCGGTGAGCCTGTAGCAGACGTGGCACCAGGTTCCCAACTTCCTCTGGGCACCTCCGTGAGCACAGAACCGAGCCGCGCGGCAGGCGCCATATTGCCTCCTCCTCCCCTCCGCCGACCCTACCCTTGGCTTCACAGAGAGACAATACAGCCACCAGCCAGAGGCACCTCCAGGGAACGGGACTTTCCCTTTTGGGACCCTACAGCTGACTCAGGGGAACTCAGACTGTGAGCTCCCTACCCGCCAGCCCTCCCAGGTGCTGTTGGCACAGTGTTCCCAGGAGAACGGTGCCGACTCAGAGGCTGAGAGACATAGACCCAGCTTGGGCTCCCTGTGGGTGAATTAGGACCGGAAATCCTCTCCCTGGTGGGAACACAGTTTGAACTCTGGGACCCAGAGGTCGGACCTGCAGACCAGATCCCCTGCACCGAGGGCTAGCATTGCCCGGGGCACAGAAGGGTTATACCTGAATAGCCCACTGAGGTGTGTGTGCCTCCAGGGGCGGATCAGCATCCTAGAGGGCAACCCTCCTCCCAGGAGGAGGCCGTGCGCCCAACCCAGGTGGCGTTCCTGTGCAGGGAACCTCCCCGCCGGCATCACAGTCCGGGGAGGCCTGGTGGCTTGTGGTCTGGCCTGCAGGAGTAGCTGCGGAGTTGAGGAGGGTGGAAAGAAGCCAGGCCCGCTCCAGACTGCAGGTCTCAGACAGCCCCACCCCCACACCCGGACTTTCTGGCTGAGCGGGACCATTCCAGCCCCACCCTGACAGCTTTCCCTGGAAGCAGAGAACAGAACTTTGGCCCCTGCTAACGGCCTGAGGGCAGGCTTACCCAACCCAGCTCCGCCCAGAACAAGAGCTGACAACAGGACACAAAATCAACAGCATAGCCTGTTCCGCCAAGCAAACGCCACCTACTGACAGGGACGGCATCTTGCACAGCCTTTCCACGACACCCACTGACTCAGTATACAGGGAGTGGTCCAATCTCACCCACAGACACCACCTAACGCCTCAGAAACTAAACAAGGGGTGTGAATACCCAAACAATAACCTAAAGGAAAGAAACAACAACTGATCGACATGGGAAGAAATCAGCGAAAAAACTCAGGAAATATGAAGAACCAAATGGAAAACACACCCCCAAAGAGGAGCACCAGCCCCCTAGAAACGGACACCAACCAAAATCAGGCAACCAATATGACAGAAGAGGAATTTCGTATGTGGATCATAAGAACACTCACCCAGCTGCAACAACAACTCAATAACCAACACAAAGAAACCACAAAAAGCCTCCAGGATATGGAAAAAGAATTAGACACAATGAAGAAAAGTTTAACCGAACTCCTGGAAATGAAGAATCAATTCAAGGAACTACAAAATACAGTGGAAAGTCTCAAGAACAGGGTAGATCAAACAGAAGAAAGAATCTCAGAGCTTGAAGATAACACCCTCCAATTAAATAAATCAGTCACAGAAATTGAGCAGAGAAACAAGAGAAAAGAGCAAAGCCTACAAGAGCTGTGGGATTATGTGAAGAAACCTAATGTGAGGGTCATAGGCTTACCAGAAGGGGAAGAAGACAACACTCAAGGGTTGGACAAGCTGTTTGAAGATATAATAGAGGAAAATTTCCCAGGCCTTGCTCAAAATCTTGATATACAAGTTCAAGAAGCTCAGAGGACCCCTGGGAGATTCAATGCAAACAGGAAGACGTCACGACATGCAGTCATCAGACTGACCAAAGTATCAACTAAAGAGGCCCTTCTAAGAGCTACAAGACAAAAGAAGCAAGTAACATACAAGGGAAAGCCAATTCGAATAACATCAGACTTCTCTAATGAGACTTTACAAGCAAGGAGAGACTGGGGCCCCATTCTCACTCTTTTGAAACAAAACAATGCCCAGCCTAGAATATTATTCCCTGCAAAACTAAGCTTTGTATATGAAGGAGAATTAAAAACATTCTCAGACAAGCAAAGGATCAGAGAATTCACCAAGACAAGACCAGCCCTACAAGAAGTACTTAAAACAGCGTTACGTACGGAACATCATAATAATAACCCACGAATATAAAAACAACCAAAACCCAAAGATATTAAAGGCCAGATATTACAATGGCTCAAGACAGAAATCATAGCAACAACATCCAACCCAACAGAATGAACAGTAATCTACCTTACCTATCAGTTCTCTCAATAAATGTGAATGGCTTAAACTCTCCACTCAAGAGACATAGGCTGGCTGAATGGATAAGAAAATACAGGCCAAGTATATGCTGTCTTCAGGAAACACATCTAACCTGCAAGGATGCATATAGACTAAAAATAAAAGGGTGGAGATCAATATTCCAAGCAAATAGAAGCCAAAAGAAGGCTGGCGTGGCAGTTCTAATTTCAGACGATTTAGTTTTTAAACCAACAAAAGTAGTGAAAGACAAAGAGGGTCATTATATAATGGTGAAGGGCACAGTTCAACAAGAAGAGATAACAATTCTAAATATATATGCAGCCAACTTAGGTGCACCCAGATTCATAAAGCAAACCTTACTGGAGCTAAGCAAATGGATTAATAGCAACTCCATAATCGCCGGAGATTTCAACACCCCACTGACGGCACGAGACAGATCCTCCAAACAGAAAATTAATAAAGAAATAATGGACTTAAACAAAATTCTAGAACAATTGGGTCTGACTGACATTTACAGAGCATTCTACCCAAAATCCACTGAATATACGTTCTTCTCATCAGCTCACGGGACATTCTCTAAGATTGACCATATCCTAGGACACAAAGAAAATCTCAAGAAATTAAAAAAAATAGAAATCATACCATGTACCTTCTCAGATCACAGTGGAATAAAAGTAGAAATGAAACCTAACAGAAACTCACATTTCTACACAAAAACGTGGAAATTAAACAACCTCCTACTAAATGATTACTTCATAAATGAAGAAATCAAGACGGAAATAAAAAAATTCTATGAAGAAAACGACAATGGAGAGACAAGTTATCAACTCCTCTGGGACACAGCTAAAGCAATTCTGAGAGGAAAGTTTATCTCCATAAATGCCTATAACCAAAAGTCAAGAAGATCACAAATAGACAATCTAATGAAACGACTCAAAGAGCTGGAAAAAGAAGAACAGACCAACCCCAAACCCAGCAGAAGAAGTGAAATCAACAAGATCAAATCAGAACTAAACGAAATTGAAAACAGGGAAGCTATTCAGGAGATTAATAAAACAAAAAGTTGGTTCTTTGAAAAAATAAACAAAATTGACACACCACTGGCTAAGCTAACGAAAAGCAGAAAAGAGAAATCTCTAATAAGCTCCATCAGGAATAAAAAAGGAGATATCACAACTGATCCCAAAGAGATACAAGATATAATTTATGAATACTACAAAAATCTTTATGCACACAAACTGGAAAATGTGGAGGAAATGGACAAATTTCTAGAAACACACAGCCTCCCTAGGCTCAACCAGGAAGAAATAGATTCCCTGAACAGACCAATCTCAACAGCTGAAATAGAAACAGCAATTAAAAATCTCATTAAAAAGAAAAGTCCCGGTCCAGATGGCTTCACACCTTAATTTTACCACACTTACAAAGAAGAACTAGTACCTATCTTGCAGAAACTATTCCACAACATTGAGAAGAACGGAAACCTCCCCGACACCTTTTATGAAGTGAATATTACTCTGATACCAAAACCAAGAAAGGATGCAACAAAAAAAGACCAATATCCCTAATGAATATAGATGCAAAAATTTTCAACAAAATCTTAGCTAACCGAATCCAGACACTTATTAAAAAAATAATCCACCACGACCAAGTGGGCTTCATCCCAGGGATGCAGGGATGGTTCAACATACGTAAATCTATAAATGCAATTCACCACATAAACAGAAGCAAAAACAAAGACCACATGATTCTTTCAATAGATGCAGAAAAAGCTTTTGACAAAATTCAACACCCTTTCTTGATACAAACACTTAAGAAAATAGGCATAGAAGGGACATACCTAAAAATGATACAAGCCATATATGACAGACCCATAGCCAACATCATACTCAATGGGGAAAAATTGAAATCATTCCCACTTAGAACTGGAACCAGACAAGGCTGCCCACTATCTCCACTTCTGTTCAACATAGTGCTGGAAGTCTTGGCTACAGCAATCAGACAGGAAAATGGTATCAAAGGTATCCAAATAGGGGCAGAAGAGATCAAACTTTCACTGTTTGCTGATGATATGATATTGTATCTAGAAAACCCCAAAGATTCAACCAAGAAACTCCTGGAACTGATCAATGAATTTAGTAAAGTCTCAGGATACAAAATCAATACACAGAAATCAGAGGCATTCATATACGCCAACAACAATCTAATTGAGAACCAAATCAAAGACTCAATTCCCTTCACAATAGCAACAAAGAAATTAAAGTACCTAGGAATATACTTAACCAAGGACATAAAAGACCTCTACAGGGAGAACTATGAAACACTGAGGAAGGAAATAGCAGAGGATGTAAACAGATGGAAATCCATACCATGCTCGTGGATCGGCAGACTCAATATCATCAAAATGTCTATACTACCCAAACTGATCTACAGATTCAATGCAATACCTATTAAAATCCCATCAGCATTCTTCACAGATATAGAAAAAATAATTTTACTCTTCGTATGGAACCAAAGAAGACCCCGAATATCAAGAGCAATTCTAGGCAACAAAAACAAAATGGGAGGCATTAATATGCCAGATATCAAACTATACTACAAAGCTGTCAATATGGTATTGGCATAAAAATAGGAATATTGACCAGTGGAACAGATGTGAGAATATATATAAAACCATCCTCATATAGCCATCTAATCTTTGACAAAGCAGACAAAAACATACGCTGGGGAAAAGAATCCCTTTTCAATAAATAGTGCTGGGAAAACTGGATAGCCACCTGTAGAAGGCTAAAACAGGACCCACACCTTTCACCTCTCACAAAAACCAACTCACGCTAGATAACAGACTTAAACCTAAGGTATGAAACTATTAGAACTCTAGAGGAAAAAGTTGGAAACACTCTCCTAGACATCGGCCTGGGCAAAGAGTTTATGAAGAAGTCCCCAAAGGCAATCACAGCAGCAACAAAAATAAATAAATGGGACATGATCAAACTACAAAGCTTCTGCACAGCCAAAGAAATAGTCATGAAAGTAAACAGACAACCTACAGAATGGGAGAAAATTTTTGCATCCTATGCATCCGATAAGGGACTGATAACTAGAATATACTTAGAACTCACGAAAATTAGGAAGAAAAAATCAAATAACCCCATTAAAAAGTGGGCAAAGGACTTGAACAGAAACTTTTCTAAAGAAGACAGAAGAATGGCCAACAAACATATGAAAAAATGCTCAACATCTCTAATCATCAGGGAAATGCAAATCAAAACCACAATGAGATATCACTTAACCCCAGTGAGAATGGCCTTTATCAAAAAATCTCCAAACAATAAATGCTGGCGTGGTTGCGGAGAGAGAGGAACACTCCTACACTGCTGGTGGGACTGCAAACTAGTTCAACCTCTGTGGAAAGCAATATGGAGATACTGTAAGGCTATCCAAGTGAATCTACCATTTGATCCAGCAATCCCATTGCTGGGCATCTACCCAAAAGATCCAGTGACACTCTACAAAAAAGACACCTGCACTCGAATGTTTATAGCAGCACAATTCATAATTGCAAGGCTGTGGAAACAGCCCAAGTGCCCATCAATCCAAGAATGGATTAATAAAATGTGGTATATGTATACCATGGAGTACTATTCAGCTCTAAGAAACAACGGTGATATAGCACATCTTATATTTTCCTGGTTAGAGCTGGAACCCATACTACTAAGTGAAGTATCCCAAGAATGGAAAAACAAGCACCAGATATATTCTCCAGCAAACTGGTATTAACTGAGTAGCACCTAAGTGGACACATAGGTACTACAGTAATAGGGTATTGGGCAGGTGGGAGGGGGGAGGGGGCGGGTATATACATACATAATGAGTGAGATGTGCACCATCTGGGGGATGGTCATGATGGAGACTCAGAGTTTTGGGGGGAGGGGGGAAATGGGCATTTATTGAAACCTTAAAATCTGTACCCCCATAATATGCCGAAATAAAAAACAAAAATGTCTTTGGCAGTACTCGGATAGGAACAACCTTGGGGGGTTTACTCTGTATCTAGACTGATCAGTAACCTGGTTGGAACCCTCTGCCTTTGTGGCCTGAAAGCAGCCACAGACAATATGTAAACAAATGAGCATGATTTTGTGCCAATAAAGCTTTAATTATGGAAAAGAAATGCGTATTCTGGTCCAGTGGGTCTGGGGTGGGCGCAGCAACTCTGCATGTCTACCAGCTCCCAGGTGCTGTGAGTGTGGTGATCTGCAGACCACATCTCCAGTAGTGGAGGTCTAGGTGCCAGCATGTGATCACCTCCCTTCTAGAAGACTGTCAGCACATACCATACATGATTTTAATCAAGGGTCACTCTTAGTAATTTCCGAAAACCTATGCTACTCTTGTAGGAATTGCTTATTCTTTTTAATAATAAAAGAGACTGAAATTCAATACAGACTACTTTGAGAAAGGTATTAAGCTACACATTATTATGAACATGCTCTCATTTAATCCTCACTATTCTTGTGTTTATAAATGATAAAATAGACTCAGATTAATTTGCACTTCAGCTGGATGTGGGATGCAAACCTGAGTTTTGGCTCCAAGCTCCTGTCTCCATCTGCTGCGTCAAGCTACTCCTTGTCTGAAGTACACAATTTCCTATTTTGGTCTTTACCGTCTCTACCCAGTCTTTTCTCTATTTTTATCCAAAATATTCATTATTAACTTTCTATCAATTTCTCTTCACTTGTTGAAACATGATCATCAGTTTTGAGGTGCTAGCTAATTACTTCAGCTTAATCTTGCCCAGAGAAACGCAGCTCTGTTACCCCGGCTTCTATTTAGAAAGTGAAAAAACCAGCACGTGGCATGAGAATATCACTCCTTTGTTAAGTGACTATTCTCGGGTATGGCAGTGCTGTTTGTCATTACTTTGAGCTGAAGTAAAGTTTATTTAAAACATAACATACTCGCAGATTTGGTTTATTCCATTGCCATCTAGATTCATATTCAATAAATTATGTTAACTGGCCCTAAAAAGAATTTAGGAATGTGTAGAGAATAGCAGTATTTTATTATTGAAGAGAAAAAGAATCATGAAAGTTTTTTTAAATGCCAAATTAACAATTAAATAAATTAACAGAGCATCACAGGGTTTCAGAAATAGCCTGGAGCAGATGGCAGCCCTCCTTAGAACTCACTACCTTTATGATAGTTTCTTTGACAGAAGCAAATGGAGCCTCGCATTGGCCCCAGTTCTTGCATGGCATGTCTAATCCCTGCAGAGTTTTTGTTTAAATGCACATATTCAGTACCACTCCCAGGGGGGAAGGAGCTGTGGCTGGTGGGATGGTGGGATCTGCATATTCCACAAGCACCCCAGCAGCTCAGGTGATCAGCCAGAGCAGGAAATTGTGGCAGCCTCTGCGTGGGGCAGCACCCAGGCTAGGCAGAAGCTGGATAGAGGCATATAGGGGTCAGAAGTAACAGCCTGCGAACAGCCCTGGTCTCACTCAGGTCCCATCCCCAATAGTTCTTCAGTGCTGCCAGCTACTCATGCACTCTCACAGAGCCCCATTTTTATTGCTGAGACCCTAAACCTATTTGCCCCTCAGTTCTGATATGACCCCTGGCTAGTCTCCATTAGCCTCACGACTATTCAGGAGACTTGCCCCGTAGAGGGGGGATAGAAGCAGACTCCTTTGGCCCAGACAGTCCCCTCTCCAGCTATGCCCACCTCCCTCCATCACCCACCCCATGGAAAACAGGCACAACAAATGCTTCAGCATAACGTATTCAAAATTAAAGTTAATTAACAATAATTTTGCTTATCTCTTTAGAATCCAGTTAATTCATTAGGTAGGCCACAACTTTAATTTTTTTTCAAGTTAAGAGAGTTTTGAATGAGGCTTCTTTTTGTTCTCCCATTTGAAAGTCCCCTCAAATCCTTGTTCTTGCAGCTGCTCCCAAACCAGGGACAGACATTTCCCACAGACCCTCCACTGGACATAAATATTTCAGGCTGCACAGAGGACTTTTGGTATAAATGTGTGAAAAGGGTCTTTTAGGAGGATCAGATGCTCTTTCCTATGTTTTATCTTTTGTCTCTTTTCCTCCCCACCAGCCTCTGCCCCGGCTCCCACCACGAAGCGTCTGGGAAGAACGGTGAAGTCACAAAAGGAGAATGCATAGGGCGGGGAAGGAGAGTACCCAGGCCCCTTTCGGGGAGGTGCTGGCTGGTGGGGGAGTCAGCACTGATAAAGGGGTGCTTGGTCCTCCCCCAGCTGCCGGCTGGGCCAGCTGGGCCGTGTCTCCTCCACCCTTCCCACAGCTTCCCCAGGCCTCGACCAGCTGCAGTGGCTCAGAGCACAGTCAAGCTTTGTGGAACCGGAAAATTAGTGAGTCAAAGGACAGAGAATTAGAGCGAGTGTGTTAATTGGATGTGCCTATAGGCCTGGTGGAGAGCTGCCAGGTCCTCTTTCCCACCCCCATCCTGTCCTCCTGCAGTGAGCACAGCCTTAACTCAGCTTCCACGCTGTGTGGTCCCCGCCAGGCATCTCCTCAGCCCTCCAGGAGGATGCACATCCCCATTCTGGAGATTAGGAAACCAAAGCCCTAGAAGCTAAGAGGCTGGCCCAGTTCACTCAGCTATTGTGGGATGGAGCTGGGATCAAGGTCAGGCCCGTCTGCCCACAGCCTGTGCTCTGCTGCCTCCTGGCACAGGCTGCCAACTTCCCAAAATTGTGGGATCACAATTCTTGTGGCCTGGAGAGTCCTACAGGGAAGTGGGTGCAATTAATCCGGCAGAGCTATGGATGACCCTGCAATGGAGATTCTTGGAGGGACTAATTTTGCACTCCCGGGGGATATTTGGTAATGGCCTAGATACATTTTGGGCTGTCACAACCTGGGGGAGGGGGCTTGCTACTAGAACATAGTGAGTTAAGGTCAGGGTTGCTGGTAAACATCCTACAATGCACAGGATGGCCGCTAATTCTAAACAAAGGATTATCCAGCCTAAATGCCCATCTTGATGAAGTTGAGAAACTCTGCCCTACAAGATCCTGCCAGAACAAAGCTCCTACTGGTATTTAAATTAGCAAAAATGTACACCCTCAAAGAGAGCACAAACAGCTCTCACTACTTACTCACTTATTTGACCAGTATACGGAGTGCCAACTATGTGCCAGGCTCTCCTCTAGTTAGAGGACATTTAACCATGAACCAGGCACACCTGGAGCTGAAGTTCTTAGGGCATGGAATGGAGACAGAAGCAAAACAAGTAAGGGCCAGTCAGAGCACTGCAACAGGGTGGTATAATAGGGAGGGATGAGATGTCTGGTTTTGATCTGGTGATCAAAGTGGTCTCCTGCAGATGTGACTTTTAAGCTGAGAACTGATCAGGAGACAGAGCCTTCTAAGAAGAGGAGAGAGCTATCGCAAAGACTTCAAGGCAGGAAGTTGAGGTGTTTGAGGAATAGACAAAAGACCAAAGTAGGGCAGGAGGAAGGCAGAAAGATGGGTGGGAAAAAATATGTGGAGCTGTAAGCCAGCCAGGGCCAAGGGGCTTGGAATTTTACCAAGGTCCAAGGGAATTGCTGGAAGCTTTGAGCTCTGGTTTATGTTTGCAAAGCATGACCACTGCTACAGGGAGAATGGATCATAGATGGATGTTGTGGGTTGAATTTTGTCCTCCCCCTAAAATAGATTAAAGTTTTGGCTCCCCAGTACCTTGGAATGTGACCTTATTAGGAGACAGGGTCTGTACAGAGGTGATCAAGTTAAGCAATGCCATTCAGGTGAACCCTAACCCACTATGACTGGTATCCTTATAAAATTGGGAAATTTGGACAGAGACAGACACAGACAGTGGGAAAATGGTGCAAAGATGATGGCAGCAACCAGGGTGATGCTTCTACAAGGCAAGGAGCCCCAAGACTGTTGGTAAACCACCAGAAGCCAGGACAGACACCTAGAACAGAGTCTCCCTCACAGCCCTTGGAAGGAATCAACTCTGTTGACACCGTCTCGAACTTTGGGCCTCCAGAACGGGGATAGTAAATGCCTGTCATTTACTCCACCCATTTGGCAGTGAACAAGCACAGGATGTCCGTTTAGATGGCTACCACAGCAATCCAGGCGGGGAGCAACGGTGGCTTGGACAATGTGGTGATGGTGGGTACAGAGAAAAGCAGAGATATAGATGCATTTCCGAAGCAGGACGTGCTCATGGGGGGTGAGAGGAAGACACAAACTCAGGGTAATACCTGCATCTGCTGTGAGCAAAGGAGAACTGGAAGAGGAACAGACCTAGGCAAAGTCCAGGGCTGCAGTTAAAATGAAGTGGTTGGTTCCGGCCAATCCAGTTTCAGATGCACACTTGACCCCAGGGAGCTGGCAGCAGCCAGCAGGCAGCTGGATTTAGTCAAAGAACTGGAGCTCCAGGAAGGATAGAGCTAGAGAGATGGACTTAGGAGCTTGTCTTGATTTGTTTAAATAGACCTACCTACTCATTTGGATGTTTTCACCACTAACCGGGGCACTGAAGGCGGGGGGGGGGGGGGGGGGGGGAGGGGGGGGCAGCGTGAAACTGCTGCCACGCAGCAGCCAGGTACACCCGCAGATTGGCACGCATGCCACCGAACTCTTCCTAAAAGTAGTTGGTGACCTCTTTCCCCTCTCCCCTCTGAGTATGTGCACACTGCCTTTGAGAAGAGCCCAGTGCTGGGCTCTGCAGTCCAGAAATGAAGGGGAGCCAGGGATATGGAGAAAGGACTGGAGAGCAACAGAGTGACAAGAACAAACATCACTGGTGCTGAGACAGCGTCACGCCCACTCTAAATGGACCTATCCCTGGAGGGTAACAGACTGCCATCTGGTACCCTTGCAGAGACAGGGGCAGCACAGTCACTTGCAGTTCCTGGAAATTTGCAAATACAACTGGAATCATGGAAATGTGCCTGACCTGTCTTGGGGAAGTACTCCCTGACCTTACAGTAATGTCTGACAAGGATGATGGTCAGGACCCTGCAGCACAGCCATTGCTTCCACCACGTTGCTGTCCCCAGGCATCCCCCTATATTGACTGCCCCCTAACATGTGGCTTCTCCCTTTTCCAGGACTCACTTCTTGTAGTTAGTGACCTTTTAAAAGAGAAAGGGGCCGGGCGCGGTGGCTCACGCCTGTAATCCTAGCTCTCTGGGAGGCCGAGGCGGGCGGATTGCTGGAGGTCGGGAGTTCAAAACCAGCCTGAGCAAGAGCGAGACCCCGTCTCTACTATAAATAGAAAGAAACTAATTGGCCAACTAATATATATAGAAAAAATTAGCCGGGCATTGTGGCACATGCCTGTAGTCCCAGCTACTTGAGAGGCTGAGACAGAAGGATCGCTTGAGCCCAGGAGTTTGAGGTTGCTGTGAGCTAGGCTGACGCCACGGCACTCACTCTAGCCTGGGCAACAAAGCGAGACTCTGTCTCAAAAAAAAAAAAAAAAAGAGAAAGGGCTCAGGCTTGTTACTGCAATACCCCGCTTCCTGAATTTTTGAGGAAACTAGCTAGGTTTTTACCCCTGCTTCAAATACAAGCAGCTGAGAGGCAAAAATGGAAGCAGGAAAGAAACAAACATTCCCTGCCCATCTGGTACGCGCGAAGCATTGTGCTCAGCAAAGTGCGTGCATTCCTTCACTGAAGTTTCACAGTAACCCTTCCCGGCAGGTATTATTTGAGCTACTGAGAGCTGAGATTCAGAGCAGTGGAAGAATTTGCTCAAGTAACCTAAAAATAGTGGGTCATGGGGGACTTAACTCTGAGGGTGTCTTAAAAGCCTAGAGCCACTGGACTGCTGCCCTGATGGTCTAATGACACGTGACATTGGCTTAAATGACCTTGTAAGACACTGTTTTGAAGGTTGTGTCCAACTGCAGTCTCTCTTTGGCACACAAGTCAATAGTTGCACGGTAGTCATGGATGTGCCACTATGTGGCTGCCACCTCTCTGTCAGGTTGGTCATGGTGACAAGATTCCTATCGGGGCTGCCATGTCCTTATCACGTCACAATCACCAGTGGCTGTGTTAGGACTGACCTGCAATGTCCCTCATCTTGCTTTGGCAATATCCAGATTGCAGGCCATAAATACTCTTAAATAACCTAACCAGCTTTGCTGTTTGCCTTTGAGAGGGCGAGGTTCTGTTTTCAGCAGGGCAGAGGACAGGCAACAACACTGATTATCTGTTTAAGTTGGCCAACTTTCTGCAATCCAAAGGCAAATGGAGGGGAAATAAATTCACCACCACTGACAGGGGAGAGAAAACTGCCCGGAACATTTGACTCATGAAAGCTGCTGATCAACTCTCTTCCAGGTAAAGTTTTAAAGTATTTACTTATATAAATACTTTTTAATAAATGCTTCTGAGCTAATGCAAAGTTTTCTCCAATGTATTTACCAAGTTTTTTTCAGTGAATCTCATTGTGGGATATAAGTTCTTATTTTATTCAACAAACACGTGTATGCCAGATATTTTTCTAAGTGATCTAGAAATATTAACTCAGTTGTCCTCATAATAAAACTATAAGGTGGGCATTATTGCTATTCTGCAAGGACACAGAGACAGAGAACCATCTAAGTTCACCAGGATCCAAACCCAGGCTCCACTCTGCTACCTCTCAAATGACAAAATAAATACGTAAAAGAAAAAGAGAGAAAAAGAAGTCCCTATTTCTTAAATAAATGGCAGGGATCCATTCCTCAGGGGTCTTAATTATTCCCCCAGTCCTTCCTTCAGTACCTTTCTCCCTTCTCCCACCGCCCTGTCTCTGCACCACAGCACTCCTCACACACAAAAACTCTGCCTTCAGGTCTAAAGGCCTCCGCTTTGGCTCTGAAAAATCCTCTGTAGCCTATTCAGAAACATTTTTTGATTAAATTATTACTCACAGCACACAGAACAAACAGACCTGTTTGATCTTTGGTGAATAGTACCTCCCATATAATCTCCAAATGACAAGATCACATCTGATAGATGAAAACAACTGGATGCAATGAAAGGCTATAATAAATTACTGCATCAGAAGGCAGATTCCTTTTTTATTCTGAGACCTCTGGCCAGTATCAAGAGTAGATGAAATGCATTCCTTTAGAGGAAAGATATGATATCAGAAAATTCTGCTTTCAAGTCTGATGAATTGACGTGTACTGGAATGAAAGGGGAGAAGTCCTCTATATCAAGAATGTTCCTCCTAAGTTATTGGTATCAATTTGTCATAGTGTCTCTCATCCTTGAATTATGCATTTTACCATCATTTGATAATTCTCTTTCCTCCCCTTCTGTAAGCATTTTCCTCTCCTGTGTACCCAGTCTAAATCCCACTATTTAACAAATAAATTACTCTTATGAAAGCTCCTACTCCCTGTATTCCTGTCCTTCTGCTATACTCAAAGAAAGATTCTAAACCCTGGCCCTGACCTATAGTCTGCCAACTTAGTTTCTTTTTTTCTTTTTTTTTTTTTTGAGATAGAGTCTCACCCTGTTGCCCAGGCTAGAGTGCCATGGCATCAGCCTAGCTCACAGCAACCTCAGACTCCTGGGCTCAATAAATCCTACTGACTCTGCCTCCTAAGTAGCTGGGACTACAGGTATGTGCCACCATGCCCAGCTATTTTTTTCTAGATATATTTTTAGTTGTCCAACTAATTTCTTTCTATTTCTTGTTTTTTAGTAGAGACAGGGTCTTGCTCTTGTTCAAGCTGGTCTTGAACTTCTGAGCTCCAAGGATCCACCTGCCTCAGCCTCAGAGTGCTAGGATTACAGGCATTCGCCACCACGCCCAGCCTGCCAACTTAGTTTCTTCATCCCAATTCCTAAAAGTCCTAAATTGCAGATTCAAGCCACAGTGAGGTCATGGTCTCCAGCCTCACTGTGGTGCTCTTCTGAGTGCTCTTCTCAACTCTTTTACTCATTCTTGATTAGCTGTGGTGCTTGGAGAGTAGCAGCCCCCCAAGATGTACACATCCCAATCCCTGAAGCTTGCGGATGTGCCTTAAATGACAAAAGGGGGCTTGCAGCTCTGATGAAGTTAAGGAACTACAAATAGGGAGATTATCCTGGGTGACTCTCTGGACCAACGTAATCACAAAGGACCTCATAAGAGGGAGGAAGAAGGGTCAGTGTTAGAGAAGATGTGACGATGGAAGCCGTGGTCAGAGAGAGAGAGAGAGAGACATTGGGAGATGCTGTGCTGCTGCCATGGAGATGGAGGACAGAGCCATGAGCCAAGGAATATGGGTGGCCTCTAGAAGCTGAAACAGGCTAGGAAACAGACTCTCTCCTGGAGCCTCCAGAAGGAACACAGCCCTGCCAACTCCTTCACTCTAGCCCAATAAGACCCACTTTGGGACTTCTCATTTCCAAAACTGTAAGAAAATTAATTTGCATTGTTTAAACCACTAGATTTGTAGTAATTTGTTACAGCAGTAGTAGGAAACTAATACAGTTACTCTTTGCATTCCCTCAGGAAACACACTAAAATAACCTCTCACCAGTTCCAGAGCCTCATGCATCTCTCAGGGAACCACTCTGCCTACATTTCACAAGAAAAAAAAATTAATCAGATATTCCTTCACCAGTTTGTCACACATGCCACCCCCACCCCAGCCACAGACACACACAAACACAGCTGTTCCTCACCCTCTCATATAGAACCACCATTTGGTTTCATTGATTTTTCTCTGTAGTTTTTCTGTTGTAATTTTATTGATTCTGCTCTTTATGAGCACTTTCCTTCTTCTTGCTTTAGAATTAAGTTACTCTTCTTTTTTTTTTTTTTTTTACATAGACTATTGGTTTGGGATCTTTCTAATTGTCTAATATAAGCACTTAATGCTATTAGTTTCCCTCTAAGCACTGTTTTAGCTGCATCCCACAAAATTTAAAATGTTGTGTTTTCATTTTCATTCAATTCAGGATGTTTTCTTATATTCCCTGTTGTTTCCTTTTTGACCCATGGTTATTTAAATCCTTCTTATTTAACATAAAATATTTCATGTTTTTCCATGTTACTGATTTCTAGTTTAATTCCATTGTGATCAGAGAAACCCTTCCTTTTCATACTGATTTTTTTACTCTCTGCCAATAAATGTGCTCATGCCTCTTTTGATCCTACTTTACTATAACTACTATTCTCTAACTCCCTCCTTCTTTGCTTAAGTAAGTTTCATAGAAAAATAGTTTACACTTGCTGTTTCCCCTTTCTTCCTTCCCATTTATTTCTGAACCATATAGTGTTCCTTTGGTCTCTTCTTGCTTTCCTAAGCCTTGGCCTCTGGACTTCCATTGGTTCCATAAGCACCTAGAGCCTTCTACGAATTGTTATTTTTGTTTAAAATAGCCAGAGTCCATTTCATTTGCTTCTAATCAAGAACCCTGACTGACATACCTAACAGACATCAAAAATGCTCTCCCAATTTTACCCTCTCAGAGGTTGAATTGATACTGTTTACAGACTAGGGAATGACAAGGACTGTTGGCAACACTGGAAGAGGGAGCGTGGTTCTGCTAATATCATAATTTTAGACTTCTAGCCTCCAGAACTGTGAGAAGATGAACTTCTGTTGTTAAAAGCCACACAGTTTCTTACAGCAGCCCTAGGAAACTCATATAGCATCAAGAGCAGCGTTCCAAAGCAGGTAGGCTGATAATCTTAGGAATGAGAAGATAAGGCTGCATTTTTGTGATTAAATAAGATCAAAATTCCATACCTCCTACATATCAGCTAAGGGAAAGTTGAAGGCAAAATATTTTCACACAAAGAAAGGAGAGTATTAGTACCTTCTCTAATAGATAAAGAAAGACAAAATAACAAAGGGCATTGACAGGAGTGCCTCCTGTGGGCAAAAAAAGAAAGTTACAGGCAAACTGAGTTTCTCCAACACTCTCCTCTCTGCCCAGGAAGTCTCCCCAGTTATGCCCATAATCACCCTCAGTACTGAACATACCATACCTGATCCCACTTCTTTGTACCATACAAACGTTAGCTATTAGTGTTACAACTACTATTATTGTTATTATTACTGTTGCCACCTCATGTGGCCAAAGACTCATCACACCGCTTGTCTTATTTGCTGCAGTTACAATACTGGGCTCCTGGCAACTTTTTCCTTGCTAATATGAACCCCAAAGCTTTAGGGAAGGGTCCCAGGCACTGAGACCCTGACATTCATGAGTCTCTACTGGGGCCAAACGCACTTCTCACCGTTCCCTGAGGATATCACAAGCAAACCCGTCTGCACGCTGTTGGGAGGAAGGCCCCTCCACCCACTCTCCATCCTGCCCTGACTTCTCTTCAAAGTCCACATTGGGGTGAAAGCAGTCAGCTTTCACTGGTGGCCTGCAAGTGGGACCCAGCCATACAGATGATTTTTTTCTATTTGGCCTTTACAGTTATTTTTAAAATTTAAACCACAAAACCACATGCAATGATATGGATGAATTTCTCAAACATAGGTACTAATGAGGGAAGCCAGGCACAAATGAGTACAAACGCTGTGATTCCATTTACATAAAGTTCAAACAGGGACACAACTAATTTGTGGTGTTAGAAGAGGGGGTGGTGATTATGCTTGGCAGGGATAAGGGCAGTGACTAGATTCCATTATGAGCAAGGCTTCCCCATTGCCGGAAATGTTTTATTTCTTGATCTTGGTCTTGAGAAGATGAGATTATTCAATCAGCAAAAATTCATTGAGCTGTATTGTGGTTATATGAGTAAGTTTCTACAGGTACATCATACTGCAATTTTTCTTTAAATTAAAACATTTGAATTAATTTTCAACATTTAAACATTATTCTAGTTCACCTGGAAGTTTGGGTTTCTGGTTTCTCTTGAAAAATTGGAGGATCTGGCAATATCAAACCCACAATCCCAGCAGGCAACAATGTGCCAGAGCTGAGTAGTCAGGACGTCCCCCACCACACCCAGGTCACCCCAACCACCCCCTGCCCACCCCTGATACCTCTTGACTCAGAGGCTGGGGCCAGTGCTGCCATCTTTCCTCACATTCGCTTGCTGGTTTGCTTAGACCCCACCACTTCTCTGTAGGTGTGAGAGTCTGCAATCCCATTAAAGCCCATCCCCGTGAATCCTGACCAGCTGACCTGCCTTGGGACATGCCAGCACTTGGCAAGAGAGCTTCTGGAACCCTTGCTTTGCCCTCAGAATTCTCTGGACCATCCTTTGCCTTAGCTCATGTTCTGCACCCCCCCCAATTTCCCTGGCCCCTGCCCTTTTGTATCACCTCCAATCAAGGCTGCTATTCACCCTGAACCCCATGTTTGATGCCACATCTGGAATCTGATGGGGCTCCCCTTCCCGGTTGCAAAGGCAGTCACCGCTTGGATCCCCCTGTCCCCAGCTTCTCTGAGCAGGTCCCCACAAGGATCCTCTCTTAATCCTAGAGCTCTTCCCCAGAATAAGGCATGGGGCAGTGGTCAGTCCTTCCTTAGGGCTACTGTGATAGAGATGACCTAGCTCCATTATTACTGCTCAGGTTTCCATCTTATAGACTTTTTAAAATCTTGTGATATATTTGTCCTGCTCCTGAGTGGTCTCAGAGCCAGCTGGGTCAGACATGAGGAGGGTCCTATGGCTCCTGAGCCCCAGCTTTTGTCTTTTTAAGTGACCTAATTCAAGCTGTCAGCACTGTCACATTCTGTCCTGCTTGCAGACATTTTTGTCTAACTTAATTATGTCATCCTATCCCTCTTCTCTGGGCAAGTCAGCTTTCCAGTGTATCCTCACTGCTTATAAAGTGCCTCATCAGCTGCTGCCATGGCTCACTGTCCAATCTGACAGCCCGATAGGGCCATGCTGAGTATGAGCCCCGGGGCATGTGGGGCTCTGCAGGTCGGTGGGGAAGCCCAAGAGGGCAAGTGTGGCACCCACACAGCTAGCACCACTGCAAGCCTGTGCTTTAGGGTTTAACCACCCCATGGTCATTTCACTGTCTTACATGAACCCCTGGCAGTGGCCAGTTCACTGATTCTGTGGGGGAAATGCTCCAAAACACTGTGGCACCACTCAAGGCTGACAGGAAGTGTGTCCACATCACCTCGTGTTTTTAGGACCTTGCTCAGGCAGTTGAGTTAGAAGCACAGCCCAGGGTCCTGATTCCTCCAGGACACAGGGCACAGAGGGTTATCTGGGGAGTCCTGGGCATGTTCCCTCCTTTGCTCCCATGGGGTCAGGAGATCCTGTTCTCCCTCTTGGCTTCCCCAGGACACAGCACCAGAGCCAGGAAGCAGGGAGCGTGTGGGCGTGGGTGCCCTATGATGTGCTGCTGCCACCGGGACAAGGAGGAAGAGATTGGAGGAGGGGCTGGAGGGGAGAAGAGGGAGGAAAGGAGAGGGAGAGGAAAGGAGGAAAAAAGGAAGGAAATCCAGCACATGCTCTTGCATATTTTTTTAAAATAAGCCCTTTAGCAACATATCAGTGTGTCAGTTCACATCATAATTCTCCTTCGGGTTCCCATCCCACCGCCGTTATTCCCTAATCCTGCCAGTGTCTGAATTTCAATTAACTCAAGATACAGCTTAATATCATATTCAGCCCTGGCCTTAATGTGGCTAAGAATGAGCCTACTGAGGTGTGAAGAAGATTAAATGAAGAAACGGGACATAAACTTGGACTCTAATAAGAAGGAAAAATCCACCAGGGACTTAAAATGCTAATTACTCAGGCGAGGGGGCTGCAGAGGCAGGCGCCCAGCCTTCTTGTTTCAGGATCTTTCTGTTTATTCACATGATAGTCCATAACAAAGAAGATAGTATAAAAAATATTACAAACACAATCCTAGGGCCAGGTAATTCCAAGGAGCTGGAGTACGGAGGAGCCTAAGTTCTGAACAAGGTCAGAAATGGCCTGAGAGATTTTCCTTCTCTCTCCCCAGCTGGCCCAGCCCCACGTGGAGGATGTGAAGTGTAAGCAGTCTGGCGCCAACCTTACAGAATTCTGCCTTTGTGCCATTGGCTCGCCCTTTCCTCCCAGGTTGCCCCAAGAAGGGAGTTTGCAGGTGAGTTTTGGATGTCTGCTCTAGGCTGATAAGAAGTAGCCATGTTCTGATTGTTTGTCTTACTGTCAGATAGCGCAGGGCATCCAGCTGATGTTATAACCTGAGTCCCTAAGATTTTGCCAGCCTGGCAGCAGAAACCCAATCAAATCAACTGTGATGCCATGATGACAAGGGCCTGCCCACTCGTGGCAGCCTCTGACCCAGGGTCCCAACCCTCCTCCAAACTGCCTCCACCTATTTCTGGGAGTGCCCAGGAGGTCTCTGGTGGGCACAGGAGGATGCTTGCATCCCAGGGGTCCTACTGCAGGGGTCTGGCCTCTCTCTGCTATTGCTGCTGGTGCCCGGTGTGGGAATGCCAACCCTTGGCCAGCCACCAGGCCACCCCTGCTCTGAGGTCTGTGCACGATACCTTCCCTTCAGTCTCATGCTGCCAGGACTCACAGGTTCCTCAGAGTCAGGTATGGGGGTACCAGTGACCCTCAGGCACACTCAGCACACTGCTCCTGGCCTCCAGGAAACAGCACCTGCAGCGTGAGGGCCCTGAGCAACACTGGGAACTGGTCAGAGACGATATTCTCATTTGCTTTGTGCACATACAGACTTTTTTTTGGAGTGACACATTAGGAAAATGGCCACAGGGATTGATGGGGAGAAACTGGGTTGAGGGAGGCTCTTCTACTCCACAGGGGTGGGTTGTTGTAAGGACATAAGGGCAGGGGCCCTCACATCACAGCCCCTTCCAAAGCCCCAGGTGGAGTATTGGAGTCCAGGTAATGTGCCCATACAGACACCTGCTTTCGTCAGATTTGCCAAAGACCGACCTCTGTTGTATTCTTCTTCTTAAAGAGAAGCCCTAGAATTGTATAAACTGCTGAACCCACAGAAAGATCCACCTCTGCTTTTCACAAATGCCCTTTTGTGCATTTTAACATCTTACCCAATGCACACAGCACAGTTCTACTTTGTTGTCATTGCTCCTTCACGACCCAGACTGAGCAGGAAAGGATGGAAGAAAAGGAAGGCTCAACTACTAGAGTAGGGTCATGACGAAGAAATACTGGAGACCCAAAGGGGAACACTGGTTTGACAAATCAAAAACTAAAATGAGGTGGCCTGCCGAGCTCTCTTTTCAGCAGTGTCTGGTATAGGAAGAAAGCAGGGGTTGCTTTTCTGGGTGGCATCGTCTCAAGTTACACGAGAACACGGCGATTAAGAACTGACAGTCCAAGGCATCTTCCCTGACCTCCTTTAGTGCAGCCCGTGTCTCGCAGGGAACTTTGGCCCACAAATGTGGAACCAGAGAATGCTGAGACCAGCCGCCTGCAAAATGACTCAGACACTCTCTCCGGCTGCGCGGCCACAGACACCGCAGTGCCGGCCGCGGGGGCGCCACGATCCGCGAGCCCAGCAGATGTCTGGGGGCATTGAAAGAACATAATTACTCCCATCAATTTTCCTTTTACAGGGAGCCCTTCAAAAGTAGTTTTCCCAAAAAGAGCAGTAGAGCTTTTCAATAAAAATGCTTCCTTGCAATTCTCATGCAAGTCAGGGCAGGGAAGCAGCCCTTTGGGACGTCCAATTTTCTCAGGCAGCAGAAATAACATGCAACTGTGTTCCAGGCTCAGCCGTACCCGCGGCCCACTAAATGGTGGCTTCGGGCTTTCCACTTAACCCCTCTTGGTTTCAGTTTCATCATCCTTAAAAGGGAATAATAACATTTTTTTTTTTTTTAAGCTCAAATGAAATAATGTCTCTGAGAGAGCTGGGCAAGCCATAGAGTGCTATGGAAATGCAGTTTTTATCATTAATGTCTTTGTGTTTTCGTGCATTAATGGTGGGTGTAACTTCACCCAGAATTATGCGGGAGCTGACATCAAAGTTTCCTAGATAAATTCACTCTGGGGAGATCATAATTCTCTTGTAAAGTCAACGCCTCTTCTGATACTGCCTCGTGTCCATGCCTGTATCCATCTGTCTTCCGCATCTTTCAAACCCTCTGATTTGATCCAGTTGAGCCTCACATGGCCCTTATTTCACATATGTCCTCTTTCCTCATAATTCAGACCTGCTTGCTGGATTCATTGCTTTGCTCAGCAGAGACTGATTGAGCACAAATCGTCTGACAGGCCACGCACCCGACACAGCTTGGAGCTGGGGTGGCTCCAAGTCTCACGGGAAACAGCCCCATAAGCTCAGGTTATACCGCAGTGAAATGCCGCTGAGATGGGGCTGGGAATGTGAAGGAGGCATGATTCATTACACAGCTAAGTTTCATTAGTATCTTTTTATTTCTCTTCCCTGAATACTTCAAATTTGCACATATTTTTGAGTGACCAGGATCTGATAAGTTTGTTGAAAATAAACTGGAAAACAGAGAGCCACAATCTGAAATAAATCAAACAGTTATAAGGGAAAACATAATCCAAGCCTAATGTAGCCATTACGAATTTAAATAGTTGGTGGTGCAAGGACACTAAATTCATCCCAGCTCACCAAAAGCACACAGCAGGACGTGACTCAAAGTGGGAATAAAGGCAGAAATTGCAATTAAACTCGACTTAAAAAGCTGATCGGCAAATGGTGATCTTTAAGCAGTTGAGACCAAGGTCTTTTTGTGAGAATTTGTGCACCAAAATTTTTATTTTGTAAGATTAACAGAGTCATATAACTTGGTTGCCACATCCTTTAAAAGTCAGGCATTGGGTTTGGTGCAGATTTATTTTACTAAGAATGCATCATTATAGAACAATAGGTTCTCATCTGACTGAAACAAGTAGAATATACCAGCACTGTTGGCTTTACTGCTTCATGTTTTGGGAGCCACACAATTCTAAAAGCACAACCACCAACTGTCAGGAAAAATTACATGCAACGCTGTACTTCGTGCAACATGAGACTCACTTGAGCTCCACCCTGGAAGGATGCTTCCCTCCTAGTTTGCCCACGCAAGCAACTTGAATCTCCATGTTACTTGCCATTAGGGTGGGCTGCTTTAAACTCCTCACCCCTATCTGAAGATCTGGGTTCAAATCCCAGCTCTGCCACTACCTGGCCCTGTGGGCCAATTACTTAATTTCCCTAAGCTTTCATTTTCTCAACTAAACTGGCAGTGATGGAGCCTAGTTGCTAGGCTCCAGGTTGCTACAGGAATTCATTGTGGTATTGTGTGCTTAGCCCAATGGGGCTTGGTAAGTACTCAATAAAAGATTGATATTATTAGTTATTAGTGCTTCCCAAAGGAGTTCTTTTAACACAAAATTTTGCCAAAATAGCAGAAAGGATTGGCATGGCACGAAGGGTATACATTAAACATCTCACCTAAGTATTAATAAGATAATGTTGGCAGCAAACAATAAATTCTTAACCAAAGGGACCTGCCCTGCTCCTCTTTCTATTTAAGTCACGATATCTTTCTGTGACCCTCTCTCGCTCTCACATGTGCACTTTCTCTCTCTCTCTCTCTCTCTTTCAGCTGCTTGAAGTATACAATGTACGCCTTTATTACATACATTCCTGTAGCTTTGGCGCCCTGGCCCTCCCAGGCTGCTATGCAGATCTGCGCGGCTCAGGAGCTAAGCAAACATGCTCTCCTCTCAGGAGTGTTTAACAGGAGGGGAGCTCCCCTCTCCTCCCTGCTCCTGTAACCCTGGGGGGAACAAAAGGACTAAAATGGACCACTAGTTTTGTGTTTGTTTTAATGGGAAGAGAATTTCCTATGAAGATGCAGTGTGCAGTGTTCCTTCATTGCACAGAGGTTCCTGTCACCGCCTGTGTGTCTCTTGATCAAGTACTCCCCACTCTTCCTCATGGCAACAGCAGCCTGATGTTTTGCCTTAAAGAGGAGAATTAATACTTATTTTAAAATTTTGTGGATTTAAATACACACACACACACACACACACACACACATATATATATATATATATACACACACACACTCACACACATACACAATGCTAAATATCAAGTGGAATTTGAGATCAATCCATGGGTCTCCATGCCTTGGTGTTTGCTGTTTACACATTGGCTTACTATTTGCACAATGACCTGCTATGGGCTTGTGGAGTCCAATCCATGCCCACAGCTTGCATTTCTAAAACAGGATTCTGCCTTTACATGCTTTCTGAAGTATCTCCTCTTTTTAAATACAAAACTAAAATCTAGATATAGTAGCCACTTGGGAAGGTTACTTATTTCTATAGACATAGAGTTATTTTCCTATTGCCAATACTAATTAAATACATCCAGCACAGCCTCAGGTCTTGCATGGTCTCTCTCAGATATAAGAGAGCTAATAATCAGTGTGAGAAGCTTGTGTTTATGAACAGCAACTTCAACCATGACTCCAAGAGTAAGCCCCTACTGAAGAGACCCAGCTAATCAATGCAAAGCAGAAGCCACAGAGAGGCTTGGATCTGCCCCATAATGAGAAGGCCAGAGACACTGTGCCTTTGTTGACACTGGCCTGGGAAGCACCTGTGCTCATTGTCCCTCCAGCTCGCTGGTTCTGCATGTGATCACCAGGCTGTAGCCCCCACCTGTCTCCAAGGTGATCCTCGACAGCAAGAATCTTCCTCCTTATTAATGGCCAGGCTGTAATTTACAGTCCTGGTTTGTGTGCTGCAATTTCCAGCACTGCTATAAATTCTGCTGCTAATCTTAGGCTCAGAAAAGTCTTCCTGCAACTTGCCACAACTGCACAAACGTCACTGGAGCCTGCTTTTAATAAACAGAGTGACTGGCAAAGGCCCAAGGAAGAAAACTGGTGAACGGGGCGAATTTATCTTGGATAGTTCTCCCTCCTCTATCTGAACCTGCCCCTACCCCTACATTAACAAGAATTTTTATTGTGTCTTAACTTATTTGTCCATAAAGAAAATATTAATTAAATCAATTTGTACAAAATATGCGACATACTATGGTAACCTGCCCAAGGGTAGGTGCATTTTAAAATATGGAGTTTAGGGATTAATCAGAAGTTGTGGGTTTCAACATATATTGGTTCTCTTAATAAAAGAAAGAAAGAGAGAGTGAGAGACTTCTACAAATAAAAGTTGGGGACAGTGATGCATTTAAAAGGTCTCTAAAATGAGGACTTTTCAGAATCATGGACATGCCAATGAGAATTGTATGTCTCCAAGAAGGACCTCAAGTGTTTAGCATTTCCCAAATCTCTGTGACCACAAACCCCTTTTGAGAAAGAATATTTTGGAGGACAAGTTGTTCCGATGATTGGTTTGGGAAATACTGACCTAGGAGATACATTTCTAAAGATAAAATTGCAATGATAGGGAGACCCCACAGGTATAAATACCTTTCTGGTCATCCACTTTGTGTGGAAACAAACAAAGGTTTGTCTTGACTGAAATTGACGTGTATGCTGGGTGTGGGTTTACCTTTGCTTGCAAGACCTCAGTCAACACTATCTGAAGACTTAGAAATGTTGCATCAGTCTGTACAAGACACTGTATCCCACCACTCTAAGTCAAATGACACCCACTATAGCAAAGGAGAGCACAGGACCACAGGACCCTCTGGTCTTGCCACATGAAGCACCAGCCGGGACCACCTGGTCTGAGAGAGTGGCAGAATGGCCTCTCTACAGTGAGCCGAGGGTCCATCTTAGAGATGATACCCTACAAAGATGGGACACCCTCTTCCAGAATGCAATATCCCCCTTGAACGACAAGCATTGTGTGGTACTTCGCCCCGGTAAGTAGACTGTCTGGCTTCAGGAAACAACATGCAGAAGTAGGAGCAGCTCTACCTACTACTCTTCTCAGAAACCCACATAGGGAATATGTACTTCTGTCCTCACAACCTCTGATTCTGTGGGTCTGGAGATTCTGGTTCTCAGAGCTGAAACACTTCCATGAAGAGACACAGCAAGATTCTTGAAAGTAGGATTTAGAAAATCCTAGGAAGCACACAGAACTTAACAAGTAACCAAGATTGAACAGGTGCCACCCACAAAACCTGTCCCTTTTATTCCATGGTTTCCCCTTTGAGCCCTGTTGTTTCCTCTGGGGAAAAGTTGAGCCCCGGTGGTTCGGACGAGCAGTGACAGCAAAGAGGAAGTTTCCAAAGGTGGCATCTGCTCCCTGGGCACTCAGGGGCCAGACAGGCTCCTCTGATCCACCAGTGAGCAGTGGCACAAAATCTAGAGCTGGACTGTCTAGACCCTGGTCTATGGAGGAGTTGATATATCTTAAAACAAGATGTGCGGTGTTTTACTTTGCTAGAGCTGCTATAACAAATTATGACAGTGGTTTACGGTGGTTTACAACAATAGAATGTGTTCTCTCATGGTTCTAGAAGCAGATGTCCACTCAAAGTGTCAGCAGGGTCATCCTCTCTGAAGGCTCCAGGGAGGATCCTTCCTGCCTCTTCCAGCTTCGGGTGGCTCCAGGTACCCCTGGCTTGTGGCAGCATCACTCCAATCTCTGTGTTCTCTTCTTCGTATAAGGACACTTGCCACTGGATTTAGGGCCCGCCTAGTTAATACAGGATGATCTCATCTTAAGACCTTTAACTGAATTATACCTGCAAAGACCCTTTTGCCACATAAGGTCCCATCCATGGGTACGGGGATTTAGGACATGGACATATCATTTTGCCCAGCAACATTCAGCACATGACACAGCAAGCTTACTGTGCATGGTAGCCTGACCCTAAAGTCCTACTGAAGTGTAGGCTTCTTCTTTTTTTAAACTACTGAACCCACTAACATCCCATTGCAACCACTTTCTTCTATCATCCCTTCCTCCTTTCCCCCTTTCCTTTTCCCTTTTTCATTTTCCCTTCCCCACAGTCCAACTTTCTCTGTCTCCCCAGGAAGAGTGCCAACAGTCTGCTCAGAAGCCCAGCTACCCACTTCTTGGGCTTCATGCAGAGACTGGTCTGTGCCTCTGAATCCCAGTTTCAAGTTCCTGCTCATTCAGCTTGGCTTGGGGTCCATACCTGATCTGGTGACTTGTGACCCAGACTCAGGACAGATGGTGCAAAGGTTATTGCCAGGTCTGAGGCAGGACCGCTGGTGACCCACCCCAATGACCTTCTTATAGAGGGGACCAGTGAGAGCCAGCTCTGCCCATCCTCACCACTGGATTTATCCCCAAGCTTTGTCACATCCAAGGAATCAGGCCACTTTGCTCTCCAGACAGTGACCCAGTGGGTTCATATACTGACTAGCAGGTCCGGAACATTCATTCACTCTTGCACACACATTTATTGGACACCTGCCAAGTGTCGGGCACCATTTTAGGCCTCAGGTATACAGCAGAGGATGGGAGAGACAAAAGCACCTGTCCCAGTGGAGCTTGATGCCGAGACAGAAACTAGCTCTCCCACCGCTGGGATCAATCTTCATCTTCATGGTCGGACACTGTGGCTGGACCTTCGGCACATCTGTGCTTTAGGCTGCACAATGGGACCAGGGGTGAGGGTGAGCTAACGGCATGTTCCAGCCATCTTTTAAGACTATTTCCTGGAAGCTGCCATGTAATACTTCTGTTTTACTTCTTGCTAGCTGGAATTTAGTCATGAGGCCACATCTGGATTTAAGGAAGCCTTGGAAAGGTAGCCTTTACGTGCACAGTGAGGAGTCAGGGCTTTATCTTGAAGAAGAAGGGAGAGCAGCAGGACATGCACACCAGGTGATGGGGATCACCAAGGCCAATCTAGAGTCTGGCTACCACACGACAACTTTCCATTTGTCTCACTATACTAACAGACTGTAAGCTCCATGACCGCTGGGAACAGGTCTTCTCTGGCTCTACATTTATGAAGCAGTGCCAAGCACACTGCCTCACACATAGCAGCTCAAAAATATTTCTAGAATACATTTTTTAAAAAGAATTCTGTCTTCAGAATTTGTCTCTACAGGTGCATGCCATTTGTTATAAAGTGACACCTTCATGAGGAATGGAAGAAAGTTAAAATGTCCAAAAAACTAGAAATATCATTTTAACAAAATCGGTAGAAACATGTTTTGCAAATTGCAGAATTAGTTCTGCAATATGAAAGCTGCTCAAATATTTGGTCAGAGCTGTGCAGAATTATGATGCTAAGGAATGTTAATGTTGTAGAACTTACAGTTAATTCAGGCACAGAGAACACAGCAAGATGAAAAGTATAAAAACGGGGGCGGAGAAGGGAAAAAAAAGAAAAGTATGAAAATGCTGTTTAGAAAACAGAGCATGGCCTTTTTGGGTGGATAAATTTCATTCATTCAACATGTATGTTGCATGTACTTTGCTCCCAGCACTGTTCTAGGCTCTGGATACACAAGGAACAAGAAGGGCAGAGTCCCTGTTCTCACATCACCAATGATAGTATTTTTTGCCCACCCTAAGTCATTCCAAGTGAGGCTCTGAAGAAACACCCTATTCATCAAGCCCTTTCCATGTGCAGTCCCATACTAAGTGGCAGATATTGTCACATTATCAGTGAGTTGGGACAATCCCTAGGAAGACTCTCAGGCAGAGAGAATGAGTTAGAGACCTCTGGATCTATGCATCCCAGCTCCTGCGCAGCTGTGCTGCTGCCTTTAAGGATGCACTTCCAGCTCTGGGATGTCTCAGGAAAATAACACATCTTAGATGGGTTTCCAGATGTGGAGTCACAGAGGAATGTTCAAGTGCATGTAGGATACACAGGAGGTAGTGCCAGGAAACACAGATAGAGAAGGGAGGTTTCCTCCTTGCTATACATCTGTTTCCAAACTTGTTCCTCTAATCTTCTCTACAGATAGTGGCCAAAATAATCTCTTTAAAATGTGAATCCAACCATGACACTACTCTGCTCAAAGGCTCCAATGAGCTCCCATCAAACGCACAATCTGACATCCTCAGCATGGCCTACAAAGCCATCTCCAGATGAGCATCAAACCCATCCCACGCTTTGCCACACCCTCACTGTGCCTCCTGCTCTATGTGTACACCTCAGGGCCTTGGCATTTGTTGTGTCCTCTTATGCAGGTGTGTGTACCGCTCAAACCCTCTCTTCAGTTGTGTCCTCCCCTCCACTGAAACCCTTCCTACCCACCTTATCTAATGCCATACCTTGCTGACTTGCTTCCAATCTGTTTCCTGGATCACATAAAACTTCATGAGGTCAGCACTTTGGCCTGTTCTGATCAGGCCTTGTCATTGGCTATTGAACAGTGCCTGTCATCATTGGTCATCAGCCATCATCATTAAACATGTGCACATGCACCAACACGATGAGTAAGTGGATCCCCACTCGAGGATTCAAGGCTTCTCCTTCACTCAGGCCCCCAAGAGAAGCAACCCAGCTGGCCATACTAACTGCAGCACTGCTCAACCTAACCCGAGTTTGAAAAAGCTCCTGAGTTTATATAAAGTGTGGTGTGTCCAGGAAATGAGTATCATGGCCAGTATCTCAAGTGAGGCTGCAGCAAGCAACTAGTGCAGCCTAGGAGAGAGCCAAAATTTCATCATCTGGAATTTGTGTGAAGGAAAAAAATATATATTGCATTGCACAATTTATTTGCTTTGCTCTCCCACTGTGGTGACTTCTGAGAAATCCTGTTTGGACAGTTTCATGGCCTGGAGGTAGCCCCCCAGCATCCTTCTCCAGCCAGGGCCTGGCGCAGGAATAATGAATGGAGAGAAGCTGATGTTTATTTGACTAAATATTCCAAGTTCCTAAGCAACAAGGACAGCAGGCTGATGAAGCACTCTCCTGCCTGCCCAGGTCAAAACTCTTAGCTGAAAGGTGGTCTCACTGTCCGCATGAATAAAGTTCAGGCTCAGAAACTGGACTCACAGAACATTTGCAGGAAAAGCTTGGATCAAAGCTTTAGAGCCAACTAATATTGTTGAATTAAAAACCATTGAATCCAAAACCAAAATCAAACACGTTAAATGACTTTAGCTGAAAGGTAAAAGCAGTCAAGTTTTTAAAACTTGAATTGATCATTTGTCACATATGATCCATATCCTCTGAACTTCAAAGACGAATGCTGGTATGCTGGATTTAGGAAGAAACAAGAGTTTTCTTCTGGCTGAATGTTTCCTACACTAGCCTGGGAAAACCTTCACATTACTTGTGGAAGGGAGAAGGAAATTAGGAAACCCCTTCAGAGTTGCTATGTGCCTCTGCACCATTAGGGACTCGCAACCATACTCCTTAAAGCACAGAGAATATAATTTTACATCTGACAGTTGTCAGACAAGACGCCGACAGCTGGATCTTTTACAAATAATAAAAGGCAGTAAAATATGCCACTTACACAAACGTTGTGATTGATGTGAGTCTCAGACTTCTGACCCACGTTTCTTCTGGATTTCTTTATTCTATGGGAAAGACCTGGCTCACCTACAAGAGCATTCTAGCTAGCTTGCCTTTCCTGCAGCCAAGATGAGGGTGACAGGTAATGACCCTCCATAAAACACAGAGTTCCCTTCCAGATATTTCCAGTATCTGGATAAGCTTGACTGTCTTCAATGGGGCACATGGTACACTTCAACTCTTTGGCTTCAATAAATCAATCCTCGTTTATGTTTGTGGACTTGAAATGCGTGTTTTACTCTCAATCCAAATTGACTCTGTTAATTCCCTACCCCCACTGTGACAAATGAGCTCAAACTCAGTGGTTTAAAACAATACAAATGTGTACACTATTTTACAGATCTGTGGACCAGAAGTCCAACACAATTCTCACTGCGCTAATATCAAGGTGCGAGCAGGGCTGGGTTCCTTTCTGGAAGCTCCTAGAGGGGAACACATTTCCTTGTCTGTTTCAGTTTCTGGAAGCCACTTGCACTCCTTGGCATGCGACCCCCTTGGATCTTTAAAGCCAGCAGTGTTGGGCTGAGTCCTTCTCGGCCCATCTTAGTTCCATCTGCAACTTTAATTCCCCCTTGCCATGCAATGTAACATATTCGCAGGTCAAGGATTAGGACTTAGACATATGGGGGGGGGGGCTTTATTCTGCCTACTACTTAACCACAAAGGCACCCCACATCCAGAAGATATTCTCTCTCTCTCTCTCTCTCTCTCTCTCTCTCTCTCTCACATACACACACACACACACACACACACACACACACACACACACACACACACACTCCAATAATACTTTATGCCTAAGCTCCAGGAGGAGGTGGGTATCCAGCCATGGTTCAACACAGGGTCACTGGCCTGCCACATCCCAGCATGTGCTCGCCTTTCTTCTTATAGCTAAGGCAACATTTAATCACAGCAAAAGATTTGGCCTTCACTAGTATCTGAACTTTTAAAATGTCAAGAAAGAATGTACTCAAGGATATGCAGGTTTAGTATAAACTTAAAGGGATCATAAAAAGATGTTTTAAATCTAAAGGAACTTTAAAACCAAATTTTCAATGATATAATTCCTCGTAGACACAAAATAACTATAGGTAAAAGAAGATGATATTTAAAATGTTACTATTTATCTTAATCCATTTGTGCTGCTATAATAAAATACCTGAGACTTCGCTACTAAAAGGTAATTTATAAACCACAGAAATTTATTGTCACACAATTTCAGAGGCTGGGAAGTCCAAATCAAGGTGTCTGGTGAGAGCCACTCTCTGCTTCAAGATGCCGCCTTGTTGCTGCCTCCTCCAGGGAACGAACACTGTGTCCTCACATGGTGGAAGAGACAGTGGGCAGAAAGGAATTGACCCACTCCCTCAAGCCCTTAGATATGGGCTCTAATCCCGTCAATGATGGAGGAGTTCTTATGACCTAATCACCTTACAGTGGTCCCACTTTTCAATACTATCACCTTGGAGGGCCACATACATTCAAACCATAGCACTCTCCATTCACTCTTTAAAGAGGCATATCTTATAACACCTTCAATATGCCAGGCACACTGCTAGGGATGTAACCATGCCTAGGAGAGATAGGTGGCTGCCATTTTGCAGGTTACATTCAAGAGGATCAGCTGATCACTGTTTCCTCATCCCTATATCAAAAGAAGAAAAAAAAAACAACACAAAAAACGTCTAATTCTTTTGATATCCCAAGTAACAAAACACAATTTGCATGTTGGTATCATCTTTACTCAACTACCTAATTGTATTTCTTTCCTTTACACAATTATATTGAGAGGTTGCAAGGGCTCTGGGTAGGAAGCAGGAGGACTGAGTTCTGGCATGAGCTCAGCAATCAATTAGCTATATGTGCAAAAAAAAACCCAAAAAAACAAAATAACAGTGGTAACAAAAGAGAATTATACAAGTGACTTCCAAGATCTCTTTCAACTTGTTTGTTCATGCTCCAGGCCATATTACAGCAATAGAAAGACACATTCAGTGAAAAAACCTCCATTAAATGATGATATCCAAACATATTAGTGAAATATTACTATTGAAAGGAAGGTTGACCAGTTATTTCCAGCCAAGGCCACCCATGGGACACAGTATCTTCTGCTGGTCAGAAAGTTTAAAGTAGAAAGCATGCCAGGAAAGGACCAAGCCCATGCAGAGTTTCTGAGTGAGGGAGATTCTGCCTTTGCCAGGTCCGTCAGTAGCTCAGGTTGACTCTCCCATGGGCTTCTCCCTTCCGTAGCTCCTGAGACCAGGCGTGGGTTATGGGTGGCCCTCTGTGTTCATTCCTCCATCAGCCCCAGATATCTAGCACTCACTGTGCTGTTTGGGCCCCTTTGACCCTCTTGGTGGCCTCTTGGACAGAACCCAAGATAATTCACACCAGCTGTGTCTTCTGCGTGGCCCACATCAGGTCCTCAGGAAGCATTTATACGCTTGCTTTAAAATGTAAGTTTTATTATTATTCAGGTATGGTGAGGTCAACAGATCAGGAGACAACTGCCATTGAAAAGATCATTTGTTACCCACAGTTCCAAGAGGAGAAGGTGGTGTGTCACCTCACACAGAGCCACATGGGGAAGCGCCGAGGTAGCTCAGGAGGCAGAGGAATAAGGGCAGGCGCAGGAGAGAGTCTTTCTCATGGTTTTGTGGGAAGGAATGGGTGAAACAGGGTAAACAGGCCTAGGATTGGCCTTTTGGAATAATTTCAGCAGGCTCTGGGGGTAGGGCCTGTCCCAAGCTGCCTGCTGTCTGGCCCTGGGGTGGTTAGGACAGGAGTGGAAGGTACAGGAGGTGACTGGAGGGTAAGGGCCTTGGACTGGTTGGTTGGTATGTGGGAAGCACTTCCAGGGGAAGAATTTGCTGTCTCTGGGCTTCGGTGAGTCTCAAAGGACCTCTCACAGATCAGCAAGGCCTGGTCATGTCAAAGCATCATACAACACAGAAAATGAAAAACATGATTAATACGGCTCCTCGTCCTGACCGGGTCTGGGAGTGCAGCAGCCACAGGCTCCTGGACTTTCTCACTCCTGCAGGCCAGGGGTCCGCTCTCAGCTGCAGCAGCACATGTCAATTGCACAGCAGCCTCTGAGCACTGCCTGTCACTGCACTTGAGCTGTCCCCTCCCCACCTAAGGGAGGAGGACATGGGGTGGGATGGGTAGACAACAGTCACAAAATGCAGCAGTCATCTTCAGCGAAATCTCACACATTTCTCCCCATTTTCGGTTGGAGGGCTTAGGAGTTGTGAAACTTTTTTTCAAAAGACTTCCTTTTGTAAATTCCACTATGAGGAGTTGGCCTCGTTGGTAAACGACACCTCGTATTAGAACCTTAGTCAGATTTCCATTTCAACAAGCTGTTTCATGATAGCTATTGCAGGTCTGGCGGGAAATTGAGAAGGCGGTGCCGTAGCAGCCACTGCGATGGCCCACCCAGGTCCACTCCCACGCCAAGTCGTGCTTGCTGGCAGAGTCCCAGTTGTGTTTAGATAGCTTTGTCCAGACTCCTGGGATTCCAGGGAAGGCACATTTCCCCAAAGAGGAGGCTGGATTAGCACCCCCAGCAATCCCATCGCCCTGCCAATTTTTGGATTAGACATTAGCTTCAGATTCAGGTCTGGCCGGAGAGACAGGGAGACACATCTACCAGGGGCTCTAGAAAAGGTCTTTCCTGCTCTTAAAAACAAAGAACCAAGGTAAACAAAATGTGGTACATCCACACAATGGAATACTGTCTGGTCATAAAAAGGAAGATACATGCTGTACCATTGATGAACCTGAATACATGATGCAGAGTGAAAGAAGGCAAACACAAATGCCCACATACTGCATGATTCCATGTATACGAAATGTCCAGAAATGGCAAATTCATAGAGATGGAAAGCAGATTAGTGGTTGCCAGGGGCTAGGAGGTGCGAGAATCAGGACAGACTGCTTAATGAGTGCAGATTTCCTCATGGGGTCATGAAAATGTCCTGGAACTAGACAGTGGTGATGGTTGCACAATCCTGTGAATATACTACATGCTACTGAATTGTATCTTTGCAGTGGTTAAAGCGGGGAGCTTTGTATTATGTGTACTTTGTCACCATTTTGAGAGAGAGAGAGGGAGGACCAAGAAGGAGCAGGCGCTTTTCTGCTGCTCCACAGGGTGGTGGGAGATCAGGCTGGAGCTGCCATTGCAGCTGTCCTGTGAGCCTGGGGGACAGGCCTGCACCCCACGCCAGCAGCCAAGGAAGGCAGACACAGAGGCACAGAGAGGCAGGGACCTTGATGTGTGACCTGAGCCTGTAACCACTCGATTCTGGAACATCCGACCTTGGGGTTTCTTCCTATGGAAGATTTTAAATGTGCGATAAAGGAGCAGGACTCCTTGGAGCAATTATTTAATATTTTCTCCTTTCAGACCACTGCACAATTTCCTTTTCGACTAACTGCTGATCTTAGAAAATACAGCTTGCCAAGAAACGTTTCCTTGAATTCCCAAAGGACAACATCCTTCTTCCCTGTCTCCTTGAGAAAGCCTCTACCCAAGCAGCAGAGCTAAAGACCAAATTTGATTCCACCTCCGTTCCAGATATGATTACACCAATTTCGTTATGGATGAACAGAGGGAGGGAGGACGCAGGAACAGAAAGTCCCTGGTGTATTTGGGCTCTCCTCCCCTCCCCCCGGCAGCTTCCGGACTTTTCTGAGGTGCTTCAAGGGTACAAGTACACACTGCAGAACCCATGGAGAGAACAGCCCCATGGCCTGGAGGAGTTCAGTGCGGCTGATTTGCTCCCAGGGTGAGGCAGGACACTGGGAGAAATCACGCTCAGGAGTCTCGGGGCCTGCTGCTCTCTCTTCAGTCATCCCTGGATCTGCTGAACTCAAATAAAATTAGTTTTAAGACATTTAAATTTGGAAATCAAAATTAAGTTTGCAACATAGGGTCAGAATTCTTTACAAGAGGAAAGAAAGAGATCTGGTCCCATGAGAATTCACAGGAAATGGTTCTGGGCGAAACTTTGGTCTGACGATCCCAGCAAGTGAAGAGGAGAGTGAGGCCACGCCGGGAGCCGGCGACGGTCTCTGGAGCTGGCGAGTCCGCCGAGGGCTGGCGCAGGCTCTTTCCTCCAGAATGCTACAATCTGCTACTCAGACAAATGTGCACTGTACCGGGTGCTGAGATTTCTGGTGATCTTATTTTCTTCTTTATATATATTTTTTTCTGAATCTGCCAATATTTCCCACAATAAACATGTATTATTTTCCAAATACAAAAATCTTACTTTTTAACATTTTAAAATTCACACTATCTACAAGACAATGTGAAAATAAGTTTTTAAGGATGTTTGTATAACAAGAGCAAGTTCTTTCATAACTTTTTACATTTTTAAAAGTTCTTTTAGCATGTTTTAAGATGTCCAGCCTGTATTGTGGGAGTTTTTCTGGCACGTTCATGGCAGCGGTATTAGGCTCAGGGTAGGAATCGGTTCACCCAGGTCCCGCTGTCAGCAGGTCACTGCCTAACACCTCTACTGAAACAGTCGTAAAACACTTACATTAGCTAAACTGACAGTTTTCAACCCCTGGAAAGAAATCCAGGGCAACATGCCTTGGATTTTGATGTTGAAATAAAACCATAAATCTACTGGGTGGAGAAGGGGGAATATGCCCTTTAATTTAATATACCCTAAATTCGAGGTATTTCCTTTGATAAATAATGTTACAGCCATTGTGGGTGGGCAAAGAGTCTGCAGACCCGTGTCAGTCTCTTCACAAACCAGAACAGGAGCCCCAGGGGGTGCTTTTGTAGGCGGAGAAGTTCATGCCAGTGTTTGCTTTGCCGAGAACTGCCCCCCTAAAGTTTACTGCAGACAGAGATGCCAGCTGTGCCCTGCAGCGAAAGTCCCCTAGTTTTGAGCTACTCTTTGCATTAGGAAAGAAAAACCCCCTTTCTCTCTGCCAAGTGTTTTAAGTTTCCTTTAAAACTTTGAAATATGTAGATTTTCATTGAAGTCCAAAGCCACCCATTTTATTCCATGTGAATAAAGCACTTTTTATATGGAAAAAAGATCCCAGTGATGATGACAAAGCTAAGTCCAAGAAGGGCCTTCCCAGGCCAGTCTCAAGGTGGACTGCAGGACCCCAGCACCCCACCTGGAACCGTAGTTAACAGAGAGAGACAGAGAAAGAGAGACTGTAACATCTTAAAGCTGTTGACTTCAAACCTTAAAGTCCTGCCACCCATCCCCACCACGCACCCGCACCATGTGCTGTGTCTCCACAGACCATCTCTGCAGGAGAGGAGCTGCCTGCCGAGAAAGCTGTCCCTGACATGTGCTTTCACCCCTGTTAGCCACCTGCATTTTGCATTTCTGACCTCCAGAACTGTGAGAGAATACATTTCTGTTGTTTTAAGCCACTAAGTTTGTGGTACAGCCATGCGCTGCACAACAACATTTGGGCCAACCATGGACCCCATATATACAGTGGTGGTTCCATAAGATTATAATACTGCACCATTGCCATACCTTTACTATGTTTAAATAGATACAAAAACACCACTGTGTTACAGTTGTCTACCGTATTCAGTATGGTAACATGCTGTACACGTGTGTGACCCAGGAGCAATAGGCTGTACTATACAGCCTAGGTGTGTGGCAGAGGAGACCATCTAGGTTTGTGTATGTGCACCCCATGACATTCACACAACTAAATTGCCTAATGACACACTTCTCCAAACATAGCCCTGTCGTTAAGAGACCCATGAGTGTAATTTGTTATGGCAACTCTGGGAAACATACACACCTAAATCTCTAAACCTTGGGTTATCCTATTGCTTCCTTTTAGCTGCCAACTCCACCCAGAACCCCCTCCTGCTCCACCCCGAGGGTCCACACCTTTTCTGTTTGGCTTCTCCTGTGGTTCTTGAACCTCGCTGGATATCAGAACTACAGGGAGTTCTGAAATAACCCTGAGGCCAGGGGCCCACCGAAGATTGGTTAAATAAGACCATGGAATGGGAAGGCTGAGGGCTGATCCCCAGCACCTGAATTCTTTAAAGCACCCCCCCCCAGTGATGGTAACGTGCATCCGAGTGCAAACCCCCACCCAGCCCTGGCCTCCCAGCATCAGCCCCCTCCTCTCTCCACATGCTGCCCACGGAGGTCTCATCCAGGCCACAGTGGCCCCCTGTACCCACGGCTTTGAATGTCAGATTGTATAAGAATGGGATGTTTGTAAAAGTACAAATTCCCTGAGCACTGCCTCTGTAAATCTGGGGAGGCCAGGAATATGAGTTTTAACAATCTCAAAATGTATTACACAGAAGAATCACCTGGGGAACTTAAAAACACACACACACAAAACCAACGTCCAGACCACACCCTCAGAATCAGAACCTCTGGGGGAAGCACTCAGGCACAGCTTTTAAAATTTTCCAGCTGATTCCAATGTGTAACCCAGCCTGAGAGCCAGTGTTTCAGAAAGTACCTACTATGTACCAGCTACTGTGGAGAGTGAAACAGGTGATTCACGCCCTCTGGAGACCACAGTCAGGCAGGAGCCAGACATATTAATCATTTAAATACACAGAGAAATAGGCAGTTCTGAAGTGGGATGGGGATTATAATGGAAAATACTGTGGTGCTGTAAGAAGGACCGATGCAGGATGGGCCCACCTCTCTGAGCATGCTCTGGAGAGAGCCAGTGGCATGTGCGTCCCAGAGCATCACAGGTGGAGAGAATGGCACCAGCAAACGCCCTGGGGTGTGGGAAATGGCACATTTGAGTAAGCGAATGGGGCTGCCTTTTACTGAGAAGGGAAAGAAATAGACCAGAACAGGCTGGAAGTGTGGGCGGTGGAGGCCCATGGAGCTGGCTGGGCTGGGTTTCAGGAGTGTGTGAGTTACCCCAACGGAGACGCAAACAAGCAGTCAGATACACAGTGTGCACCTCGGGCTGCGGCCTAAATCTAGCAGTCCTCACCCTGCCAGAGTACTGCTGCCTTGAGCTCCCTCAGCTCATGTGGGCGTCATCCTAGATGCCCCCTTCTCCCCCTCCACCACCATGTCCCCAGACCAATCTATTGCGGAGTCTTCTGGGTCCCCTCTACCTTCCAGCCCTCCTCTCCTCTCAGTCCTACTTCTCCCTCTCTAGTCCATCCTTCCCACCAGTCCAGAGCAAGCTGACCTGATCCAATCCCTCCCCTGCTCACAACTTTCCCTCAACTTGGAGTCCCCAATAGAACAGAACACGTTATCCTTGGCACCTCGTTCCAAGGCCATTGTTGTCTGGCCTCTGTGTGCCCGTCTAGTGTGGCCCATGCAGCCCGGCTCTCCAGCCCTATCTCCCAATACTGCAGCATCTTTGATGTGCAGCCCCCTCTGCCCATGAAGACCCCCAACACACCAGGATTCTGCAAGCCCAGCACCTCTCTTCTCCTTCGGGAGGTGACCTTTCACCCCAAGCAGGTGGTGCAGGAGGGAGCTGCCATTCACTACAGAGCCTAGTCCCTCCACCATGGTTGACAGTTCCAGGGTAGACTGTGGCCCGACCTGAGCCAGTCACAGATCTTGCCTAGGACTTTCAAACTTCAGTGACTTTCGGGTGCTAAGATGAGCAGGATATGAACCTCGGGAGCTGTCAGCAGCCTCACTCCCCACCAGGTGAAGAGAACCCATCCATCTCTGCAGTGAAGTATTGAGGTTGCCATGAGCAACAGGAAGCAGGAAGAGAATGTTCTAGCAACATTCACTCAAGCCCCAGTCCCAGTTATGGACTTCAAACAATCTCCACTTATACCTAAGCTGGAATTAGATGACACTCCCTTACAGCTTCTACGTGTTGAATCACACGGTGTTGGTGGCAGAAAAGAAGAGGCCAGGAGGTTTGGAGATTCAAGGAGTCAGTGAAGCTCCTGCAGATAAGAAAGCTCAAGCAGGGCTGTCACAGAACCCAGGAGAGGTCCTGGGGAGTCTCTGGGCATCTGAGATGCTGGAACTTCTGAGCCCTTTCTCCCCCAATGCTGCAGCTGCTCAGTCTGCCTGTCAACAAGGACTGCCTCCCTGGTCCCCTGCTCAGGCCAGTGATGGATGCATTCCAGAAGGCAACAGTGACAGCTGAGTGGAGTCCATGAAACTGCCCTGCCCTTCCTGACACCGGCATCCTGCCTACCCTCATGTGGCCTCTTGGGCTTCTCATCTGCCTCTTGCTTTCAAATTTGCAGCTCCAAACCCAGCTGCTTCATTTCCTAAGATATGACATACCTGTCCCCCTTGTAGAGCACTCCTTGGCTTTCTACCATCATGGTGAGGCACAGACCAACTGGACCAAGGTGGGCAGAGCTTTACACCTGAATGTGCTCACAGTGGTGAGCTCTGTCCCCACGCCCTGACACAGAGGCTGCACATCCAGGAACCTTCTCCAGCCATGCTGGAGCCAGGCCTGTCCTCCTTTCCAGAGCCCAATCCATGCCCAGTGGTACACTTCCTGCCCACGTTATGCATCTGAGCTCCACAAAAGGAAATGGATTGAAGGAGCTGTGAGCTGGAGGAACTCCTTCAGAAAAATTATGCTTTAAAGATTAGATTCCCATATTAGTAATTATTTTTTCCAATCTGAGAAGTTTTCAGCCCTATTTAAAACCATATCTTTTCTCTTTGTATCCCCTACATCTAAACACAATGCCTAGCAGGCTGCAGGTTCTCCGGGAATGCTGTCAAGCTGGAATTCCACATTGTACCAGTTCCTGGAGAATCAGACACACAATAGAAACCAGCGCAGCTGGGAGAAATGTTGATGCCAATCTCTTGTGCATTTAAGCACACAAAAGTCACACAGACACTTTAAACACGACACATGCAAAGCCAAACTGTCACTGTTTAATCAACCCTCTGCACACCTGTCTTTCCCAAGCCAAATTGCTTCCCCTAATCAAGCATCTTTCATTCAAATGCCAGATCTTACCCCCTTCTTCTGCCCCTCATACTTATTATGAGACCTGCCTGTCCCCTCTGGTAAGTCTCGTCCGTCCCTCCCTGACCATCTCATATCTCTGGTCAAAACCCTGTGGTGGATCCCTGTCACCCACAGGATAAATTCCAAGTGACTTTCACTGGATGTACAAAACCCTCCACCATTTAGCCACTGTCCCCTTTCCAACTGTATTCTTTGCCATGTTGGGCAACCATCTATTTCTGAGGAGATTCTTGGGATGTGAGATTTTCAGCACTAAAACCAGGAAAGTGCAGGCAAACCGAGACAAGTTGCTTTCCCGCCAGCACTGCTGAGCTCCCTGTCGTTCCCTACAAACCCTCCGCTATTTCCGCACCCGCAGTGTCGTTTTGTGCTGTTCACTCTGCCTGAATCCTTGCTCTCACTCGGCTGTGTTCCCTGGTTAACTCCTACTTATGCTTCCAGACTCAGCTCAGGAGGCGCCTTCCTTAGCTTCATGCTGGCATGCACGACTGAGCTAAGTGTCTCCTCTGTGCCCAGCCCCTTCGGCACGTTGAGTGTTTCTCCTTGTGTCTGCCTCTCACCAGATGGTGAGCTGTTGAGGCAGGGCCTGGGTCTGGCCCCTCTGGCATCCATGGTGTCTAGCCCAGCCCCTGGCATGTAGGAGGTCAATGAGCGATTGATTGAATTCAGGAACTGATTGATTCAGAAAGCCCAGGCATAATCCTTTGTGGGAAAAATGTCATTTCCAATTCAGCAAAAAAATCCCCATCCTAATTAGTTCTTTAGGCATTTTAAATGCAGTCACCTTGCAGTTTAGCTTTTCAGATGTGCAGTTTTCATGAGGAAATTGATCCAGAATTGGCCAGTAGCCCTGAAATAACTTCTGTGTCTATATCACACTTCAATGGTTAATTTTGGAAATGTGCTATGAGACACTTAATTTACTGCAAGTTTGCTTTGGGACTAAGGTATTCAGCAAAATATGTTTTAAATTTGATTATAATAATATATCCTTGTTATTCTATAGGGTTTATTATAAGTTTAAATGACGTAGTAAATGTAAAGGTGATTCAAAACATGAAAGTGCTAATATAAACATAATACACTGCTATTAAGGTCGTTTTTATCCTTATTATTGTGGTGTTGTCCTCTGATACATCCCACAGCAAACTGAGAACCTGGGGAAGTAGAAATTTATACAGCTCCACCATTTGTTAGCATTGGGCACAAGCAAGTCACCTCACTGTTCTGAACCTCCATTTCCATCAAAAGCAAATGAGGACCAGGATATCTACTTTACAGGGCGGGGGTGAAAATAAAATGAGTTAATGTATTGACAAAGCCTAGAGCTCCAGAGGACGGTGGAGTTGGGATAATGATGATGTTGGGTGGGGATGGTGTTGGGATGTGGATGGTATTGGGATGGGGAAGGTATTGGGATAGGGATGGTGTTGGGATGGGGAAGGTATTGGGATGGGGATGGTGTTGGGATAATATCAAGGATAGTGATGATGATGATGATGATTAGTGATGAAGATGGTGTTGATGACAGGGATGGTGATGATGATGGTATTGGTGATGATGGTGGTGGTATTGATGGGGTTGGTGCTGGGGTGGGGATTGTGTTGGGGTGGGTCTGGGGTGGGTGGGGTTGGCACTGGAGTGGGAATGGGGTTGGGGTGGGGATGAGGTGGGGTGGGGACGGGGTTGGGGTGGATATGGGGTTGGCACTGGAGTGGGAATGGGGTTGGGGTGGGGATGGGGTTGGAGATGGGGTTGGGGTGGGGTGGTGGTTCTGAAAGCTAACAGACTGCCATGACAGGGCTCAGTGCCTTGCTCATAAAGAAAGTGTTCAGTAAATTTCTTTTGACTGAATGAATGGAACAAGTGGCTTAGCGATTCCTTTTACTCTGCTACATTTTGTCTCGATAATAAATTCAGCAGGCCGATGATGTACAATACTATCAGAGTCCAAACTATATTAAAATAAATGTGAAAGAAAGTCTGGCTGTCCAGAGTCTGATTTATTTTTGCTCGATCATGATTAACTTGCATATTTCAACTGAAATCTGGTTTTAAGTATTTGAGATTTTGAATGTTTGCCTTCTCTTTTTTTCTATTGCCGAAGTACATCACCTTGCTTTATGGTACCTATTGTAGAACCATGGCCTGGGGCAGAAGCTCCAATCCCTCTGTGCCTGTTAGCACTTGAATGTCGGAGAGAGCTGCTCATGAAGGATACTCTTCCCTTTTCCTTGAGCACCACTTTGGAGCAATGACTGGAGGACAGGTCTGAGCTCTGTTCTAAAGTTAAAATTAACCAGGTTTAACTACATCTGACTTTGTTCGACAAGGCAGTCATTTCTGCCTTGTAGTTAAACTCTGAGAGTAAACAAAGGAGTGACCAAAGGCCTGGGGCTCCTTCTTGGCCAGACCTTAGGGGTCACTGCCCGTGTTAGTAAATCAGATTCAGACGTAGTAGCTGTTCCTCAGCCAGCTGATTTTTCCAACCGAACACCCACACTGCAGCTCAATGATTAGCCATTATTCCTTGTTTCCTCCTTCCCTAACCGCCCTCCTGGGCAGTGTCCAGATTCATTCCACAGATGCTTGTGTGAGAGCAAATCTATATTAAACCCAGATGAGAAAAGCATGCCCCAAAAGGAGGAAATGATTTAGTTTGACAATTAAAGACTTGAATGCATCTGTATTGACATCAGTTTGTGCATAGAAATTGCAACACATCCGGAATACCTACACAGGAATTGTGCTAAAGGGGTCCACATGCAGGATAATTTGACTGAAAAGACAGTACCATAACACGGAATCTACTCCCAGATATAGAATAAGTTACATGTCTGTGAAAGGCACATACACGTAACATTTTATCAGTAATGAGATCTCATTGCACACATAGAAGCATTTGTGTTACAATTCCTCAAAAATGCTTGTTATTGACAGAAGTTAAATTAAGACCATCAAACTGGACTACAGAAAAAGCCTAGTGTTATAACTGAGCAACAGAGACAATAGGTACACACAGAAGTTTTCCTAAGGACCAAAGAAATCATAGCCAAAGTGATTTACTTAACAGTATACCCTCGACTTCAGAAGTGTTCTTAATGTCTATTTTTGGTTATATATATGTCATCTATTGATTTATTAATTCACTAATTATTTCATGAGCACTTACTAATGCCAGGCACTGCTTTACACATTGTATGATTCTTTAGCATTCATTACATTCTAAAAGGAATCTCCTACAAAGAATAAACTATAATATGTGATTGGGTTCCAAATTACTATCTCTAAATCTTATTAAGCAATGCTTTCGTACAAAGTCAAGTGTAGAAAGATCTATGACATTCTTCACTTTTCTCATTTATGTCATTAAGTTTGAATATGTGAAAATACTTATTTCCTTTTGTCTAAAAATGTATACAATTTCCTACAGTGGAAGCTATTTTTTATGCTTTTGGACATTAGGACCACCTTATTTCACCCGTCAAAATAAAATCTTATCCAAATTATTTCTCTCTTTCTAAACATGTCTCTCCAGACAATCTGGACCAAATTGTATCTAAGAAGTATAGGCAAAAAACTCACAAATGACCGTGACTCTAAGATCCAAATTTGTCCACTTAATTTTGCTTGCTTACTCTCCTGAGACTTAGATAACAGATTCCTTAGAAAAGCATTCTCTACCTTAGAAATAAAAGATAGCCTGGTGACTGTCACTGAAACATCACTTAAATCAACAACTAGGAGTGACTTTTAATGACTAAGTAGGCAAGTGTCTGGAGTCCATGTGCTAGAACCAGGGCACATGCACCTTGCTAGGGGCCCTGGAAATTGCTGCGGCCCCTGGGAAAACCATTCACCTTTCACAAGTCACAAAAGTCTTGATTCACTTTGGATCAATAATTTCAGTCCTGGGAAACATTCCTTTGGAAACAATGTCTTTAATGTTGGAAGCAACGTATCCATAAAGATGCGTAACCTAGACGCTCGCCAGGGCACGGCTGCTGCCCATGGAGATCTAATCCACATTGACTGAGCTCTCCACGTCCACTGAAGCCCGGCCAAGACTGTGGATTTTAAGGGGAACTGGCTTCTTACGGGCACCTCAGCCCTCAGGTTCTTGCTTCTGCACACGCTGACCTCACTGCCATCATGTCCCTCAGAAAGAAAACTCAGTGTCTTCGGCATTGACACATGCACGTGCACACACATGCACACGCACCCACATACATGCACACTGTCAGGGCACAGGCACCGCCAGGGTACAGTGGTAATAAAGGGAAATGTATTCTTCCCTTACAGATGACCTATGGAGCATTGCTTATACTCGTGAAGCATTGAAGACAACCCAAATAATCAATAATCAAATATTTCTAAAATAATTATGCTAGTTGTTGCCTAGGGCTGGGGAAAGAGAAGGATTGAAGGTGGTAGCTAAAGAGTACAGTTTCTCTTTGGAGTGATGAAAATATTCTGAAATTATGGTGATGGTCGTACAACTCGGTGAATATGCTAAAAACTACTGAAATGTGTACTTTACATGGGTGAATTATATCTCAATAAAACTGTTACCAGAAATAATTATGCTATATTCTCATGATGAAATATTACACAACAAATAAAGTGTGTGATTGTGCAGATCCTGTCAGCCTCAACCCCCTGTGCTTTGATCTGCTTGTTTGGATCTTGCCTTTCCTATTTGACACCTGGCTTCTGCTTACCTGTTTATCTTTTAGACGCAGCTTCTACTACAGTTTATTTTGTTACTGGACCCCTCTCTCTGCTTTGGCAATGACTTTTGGACTGAAATTCTTGATCCTGGAGTCCATGAATATTTGTACTTGATTTCCGTTCTGGACCATTCTCTTGACTTGAGCAACCCGACTTAAACCTCAGCTTCGTGTAAGAGCCACTCTGCATTCCACCATCATGAAACATCCGTGTCCCACCCAGGACCAGACAAGGGCAAGGCCAGACAGGTGCTCAGGGCAAACATTTAAGAAGGCACAGGCCCTTGCAAATGCAGGATCAGTCCTGGAAGTGAGTGCCCCCTTACGAGAGATTCTCAGAGCAGGGAAAGTTTAAGGAGGGGAGAGCCTAAAAGTGAGAACCTCCTTAGATGTCCTTGGTGCCCAGGGTGCCTCCCTTGACTCACCTGTCCCTGCCCCACAGCACCCGGGTACCCAGCAGGTAGCAAAATCAGGCTCTAGACAGGCCGGGTGTGTGCTTGTGCTCAATTACTGATTTTAATTCCATCATTAACAATGTCATACTAGCACTTTCCTCAGCTAAAAATTAACAGCTAACATTTAAGCTTAGAAATTTTCACTTTCCTTTTTAAGACCCCAAATTTAATTCTATTCCATTGAGCAAAATTTGTTTTAAGGCTGTAGAAACAGAGTATGGGCAACAGCACAAACATTCAGTTTTCACTCTAATAAATATTCAAGCAATCGGGGGGGATCCTTAGGCCATCCCTTAAGAGTCCAGCTGGAGCCACTGAAGAAATATTGAAATACCCTCCCACGTCCGTTGGCCATAGAAGCTATGTTCACATATACTTCATGCCAGGAGAGTAGAGCACCAAGGTGGTCTGCCCCATGTCACTTCCTTTGGGGGAACAATCCCTGCTCCATTCTGCACGGTTCTGGTATCATTTGCTGGCTACCCACTTCTGGCTTTAAGGATGTCACGTGACACATGCCTGACTAATCACTATTCATTACACCCCTATCTCCCGTGAGTAGGCACTCAACTCGGCAGAACCACCAAGAGTCCTGCGGGAAAACTGATATCTGCATAAGGTGGATATGGGCTGGTCTCTCATCCTGCAGGGTTCTCAAGCTCTTAAGACCTCATAAACCAGCAGCTGCCAATGGCCATTCTTGCTACCACGTGTCACTGGAGAGTAACGGCACTGCTGAGGAGAACAGAGCCCATGATAGAGGCAGCTGCTGAGTTCCAACAGTGATGTTCTAGTACCTGCATTCAGCCCGTCTGAGACCTGGCACGGAGACTTTTACATAACGAGCCGATTATGTTTGAGGGGAGGGAGTCTGTTTGTTTCGTTTACCTTGAGGTAGTCTGAATGTATTTCTGTCAGCTGCAATTAAGAGAGTCCAGACTAATAAAGCTAAAGGATGCCAAGATCCACTCATTTATTCTGCAGTTCTTGTTCTCTCGCCCTTCCTGTCACCTTTACTTCCTTCTCGCCACCATCAATGTTCTTTACTTACCAGCCCAGAGGGACTGAGGCCAGGCTTACTCTGTCTGTTACCACCTAGATTTTTCCCCAAAAGGATCATTCAGAACACCTGGCTTCACACATGGGATTCTGAATTCACAGTACTACAGTGTGAACGCCAGCCTGTCTATTTCCTCTGGGTGAGCAACATCTCTGCTGCCTCTCTCCTTCAGAGAGAACACGCACTGTGTGATGCATGCCCAGGCTGCCCAAGGGTGCAACAGGGTAATGACGGCTAGGATGTAGGCTTTCCTCCTCCAATGTTCACCCAGGTTAATAGTAATGACTTATTTAGTAGATGGAAACATGCCAGGAGGGGGTATCTAATTCAGTATAAGTGTAAATAAGAACAATGCATATACCCCAAACTTCTCTTGTAACTTTTTATATTTTCATCCAAGATTTTTCAGTAGATTGAATATATAGTCGTTTGCTTCGGTAGATGCAGTGTGAAGACATATAGCTACATTATTGGGGAAGTGGAAATAAATACTAAATGTTTACAATGAATGTTTGAAGAGCCAGATTAGCAGGTCTTCTTCTTTAATGATGTCTAACAAAAGTGGACATGCTCAGAGATCAGTGAAAACTCTTTCCTGTTTAGATATGTAATGGACTTTCTTAAAGACCACCAAAGTTGTTAAATATAACATTTAAGGCCACACAGTCTTGGAATTTAAAAATTCATCATCAAAGTAGTCATGGGGATAACGAAAGATTAAAAATGTCTGAGAGAAGGGAATGGACCCTCTATTCCCTGCCATTCCATGGGAAGCTGCCGACCAGGCATGTCTGGAGAAGACAGCATAGAGACAGCTGGGAGGAAAGACTCGGACAAGAGACTTTTCAGGGCCCTGATTAGGGAACAATGACTACGATTGTCTGGCTGAAGGAAATGTGAGGAGAGGAGTCAGCAGAGAGATGTGTGATTCAACTTCAAAGGTAGGGAGAGGGCAGATTGTGAATGACCTTGGATACCAAGCTAAAGAATTTGGACTTTCCTCCTTTGGGCATTGTGGAGCCACTGGAGATCTTTGGTTGAGGTCTGATGTATGAAGAATGGTAAAGAATCAGACTGCAATGTGTGACAGATGACAGGTAGACAAGAGATGATGGGGTCTCATCAGACCTGAAAGGCACAGTGGGACCAGCTGAACCAGCTATGGTGGTCATGTGAGGCAAGGCACCCTCAGGCTCTGTGGGCATGAGTTGGTTTGTGGGAGAGACAGGAATCCTTCCAGGGGAAGACTTTGTTCTCAATCCCTTGGAGATGGAAAAGGGAATGAGAGAGGGGAGCAGCGAGGTCTTTATCCCCTGGACCAGCCCTAAGAATCAGGCAGCAGGGGCTGCCCAGAAAAGCTGCTTCCGCAAGAGCCTTGCGAGGATCTGGGCTGGCCACAGCTGTCAGCTGCATCTCAGAGAACCAGGAGAAATGTAACAAGGGAAGAGCGTCCACCTTCCTCCTGCACCTTGCCAGGGGCCACCTACAGAGGAGACTCTAGGTCAGGCTTCCTCAAACTATGGCCCAAAGGCCACATGCGGGCTGCCTAGCACATTTATCCGGCCCTCCGAGTGTTTTTGCCGTGGCTGCCTGTCCTGCTTAGCAGCCGACTCATCCCGGGCCCGCAGTGCGCACTCTCCAACAGTCCGAGGGACAGTGAACTGGACCCCTGTTTAAAAAGTTTGAGGACCACTGCTCCAGGTCAAGTGCGAGCTGATGCTTGTACATTGGTGGCTTGCTTTCAGAAAAAGAACACAAAATATAATAATTAGATATGAAAATGAATACTTGTTTTGAATGAGAAGATAAATTACAATAAATTATAATTGTTAAATAACCAACAAATAATGCAAACATCACACATTCCGGAACAATAATGTCACTTATATAATGACTTTCTTTTCTTCAGATCTTTTAGCTATATACTCTGTCTTTTAATGCCAACAACTTTATAACATTGTTTTCCATAGAAAGCAAAAAAGATAATTTAGTTTTTGTTCTAGCAAGGTTGAAGGAAATTTGTTTTGTTTCATTTTGTTTTGTTTTTTGATATTGCTTTTTTAAGAAACTTTCAGCTTCACAAATTTTGATGGGTTTCTAGACTATTAATGTATGCTAAATATTCTTTGAATTGATGACACTTGTTAACCAGCCTGTCACTGATGTCCTTATTATGGTAATTTCACGTTATCTTCATCAATGTTGGTGTTTTGTATAAAATCACGAAGACATTAATAAGGTCCCGCAGATGTGACTGAGCAAGGCATTTCAGGCCAAAAGAAGAACATTAGCAACATCCTCTTTGCCAAGACAGGGTTTGGCAAGAACAAAGCATTCAGCTGGATGGAACATGGTTTAAGTAACGCAACAGTGGAAGAGAGAACTAGGAAACTGACAGGAGCAAGTAAGGATGTAAGTAGTAGTGTTAAATGCTGGCACATGGCTGAGACAGACCATCATCCTAACAGTTAACAAATCAAAGGCTTGTTTTGGACCCAAGCACATGGCAGCCAGATATAAGGCCATTATCATTAAAGTCAGACTAACCAGGTTGTGAGTCCTCACTCTGCCACTAATGAGCCCGTGAACCTTACTGAGAATAATTTGACTCTACATGTAGAATAATTTGACTCTATATGTATGCACACTGCATACATATATATTCCACTAAATAAAAACTAAATGAATCCCCAGCCCAACTTCTCTTTAAAGCAGGGGTCCTCAAACGTTTTAAACAACGGGCCAGTTTACTGTCCCTCAGACCGTTGGAGGGCTTGACTATAGTTAAAAAAACTATGAACAAATTCCTATGCACATTGCACATATCTTATTTTGAAATAAAAAAACAAACTGGCAAAAACACCCGCATGTGGCCCAAGAGCAGTAGTTTGAGGACACCTGCTTTAGAGGATCCCTAACACCCCCACAGACTCTCCAACACCACCTGGTATGAGGGGAGTGTGAACAGGAGATGTCTAAGCAGAGAGAGGACAGTGGTCTTAACTTTTGCCACTATGATATCTTAGTTTAGTGAATTTCCAAATGTGTATGGCCTTGTAAATACAAAGCCAGGGCCCCTCTAAGACCTTAGAAGGAGATGCATGCAAGCAAACCTCAGTTTCCTTAGTATCACAGTGAAGCCACCTCTGGTAACACAGCTTTTTTTTTTTTTTTTTTTTTTTTTTGAGACAGAGTCTCGCTTTGTTGTCCAGGCTAGAGTGAGTGCCGTGGCGTCAGCCTAGCTCACAGCAACCTCAAACTCCTGGGCTCAAGTGATCCTTCTGCCTCAGCCTCCCGAGTAGCTGGGACTACAGGCATGCGCCACCATGCCCGGCTAATTTTTTTTATATATATATCAGTTGGCCAATTAATTTCTTTCTATTTATAGTAGAGACGGGGTCTCGCTCTTGCTCAGGCTGGTTTTGAACTCCTGACCTTGAGCAATCCACCCGCCTCGGCCTCCCAAGAGCTAGGATTACAGGCGTGAGCTACAGCGCCCGGCCAGGTAACACAGCTTTGCCTGCCATGGTGAAGGATGGCCAACAGCTCAGAACCATGATGTGGGAGGAACAGACTCACACAGAAGGACATATGACTCACTCGCAGAAAACTACCTGAATCCTGGAAGGGACCTGTGGGTGGGCTGCAGTCCTGGGTAAGTCGGATGGAAGCAACAAGACAGTAACAGGTAAGTTACCACCATGGATGTGAAACTTATAGAAATTCAAGGCAAAATCACAATTATCCCAGTGATGATAGGTGAGAGTCTGAGCATTGTTGTCACAAAGAAATGTAAGAAAGAAATAGATTCAAGACATAGTGCAAATGAAATACTGACAAGACCTTATGACTGAGTGAAGGGCAAGAGAGAGGAGTGTTTCATACGTGGGAACTTGGAGAAAATGATGCCTCACCTGCAACAGGTCAGCTCTCCCCGTTAACAGCTCAGGCTATTCCCTTCACGCCCAAGATCCCTATTGCCAGTGTGTTGGGAGAGAAGTGGCAGATGGAGTTATTTCTGCCCAAAACCCACAGGTCAGGAGAGGTCTACATTGCTGACTACAATAATAAAACTCTGAAGAAACCATCGGTGAGGATGGAGGTAGCTGCAGCAGATTGGAGGCAGGAAAGCTCTGGGTGGAGTCAGCAGGGAGCTCGCTCGGAAACCAGGACTGCCTGGACAGCCGGGAATGTGACATCAGCCACTCACCAGGGCCTCACGTGAAACTGGGCTCCCTAGGTATTGTTCTTTTTGCTGTATCTCCCAGGCTTCATTAAGATCCAAGTAACAGAAACCCCCACTCAACCTGGCTTGAAGAATTGATATAATTTAATGACATACTGGGAAAAATATAGTTCAGGTTTCTGTTCTGCTTCTTAGCCTCCCTTTGCCCTGTTCTCCATATGCTGGCTTCACCTTCAGGACTGCTGCCCCAGGATGCAAAATGGCAACCCCAGGATATAAAATGGCTCTCTCCAGGATGTAAAATGGCCACCCCAGGATGCAAAATGGCCACCCCAGGATGCAAAATGGCCACCCCAGGATGAAAAATGGCCACCCCAGGATGAAAAATGGCCACCCCAGGATGCAAAATGGCCACCCCAGGACACAAAACGGTTACCTTCATGAGATGGCTGCCAGTGACAACCAAGGTGACAATTTCTCCATGTTGGAGGATCTAGACTAACATATTGAACATTATCTTATTTATGTTTAGACATTATAATTATATATGCAATATTAATACATTATTAAAATGTCAAATATAGAAAGAACAACATGATAATGACAACAGTTAACAATTATTAGGCATGCACCTCATATAAGTTCTCAGTGATTTCCTACATGAATTCATTCAGCCCTCATGACATGGTAGGAGGTAAGTACTACTGTTATCTCCACTTTACAAATGAGAAAACTGAGGCAGAGAGAGGTTAAGGAACTTGCCCAGGGCCCCACACAGGTAAGCAGGGAAGCCAGGACTTGAACCCAAGAAGGCACTCACATGACCTCCATACAGAACTGCTGCTTCCCTGCTATGACTTGCATGTGTTCTTCCCAGCCTATTGGTGATATGCAGGGTTGGTTCCCAGCCAGCTATTCTCTTGTATCCTCTATCCACTGCTCCCTGTTTGCATATCCCATAGAACTTTCACGTATTGCCATTAAATATTTACCTTTTGGCCACTTATTTAGAATTTTCCCTAATATCTCATCGTGCATGCATTTGCTCCATCACCCCAGGGTACTGCACTCTCAGAGAGAACAAAGCACTTCTCTGTTAGTTCTAGAGCCCATTCTTTCCTGGCCCCGGGGAGACAGGTGCTCAATAGCTTGGTGCTAGATGTCTTTAGCTACCATCATACTGCATGTAAGAGGCTATGTCCTACTTTTCATTAATATGCCATGATCGTTCCCCATGTTGCTCCATAGTCTTCATAACAATCTGCTTTAATGACTGCAAAATAGACCACAACTATTAAATGTTGACATTTAATTAACCATACCAATATGGTTAGACATCCATAGCTTCTCATTTTTTGCCATTATAAGTGATGTGAGGAGCATTTCCATGTATGTAGCTTTTCCCTTGACAGTCAAATTTAAAATACCTGTGAACATATAGATAGGGAAAGAAACCCAATGCGTCACTCTGCTGCAGCCCCTGCCAGCCTCCCTCCTCCATATGCTGCACCCTGCTGCACACATTCCTCTCCCACTGTCTCCACAGCACCCAGTACAAGGCCATTAGTGGCCCTCCATGAGTCAGAAAATTCCACATTCAAGCCAGGCCTGCCCAACCTGGGCACGTCTTACACAGGGCATTGCGTCCAGCCAGTGCCCAGGTGCCTCCATGCACCTCCCTGCCACCTCCCCCAGCCACTTTCCAATCTCCTAGTTCCTAGTAGCACAGTTTACCCTGCCACACACACCCCTCAAACTGCATTACAGCCCCACCTTGGCATTTTCCAAAACTCATTAAGGTATTAGGGAAAATCAAGGAGTTTTAGCAGCAGTCTGTTTTAAAATCAGTTTTCTTTATTATAAGCAAAGTGGGGGACATGTTCTCACCTCCCCTGACCAGCACAAATCCCAGGACTTGCATTTCTGTTTAGTGTCCAAGGCTACCCTAGGCCACAGAGTGAGTCCTGAAAAGGAAGGGCAGCTGTGTGGTATGTGCTGAGCACTGGTGCTGCAGGACTGGTGTAAGGGTATGGCCTTGGAGAGGGGCCCTGGAGAGGGGCCCTGACAAGCACAGTACTCAGAGGGCCATGAGATACATAAATCCTTGGAGTGAAAGCCCCATAACTGCTCCTCACATAATACTTTTACAGGATGTTATTTGCAAGCACTTTGTTTAGGCGATAATTCACTCGAGAGCATCGTGCAACCTTTCTCCTCCTCGCATTGGAAATCCTTAATCACAGAAATGACAGTGATACAAGAAAACCCCTGAGGGAAGGGGAAGGGATATGTATAAGGCAAGAACACCTCTTCTCTTCTTTTCACTGATTTGGGAGTGTAAGAGCCAATATTTGTTGAATATCTGTGAGGTGCCTCCTCTGCACTATTTCCTTGTGTTGAGAACAGTGCCTGGTTGATACATAATCATTTGTTGAATGAGTGAGTGGAAGAATCCTCAGACCACAACACATAAAAGTTAATAGTATCACCTACACGTCACAGATGGGAACTATTAATAGCACTCAGAGAAGCCAAGTAACATGCGCAAGGTCACACAGCTGGTAAACAGAGGGGCCAGGACCCAGCGCAAGTTCATGTGACTCCAGGAGCCAACCCCTCACCCACCTCCCGACCCCATCCCCGTCCTTTGCTCATGGCATTTTAAATATAGTCTGCCCTCTGTATCCACAGGTTCCAAATCCACAGAGTCAACAAACAGTCTGTCAAAAAATTATATAAAAAATAACAGAAATTTAAAAAACAACATAACATCTATTTACATTGCATTAGGTATTACAAGTAATCTAGAGCTGATTTAAAGTATGAAGGAAGATGTGTGCAAATTAATGTAAATACTACACCACTTTATACAAGGGACTTGAGCATCTGTGGATTTTGGTGTCTGGGGGGGATGCGGGAACCCACTCCCCATGGATACAGAGGGCTGGCTGTATGCCCCAGCAGCAGCAGATGGGATACTGCCCAATATTCTAGTGGGTATGCTGATTTTTACACAAATCTTTACAAAAAGAGGTTTATCTTTTCATTACCATGTGGAATCAAGAATGCATAGCACATAATTTCCCACATATTGGGGGCGGAGCAAGATGGCGGACGAATAACACCGCCAGACTGAGGGTCTCTGCAGAAAAGACCGATTCTAGCAGAAACTAGAGGAAAGAAGCAAGAAGACGAGCATACAGCGGACAAGGGCCGGAAGGAGGGGTACCTGAGACCCCGGGAGACTCCACGGGAGGAGGCTGCGGAGGAGAACTGGAGGCTGAGACCACCGGAGCAGCCCGGAGACCAGCGGCAAGGGTAGGTGGATCTGCTGTTTCCCCTCCCCTGCATTCGGGACTGCTGGTGGGCTCCCCAGTGGGTGGAGAGACCTGCGGACATCAGCCCAGAGACTGCCGCCACCTGCCAACGGTGAGCCTGTAGCAGACGTGGCACCAGGTTCCCAACTTCCTCCGGGCACCTCCGTGTGCACAGACCCGAGCCGCGCGGCAGGCGCCATATTGCCTCCTCCTCCCCTCCGCCGACCCTACCCGCGGCTGCCCAGAGAGACAATACAGCCACCAGCCGGAGGCACCTCCAGGGAAAGGGACCTTCCCGTTTGGGACCCCGCCTGCCCTCCCAGGTGCTGCTGGCACCGTGTTCCCAGGAAAACGGTGCCGACTCAGAGGCTGAGAGACATAGACCCAGCTTGGGCTCCCTGTGGGTGAATTAGGACCGGAAAGCCTCTCCCTGGTGGGAATACAGTTTGAACTCTGGGACCCAGAGGTCGGACCTGCAGACCAGATCCCCTGCACCGAGGGCTAGCATTGCCCGGGGCACAGAAGGGTTACACGTGAACAGCCTACTGAGGTCTGTGTGCCTCCAGGGGCGGACCGGCGCCCTAGAGGACAACCCTCCTCCCAGGAGGAGGCCGTGCGCCCAACCCAGGTGGCGTTCCTGTGCAGGGAACCTCCCCGCCGGCACCACAGTCCGGGGAGGCCGGGTGGCTTGTGGTTTGGCCTGCTGGCAGAGGCCCAGGAGTAGCTGCAGAGTTGGGGAGGGTGGAAAGAAGCAAGGCCTGCTGCAGACTGCGGGTCTCAGACAGCCCCACCCCCACACCCAGACTTTCTGGCTGAGCGGGACCATTCCAGCCCCGCCCTGACAGCTTTCCCTGGAAGCTGAGAACAGAACTTTGACCCCTGCTAACGGCCTGAGGGCAGGCTTATCCAACCCAGCTCCGCCCAGAACAGGACTCAAAATCAACACCATAGCCTGTTCCTCCAAGCAAACGCCACCTACTGACAGGGACGGCATCTTGCACAGCCTTGCCACGGCATCCACTGACTCAATATACAGGGAGTGGTCCAATTTCACCCACAGGCACCACCTAACGCCTCAGAAACTAAACAAGGTGTGTGAATACCCAAACAATAACCTAAGGAAAGAAACAACAACTGATCGACATGGGAAGAAATCAGTGAAAGAACTCAGGAAATATGAAGAACCAAACGGAAAACACACCCCCAAGGAGGAGCACCAGCCCCCTAGAAACGGACACCGACCAAAATCAGGCAACCAATATGACAGAAAAGGAATTTCGTATGTGGATCATAAGAACACTCACCCAGCTGCAACAACAACTCAATAACCAACACCAAGAAAACACAAAAAACCTCCAAGAAATGGAACAAAGGTTCAACAAAGAGATTGACACAGTGAAGAAAACTTTAACCGAAGTCCTGGAGATGAAGAATCAACTCAGAGAACTACAAAATACTGTGGAAAGTCTCAAGAACAGGGTAGATCAAGCAGAAGAAAGAATCTCAGAGCATGAAGATAACACCTTCCAATTAAATAAATCAGTCACAGAAATACAGCAGAGAAACAAGAGAAAAGACCAAAGCCTACAAGAGCTGTGGGATTATGTGAAAAAACCTAACGTGAGGGTCATAGGTTTAGCCGAAGGGGAGGAAGACAACACTCAAGGGCTGGACAAGCTTTTTGAAGATATAATAGAGGAAAATTTCCCAGGCCTTGCTCAAAATCTCGATGTACAAGTTCAAGAAGCCCAGAGGACCCCTGGGAGATTCAATGCAAACAGGAAGACGTCACGTCATGCAGTCATCAGACTGACCAAAGTATCAACTAAAGAGGCCCTTCTAAGAGCTGTAAGATAAAAGAAGCAAGTGACATACAAGGGAAAGCCAATTCGAATAACATCAGACTTCTCTAATGAGACTTTACAAGCAAGGAGAGACTGGGGCCCCATTCTCACTCTTTTGAAACAAAACAATGCCCAGCCTAGAATATTATTCCCTGCAAAACTAAGCTTCATATATGAAGGAGAAATAAAAACATTCTCAGACAAGCAAAGGCTCAGAGAATTCACCAAGACAAGACCAGCCCTACAAGAAGTACTTAAAACAGCGTTATGCACGGAACATCATAATAATAATCCACGGATATAAAAACAACCAAAACCCAAAGATATTAAAGGCCAGATATTACAATGGCTCAAGACAGAAATCATACCAACAACATCCAACCCAACAGAATGATCAGTAATCTACCTTACCTATCAGTTCTCTCAATAAATGTGAATGGCTTAAACTCTCCACTCAAGAGACATAGGCTGGCTGAATGGATAAGAAAATACAGGCCAAGTATATGCTGTCTTCAGGAAACACATTTAACCTGCAAGGATGCACATAGACTAAAAATAAAAGGGTGGAGATCAATATTCCAAGCAAATAGAAGCCAAAAGAAGGCTGGTGTGGCAGTTCTAATTTCAGACGATTTAGTTTTTAAACCAACAAAAGTAGTAAAAGACAAAGAGGGTCATTATATAATGGTGAAGGGCACAGTCCAACAAGAAGAGATAACAATTTTAAATATATATGCACCCAACTTAGGTGCACCCAGATTCATAAAGCAAACCTTACTGGAGCTAAGCAAATGGATTAATAGCAACTCCATAATCGCCGGGGATTTCAACACCCCACTGACGGCACGAGACAGATCCTCCAAACAGAAAATTAATAAAGAAATAATGGACTTAAACAAAACTCTAGAACAATTGGGTCTGACAGACATCTACAGAACATTCTACCCAAAATCCACTGAATATACGTTCTTCTCATCAGCTCACGGGACATTCTCTAAGATTGACCATATCCTAGGACACAAAGAAAATCTCAAGAAATTTAAAAAAATAGAAATCATACCATGTACCTTCTCAGACCACAGTGGAATAAAACTAGAAATCAACCCTAACAGAAACTCACATTTCTACACAAAAACGTGGAAATTAAACAACCTCCTACTAAATGATTACTTCGTAAATGAAGAAATCAAGACGGAAATAAAAAAATTCTATGAAGAAAATGACAATGGAGAGACAAGTTATCAACTCCTCTGGGACACAGCTAAAGCAGTTCTGAGAGGAAAGTTTATCTCCATAAATGCCTATAACCAAAAGGCAAGAAGATCACAAATAGACAATCTAATGAAACGACTCAAAGAGCTGGAAAAAGAAGAACAGACCAACCCCAAACCCAGCAGAAGAAGTGAAATCAACAAGATCAAATCAGAACTAAACGAAATTGAAAACAGGAAAGCTATTCAGGTGATTAATAAAACAAAAAGTTGGTTCTTTGAAAAAATAAACAAGATTGACACGCCATTGGCTAAGCTAACGAAAAGCAGAAAAGAGAAATCTCTAATAAGCTCCATCAGGAATAAAAAAGGAGATATCACAACTGATCCCAAAGAGATACAAGATACAATTTATGAATACTACAAAAATCTTTATGCACACAAACTGGAAAATGTGGAGGAAATGGACAAATTTCTAGAAACACACAGCCTCCCTAGGCTCAACCAGGAAGAAATAGATTCCCTGAACAGACCAATCTCAACAGCTGAAATAGAAACAGCAATTAAAAATCTCCCTAAAAAGAAAAGTCCCAGTCCAGATGGCTTCACACCTGAATTTTACCATACTTACAAAGAAGAACTAGTACCTATCTTGCAGAAACTATTCCACAACATCAAGAAGAACGGAAACCTCCCCGACACCTTTTATGAAGCGAATATTACTCTGATACCAAAACCAGGAAAGGATGCAACAAAAAAAGAAAACTACAGACCAATATCCCTAATGAATATAGATGCAAAAATTTTCAACAAAATCTTAGCTAACCGAATCCAGACACTTATCAAAAAAATAATCCACCACGACCAAGTGGGCTTCATCCCAGGGATGCAGGGATGGTTCAACATACGTAAATCTATAAACGCAATTCACCACATAAGCAGAAGCAAAAACAAAGACCACATGATTCTTTCAATAGATGCAGAAAAAGCTTTTGACAAAATTCAACACCCTTTCATGATACGAACACTTAAGAAAATAGGCATAGAAGGGACATACCTAAAAATGATACAAGCCATATATGACAGACCCATAGCCAACATCATACTCAATGGGGAAAGATTGAAATCATTCCCACTTAGAACTGGAACCAGACAAGGCTGCCCACTATCTCCACTTCTGTTCAACATAGTGCTGGAAGTCTTGGCTACAGCAATCATACAGGAAAATGGAATCAAAGGTATCCAAATAGGGGCAGAAGAGATCAAACTTTCACTGTTTGCTGATGATATGATATTGTATCTAGAAAACCCCAAGGATTCAACCAAGAAACTCCTGGAACTGATCAATGAATTTAGTAAAGTCTCAGGATACAAAATTAATACACAGAAATCAGAGGTATTCATATACGCCAACAACAATCTAATTGAGAACCAAATCAAAGACTCAATTCCCTTCACAATAGCAACAAAGAAATTAAAGTACCTAGGAATATATTTAACCAAAGAGGTAAAAGACCTCTACAGGGAGAACTATGAAACACTGAGGAAGGAAATAGCAGAGGATGTAAACAGATGGAAATCCATACCATGCTCGTGGATCGGCAGACTCAATATCATCAAAATGTCTATACTACCCAAACTGATCTACAGATTCAATGCAATACCTATTAAAATCCCATCAGCATTCTTCACAGATATAGAAAAAATAATTTTACGCTTCGTATGGAACCAAAGAAGACCCCGAATATCAAGAGCAATTCTAGGCAACAAAAACAAAATGGGAGGCATTAATATGCCAGATATCAAACTATACTACAAAGCTGTAGTAATTAAAACAATATGGTACTGGCACAAAAACAGGAATATAGACCAGTGGAACAGATGTGAGAATCCTGATATAAAACCATCCTCATATAGCCATCTCATCTTTGACAAAGCAGACAAAAACATACGCTGGGGAAAAGAATCCCTCTTCAATAAATGGTGCTGGGAAAACTGGATAGCCACCTGTAGAAGGCTAAAACAGGACCCACACCTTTCACCTCTCACAAAAACCAACTCACGCTGGATAACAGACTTAAACCTAAGATATGAAACTATTAGAACTCTAGAGGAAAAAGTTGGAAACACTCTCCTAGACATCGGCCTGGGCAAAGAGTTTATGAAGAAGTCCCCAAAGGCAATCACAGCAGCAACAAAAATAAATAAATGGGACATGATCAAACTACAAAGCTTCTGCACAGCCAAAGAAATAGTCATGAAAGTAAACAGACAACCTACAGAATGGGAGAAAATTTTTGCATCCTATGCATCCGATAAGGGACTGATAACTAGAATATACTTAGAACTCACGAAAATTAGGAAGAAAAAATCAAATAACCCCATTAAAAAGTGGGCAAAGGACTTGAACAGAAATTTTTCTAAAGAAGACAGAAGAATGGCCAACAAACATATGAAGAAATGCTCAACATCTCTAATCATCAGGGAAATGCAAATCAAAACCACAATGAGATATCACTTAACCCCAGTGAGAATGGCCTTTATCAAAAAATCTCCAAACAATAAATGCTGGCGTGGTTGCGGAGAGAGAGGAACACTCCTACACTGCTGGTGGGACTACAAACTAGTTCAACCTCTGTGGCAACCAATATGGAGATACCTTAAAGCGATACAAGTGAATCTACCATTTGATCCAGCAATCCCATTGCTGGGCATCTACCCAAATGATCCAATGACACTCTACAAAAAAGACACCTGCACTCAAATGTTTATAGCAGCACAATTCATAATTGCAAGGCTGTGGAAACAGCCCAAGTGCCCATCAATCAAAGAATGGATTAATAAAATGTGGTATATGTACACCATGGAGTACTATTCAGCTCTAAGAAACAATGGTGATATAGCACACCTTATATTTTCCTGGTTAGAGCTGGAACCCATACTACTAAGTGAAGTGTCCCAAGATTGGAAAAACAAGCACCAGATATATTCTCCAGCAAACTGGTATTAACTGAGTAGCACCTAAGTGGACACATAGGTGCTACAGTAATAGGGTATTGGGCAGGTGGGAGGGGGGAGGGTGGCGGGTATATACATACATAGTGAGTGAGATGTGCACCATCTGGGGGATGGTCATGATGGAGACTCAGACTTTTGGGGGAGGGGGGGAAATGGGCATTTATTGAAACCTTAAAATCTGTACCCCCATAATATGCCAAAATAAAAAAAATAATTAAAAAAAAAATTTCCCACATATTGAGGTCAATTCCAAGTTAAATGACTACATACAAATGCTTAATATGTATCCCTCCCCCCCGAAGTTACTACTCTATTCTTTAACACACACACATACTCTGGATATTAACAGTAGAAAAAAGAATTAAGAATTCTGCCAATAAACAACATGCAACACAAAAAGAGCTAAGTAAATCATCTAAGTGTTTTTTAGTATTTGACTTCATGGTTATTTTTGAGGATCCATTAGGATTTCAAATGCAAGTGAATCCTGACTCCAGGGGCTGCTGGTTTGGAAATGATACTCCTCAGAATGACTTTTAGAAGATGCTTGTCCAGAGATGACCAAGGGAAGTATCATTTTATGACCGTTCTGAAGCACATTCTATGTTCAACCATGCTAACCTGGATGACGGTTTTAAAACAAACAGCCTGCCTGGGCACCAAATTTCCTATCGCACTTAGCACCCATGGTGAGAGACGTATGCTGGAATATTAAAACCAGGGCGCCACCAGACCTCAGCAATGGAGGAGATGCTGGTGGGGAAAAACATCAAAGCCTACTCGTCACAAACTGATTAGGTCAAGACACCTGATAATTGATCATGGCTTAAAGTTTTCCAGAAGTACACACCAGACACGCACATGGGAACCACTCACACAGCGCCTCTGCCACTGTCCTTGTTTGATGGAATCCAAGCTAATACAACATCAGGTTTTTAACAAGTAGAAGTAGTATCTTCTTCAGGAAGGGGCTGTAGGTGATGACAAGAAGGTGAATGTGAGGCCATCACCTGCACAGGTGCTGGGTCCCCTCTACGTCCTCCCAAGCTCCCCAGGTGGGCAGGAGCCCAGGTGAGGAGTAGGACCAACCGGGTAAATGAATTCCTGTCTGGAGTTATCAGGTTCCCCCAGGTGGGGTGTTAGGTAGACATGTGAGAGTTATTCACATTTCAATAATCTGCACAGGAATAAATAAGGACTCTTTGCAGAAAAGCATTTCCTGGAGGAAACACCAGCTGTATTTGTGGAGCATGATCAGTGATGAGCCACATAATCAGATTCCTCAGAACAGGGCCAGCAAGGTTAGATGCAAATCCATAGGGTGACATAGTCACATAAGATCATGGAAACAGTAACAGGACTAGTCCCAGGGCACCAACAAAGCTAGCATACATATGCAAAGCCCTGAGAAGATCTACAGTAAAGAAAGCCCACACTTACATGACAAAGAAGCCTGAACTGATGCCCTAAGGCTTTAGGTTCTGTGGAACTTGGAATTTAGCGCAAGACCACCCAAGATGGAAGACTTGGATGGCAATTCCAGAGGGTCTTTTCCTTCATCTCAGACTGAGCTCCAGTGACAATGACTTTGACAATGCAGGCTTTTCCTGCTACCCAAGTAGCTGAGAACCTTGAAGCAAACCCTCAAAACGCCTATGCAATCTTGTGTAAAGAATTGCATGGCAAAGTAAAGAATCCTTTGGTAATGGACATGTCTACCTCTTAAATTACATATTTGCCATAAAACAAACTGGAATAACTACTGTCTGGTGACCACAGAGAGTAGTAATTTGCTTACAACTCAAAATGAAGCACATTTGTCCTTGAATGGGCTCTTTTCCCAATAGGGAATATTTGCATTCAGGGGATCCAGGCCGGAAATTTCTCATTCTCTTTGGAAAGTTGTGATTCCTGAATCTCCTGGAATGGCCTGGTGACACTGGAGAGAGGAGATAGGTTCTTCCTGACAGTTCAAGCTGTGCCCCTTCAGGGCCACGCCGACCATCATTCGTGGCCCTGGGCCTGGAGCCTGAGCAGAGACAAGAGGGACGAAAGCTCCCCTCTTCTCCTGGGTCTCATGACAACCCTGGGCTCTATGTTGCCAGTTACATATGTGACCCCACATCCTCAAGTCTCACTTTGAAAATTCCAGCCCCCACATGTCAGAAAAGTGATTGGACTCTGGAGAAGATGGGCGGAGGCTGGGAGCCCTTCTCAGAGACAGAGAACTGTGGGTTCAGCCTCTTTCTCACTTTTCCTCTTCCCCAGGAGGTCCTGGCTGTGCAATACTGCCTGGAGTCAGGACAGATGACTCAGGCCCCAAGAATCCCTCACTTTGCTTAGAAGACCAGCCAAGGAAAGGAAACTCCCTTGCATCTGGCATCCTCCTGGGGGCAGAGAATGGCAGTGCGTGGGGCGGCAGTGCGCTCTCCCAGACTGGGTGGGGAAGGAATGTTATTCTTTCGCTGGGCTGTGCATGTATGTTTCCTAGGGCTGCCGTTGATTCTGCTGGAGACTGAAAATACTGGGTGAGAATAAAGTTTAATTTAACCCAGAAATCTGGCAAGTGAGGATTCTTGAAGGAAAGGGCGTGTGAACAGGAAATGGTCCTTGGTATGGAATCCCAAAGACTTGTATTACTTGTTTCTTGAACAAAATTGTAACTGGTGGATAATGAGATACACATAGGACTTTAAGAAAGTAGCATTTGTGATGGTCACAGACACCTGCAAAGGTGGAGAGGTGTGAGTCTCTCTTTTATATCCAGCATATAAAAATAGCACAGAGGTCTCACTTGTCAGAGAAAGAATTCATAATAGGTGCTCTCTTACTTCATTTTTCAGATGAGGAAACTGAGGCACAGAGACTTTATTCAGCTGTTAGGTAGAGAGTCAAGATTGGAACTCAGGCAGTTTCACTTGAAGCTGGGGCCATTAGGATGCTGCTCAGGATTTGCTGCTCTTGGGTTTCCTGAAGCTTCTCCCAGCTAGTCGCAGTCACAGCCCTCTAGGGCCACCGGAAGAACAGTAGCTCTTTCCTCTGACAAGCCTTCAGATATCTGAAGATGACTGTTATGCCTCTTGAGCTCTGTTCCCTAAGACAAAATCCTTTGCTCATTCGGTGTCTCAGGATATGGCCAGGATGCCCCTGCATGGTGAGTGTCCCTTGAAGACCCAACGCCACGCTCTGCACGTGCAGATCAGCATAGAGCACTAGGCAAATGCAACACCACGTCTTTTGTTTTAGGAGCTCAAGCTCAAAATCACCAACCTCTATTAAGACATCATCCAGTGAAGAAATTCAGGCCACAGAACACTGTGTTAGTGAGGTTCCGTTTTTGTAAAAGGGTTATATGTGTAGTTATATATACATGTTTAAGCATATAGTTTTTAATATGCACAGAAAAAAGCCTTCAAAGGGACAAACACGTGACTGTCCCCTGCTGTTCCATGTAGGTGGTCAGGCTGGCATGAGGACAAGGAATTGTGGTATTTCACACTTCACACCCTTCTGTGTTGACTGACATTTTATGTTATCAGTGTATTAACCAGAAAACAGGCGCTCATCTAACAACTTCATTCTGAATATAATGGTCACATTAAAATTCAGCTCATTCTTTTCCCGAAAGGCCAACAGGAACATTTGCAATTTATGGTTCCCAGCTCCTGCAGTGGTCTTTGGCAGCTATGCAGCTTTTCACGGGTGTGATAGATGGGGTTCAGCGGTCACTTTACTTAGTGAGGGTAACATCGATGTAATTCACCAGCACGTCCAGGTTGCAGGGGTGACGCACCCAGCGCTTTGTGGCTTGCTGGCCTGGTCTCGTATCAGACTAGCCCGTGATTTCTACAAATCCTTACCAATGTTGCACCAATTACTCAGCCCCTTATCTGGTTCTGAGGGTGCTCAGGACGTCATCGTGACTCCCACAGAGCAGAACCTAGCACGGGAAAGAGGACAGAACTCCACGCTGGCCGCGAGCAGCACACCCACAAAGCTTTGCACTAGACAAAACACACTGCCAAAGGCTTCACAGTCCACAAAGCACAGCACTGAAGGCTCCCTAACAAAATCTCCACAGAAGCTGTGACACTGCTTGGGTAAGTGACATTATCTTTATGGCATTGGGAACCATGACTCCTGGAGGGGGAGTGAGTTGTCCAGGTTCATACCATGAGAACCATGTGTTTGATCCAGGACGTGAGCAGTCTGGAGCCTGCTTCAAACACCGTTAGGGGATCAAACTGTGCCTCTACGGGAAACAACTTGGAAAGACTGTCCAAATAAAACTTTTTGTGTCTTTTGACAAAGCAATTTCTCTTCTAGGAAGGTATACTGTGGGTCACCCATGTACTGAAATGACACGTGTCTGTGGATATTCATGTTAGCAATGTTTACATCAGGGAAAAATGGGAGCAACCTAATATCCTTCAATAAGCAATATTCAAATAAGTTAATAAAAGGAACCTGTGCAGGCTTTAGGAAAGAAGGAGGCAGAAGGATATGTCCTGATGTGGAATGAGCTCTAAGGTGCAGCATTAAATACTAGAGTAGGGGGGAACTGTTTGAAAAAATGTGTAGTTTGTGGGTATACAAAAGGGGCGAAGAACAGTCATAATATTTTATAAGTTCCAACTGTCTCTAGAAGATGATACAAGAAACTGTAGCAGAGATTGCTGCTGGGGAAGGGAACCTGGGACATGGGGTCCTGGGGCCAGCAGAAAAGGGACATAGCACTTACTCCCAACACCTTGAATTCTGTGCATTGTTTATGCATCACCTCTTTACATTTCAAAAACAAAGTCTTGGCCTGTGAACTTTGGCCTGTGAACTCTCCCAGACACACCCCTTGGTTTCAGTGGACTGAGAGTGGCTTTGCTGCCAGGGCTGTGGCAGGAGCAAGGAAGGGTTTCACTCCTGAGGGGTTGAGTTTTCACCTGTAAGGTCACAGCTGGGTCATGGAGCCTCAGGTGGGAACAGACACTAGTGTTCTGTCACTCAAATCTCAGCCAGACACAGGCATGGCTCCCACATATCCCGACACTGACCTTTGGTCTGAACACTTCCAGCTACAGCAGTCATGATGTCTACCTCACGTCTGCCATGAGCATTACTGAGAAAGGCACATGAAAACACCTTGCCTGTGCCTGGCACGTAGTAGATGTTCAATAAACAGTGTCTCTGTGGAACACGAATAACATAGAACATTAGCTACTTGGAAGTGGAGCCTGCACACTTCTGCTACTCCACCCATTGCACTGACATAAGTGTTCCCCATAGTGCCGTGTTGTTTGCTGCTGGGGAAGGGAAGTGGCTGTATAATATTTCATGGATGGGGGACCATGATTTACTTACCTGCACATTTAGTTTGCTCTGAAATTATCAGAGAGACATACACAGATGCTCAAGGGGGTTCCATCCCAATAAGCCCACGGTAAGTTGACGATATCACAGGTTGAAAATGCGTTTAATGCAGCTAACCTACTGAACATCAGAGCTTAGCCCAGCCCAGCTCAATCATGCTGAGAACACTTACATTAGCTATGGTTGGGCAGGCCCCTCTCACACAAAGCCTGTTTTATACTGAAGTGTTGAATATCTCATGAAATTTATAGAATACAGTACTGAAAGTGAAAAACAGAATGGCTTTATGGATACTGAAAGTATGGTTTCCCCTGAATGCATATCACTATCACACCATCGTAAAGATGAAAAATTGTAAGTTGAACCATCGTAAGTTAGGGACCATCTGTATAAAAATAAAGATAAACATCTTTTTTTCAAATATCCTTGTTGCAGAAGCACAAATATTCAGCTAATAGTATACTTTTGAGGGGGAAGGTTGTTCATAAACAGTAACTCATTGCTGTAACATTGACATTCGGAGGCATCTGTTCCAAAAACCAAAGTCCAAAATCAGCAGGAGGGAGCAGAGGAGCAAATATGAATATGAACAAATCCAAAGCCCAGGTAAAAAGTGCTAAAGTCAGGCTGGATGGAAGAATCAGCTTCCATTTATGTTATTGACCCACAAACCTTATCAGGATGATCCTGTAACATGTTTGTACCTTTGCACAGTATCTCAGCTAAAAGCAGAAATAGCAAAGAGCCTGGTACTTCAAAGGGATAAGGAGGCATAACACCAAAACGCAGGTAGTTTTTATTTCATTCCATCCCCAAAGAAAAATATTTCTGCCTCTGTTGAGGCAGAAAGAGAGAGAACAGCATCCTGTGCCCCTGACTATAAGCCTCATGAGTTTTACTTTGAGAATTACGTGAGTTGGGTGCTCTGGAAATGTAGTCCCCCCCAACCTTCCTCCTTTAATTAAAGCTCCTTTTCCTGTGAGCACTCCAAGGCCAGAGTGGGCACTCAGGGTAGACTCTGAGAACATAATCCTGATATCTCTGCTTTAGGCACTGGCTCATCCTTGCTCAGGAGAGTTCCTGCCTCTGTCACTGTGGTCAGGGACTGGAGGAATGCCAGCATCTTGGCTACTGCTCATCTCCTAGCCATGGGATTCCCTCCTAGTGGGACCAGATTCAAAAACAATGGCAAAATAGGCAACAAGGTTGCTTTATGAGTAGCTGGTCACCTGGTACTTACTCTGTGCAGGGTCTAAGAGCTTTACATGACTCTCTAGAGGGACCCTTGCAGCCATCCTATGAGGTGTGCACGGCTGTGGCCCCCTTTCATTGATGAGAAGGCACCAGAAACTCCCACTGCAGGGCTCTCAGGCAAGAGTTAAAATAAAACCCCTGGATTAGGCTTAAATCTAAACCCTTGGACCAGCCTTGCCTGCCGTCCTACAGGGGATGGAGAAGGGGGAAGGAAGGCCATGGGTCAGCAGCAGTATTCTAGAAAGTGTAGCAAAGGAGACACCTGCCTGGGCCCATCCCAGGATAAAAGAAGGGTAAAGGAGAAACGCATTCAAGAGGCAGACCTTTCGGGACATGGAGGCCAGTTAAGGGATTTCTCCTTAGCAGGTGAATGGAGAGGGGCCCTCAGGTCACAGACCTCATGGCATCCTCTCAGGGCATGTCAGTGCTCCTGTCTCCTCACTAAAACATCAGTCCTTATATTAGGACCTGATCTTGTCACTGTCTGGCCCAGCTCCTATCAGAATGCCAATAAGCATTTGTTGACTGACTACATGAATTAACACACACAGTGAAAACTAGAGAATGTCCAGTTTAAGAAATTCTCGCTGAGCGTAGGCTCTAAGCACTGCATGGCTGCAGTCAGGACACGTGTGTGTCTCCCCTGGGACCAGCATAGTGCAGCGTGTTTTTGCTATGCAACCTGGACCCTTTCTCTTGCCTCTTGTCTCTCGCCTCGTGACGAAACCTGGTGACTGTCAGCATCAGTCTCCCTGCACATGCTCTTGGGCACATCCCCACAGCAGCACTGCGTGCCCACCTTCTCCACCATGCCCCCGCTCCAGAGCTGAGAATGGAGAACATGTGCACCCAAGGGCAGGGCTGAGTTCCCCCCAGCCCAGTGTTGGTGCCCTCCAGCCACAGGTGTGAGTGTGCCCAGGCCTCTGTCCACAGACCTCTCCGCCCCCCAGGGGGTTTCACCTCCACCTTCCAAGCGCAGACAGTGCCCCAACAACCTGCCTCCAGAGATAGCCACATACACCCCAAACATACCGAGTCTGACAAACACACGTTTCTCAGGTCAGGAAAGGGAGGAGAGGGTTCATTTGCCAAGTGCTGGTGGACTCTATTTTCTAATACCGCTCATCCACATCGTCTGACAGAGCCACAGGCTTTGCAGCAACAGAGGCCCCAGTTCAAATCCCACTGTTGCTTCTTCACTCAGGTGGGTATGCTACAAAATTGTTTCAATGCTCAATTTCTTCATCTGCAAATTGAGGGTAACTAGTGCTACGTGATAAGGTTTCTTTTTAGGGCTGAATAGGATCATGAATGCAAAAGCACTTAGCAGAGTTGCTAGCCAAAGGTGGTCTTCAGTCATGTCCTTTCCCTCCCCAGCAGCCACGGCCTGGGCCGCCAGTTGTGCTCACCGGGGAGGTGTCAGCTCCAGCCACACTGGAAACTGGACTTTGTTGTGTCCCTCCAGGACCCCTTCTCCCACTCAGATCATGGTGGCCTCTCTTCAGCTGCCCTGAAATCTTGGCGTCCTCATTCACTCTCCCTGCCTTGTTCCTTTCATCCTCTGCTAAGGATGTTTTGGAAAGGAAGTGCTTTGAAATACAGTCTCACCCCTTCTCCCAGGTCAGGCTATGGGGGTATAAATATAGAACAAATCCCAAGAACAGACATTTTCATAAGCATCTGAAATTTTAATTTGTATTCTTTGGAAACCTGGGAACTATGGCTCAGTATTTGGATTTTTCAATTTCACTTTACTTTTCAAATCAAATGTTGCTCTTCTTCATCCTGGTGGGAGGCCTCTGGCTTTTCAACATGACCCAGTGCTTCCCTTCTCCAGAGAGATCCAGATAGTGAAACCGTAACTGCTGGTGTTTCAACTATGTCCTCATTTTAAAATCCATAGAGTCGCCAGCTTTGGATCCAGTGGTTAACGTTATTTAGCTTCGTGACATCCTGATGGAAAAATATCTGTAACCCAGAAACCTATCCCACTGCCTAGGAATATCCAATAAACACCAGCTCCTGTTCCCTGTCTTCCCCTTTCAGGCCACGGCATTTTTTCCTACCTGCTGCTGTGTAGGAGGGCTGGGTCCTGACTTCTAAAGCTTACCGTGAGAAATCAAAGAGATTACAGTTTTCTTTTCCTTTTGTCTCTGTGCACTTTATTTTATTCCTCTTAAAGCTCAGTTTTTTTATAAAATAGTAAGGCATTAAAAAATTAAAAAAGGAAGTCAGTAGTGTTCACTTCAGCATTCCAATCCTACTGCAAAAGAACCTAGTGCATTAATTCCTTTTTCATATTTTTTTTGCCAGAAATATTAGCGTATTCCTTTAACAGAAAGATCACAGTTTAATTTGTTATGACATTCAAAGACCCCCCGGTAAAAATATATCCCTCTCTTCTGCTGATAACTGAAGACTAAAAACCAATATGTTAGGAGCCAAATGCCAGGCACGCAACACAGTCCCTAGCCTCACAGGGGCAAGAACTAGGCACACATACCTGCATCTCAGCCCTATTTCTGTAAAAAAACAAAAAGAGAAAAGAAAGTGCATTAAGACCAGTTGGAGCGCAAAGGTGTTAATTTAGAAGTGCTGGCTGCCCGCCAGCAGATGCCAGAGGAGCACGAGTCTACGGAGCAGCTGGTTGGCAGTGCGCTTCCTCGGCAACGCCAGATAACGAAGCGCCTGATTTAAGCTCTCTTCGGGATAAATATACAGAGGTTATAATTCTGTAAAAGAAACATAGATCAACTGGGATCTGGGAAATGAAACCAATGGAGCTTTCAACATTCATCAATTGTTGTGTCTGCTGCATCTGAGTCCTGGGGGTTTATTATTAAAATAGAAGATTGTGCTGGGAAGAATTCTACTGAGAGCCATGAAGGCTTCCGATGATTAAAAATTTATTAAAAAAAAATAATGAGAAAACAAGTTGCTTTGGGGTTTAATGAGTGTCTGGTTTTGTTTGGGATATGGCTAGAGGATTCAGGACCACCCAGGTGTGCAAGCTTCATCAGTCAACTGTGCTGTATAACAAGCCACCCCCAAACCTACAGATGTTAAACAATGACAGCTTATTGTTTCTATGGGGCGGCTGGGCCCAGAGGGGCTGATTTTGGCCTGGCTCGCTCAGGTCAACTGAGCGGTCAACTGTGGGCTGGTTGGTTTCCCATGGCCTTGGCTGGGACCCCCCAGCTCTCCTCCACACAGTGTCTCTTCCTCTCCATCCTCCCTGCCCCCACCCACTCCCAGCCTCCACCATTCCTCACAGGTTTCCTCATCCACCCATCTCACTCTCCTGTCCCCCCCATCAATCCATTCTAAACACTGGATATGTGTATAGGCTGGGGGACAAAGGAAAACTAGGGGTCCATGTCTTTCTCCAGGATCTTAAATGAACCTATATGCCCCCCCCAGAATAAATTAAGAACCAGTGCTTCAGAATAAGATTTCTACTTCTATCGACTCCTTCAATAAGGTACCATAACAATAATTAAGCAAAAGTATTCTCAATTCTCAGGAGAGTGAAGATAGACCCCCTCATGTTCGGGTAATAAGAGTATAAATCATATAATCTTTCCAGTAAGTAGTTTAGCACAGGTTCAAAAAGACTTAGAACTGTCATATTCTGCCATCCACTAATTCTACTCCAGAGAATCTAGCCTGGAGGTGTATCTCGGGACTCCAGCAGAGATCTAAGTAAAGATGCTCCACACGGTTTCCTTATAGTGGATTATAAGCAACCCTAGATGCCCAGCAACAGAAAGCTTAAATAAATTAGAATATATCCATTAATTGTTATTCACCCAGTAAAACTATCCTTCAAGTTTTTTAATGGCAGAGAGAATGCTCACAATATAATATGATGAGGTATTATATATAAATATTAATATTTGTTATCTAACACACACACGCACACATACACACACACACATACACACATACAGGACTAAAAAAGAACACCAAATTGGAAGTAATGGGTGATTTTTATTTTCTTCTTTCTAATTTTATGCATGGACCGCACTTTCTACCCTGAACATGGATTGCTTTTATATGCAGCTAAGGATTACACTGTTCTTAAGTGAGACTAGGCAGGCACATGGAGGAAATAACCTGAAAACAACATCTAAGATCCTCATTAGCATCCTCCTTGCTCTGTGCCTAGAGTGACACTACCAGGGCAGGTGGTTGGGATTCGGAGGAGAAAGAAACCCAGCTGACAGGGGATCCCACCAGGTCCTGCCTGTCTGGTCCTTTAACCTCAGAGGGCTGCATCTGTTGGGAGGGCCACCTGGTGTCGGGGACAGTACTGGAACCTCATCGTCTTAATACTACAAAGGTTTGTTTCCAGCTCATTCCTTGGGAAGAGGGGAGGGCTGTGGCAGACTCTGTTCCACACCTTCCTTCAGGGACCCTGCTTGCTCCTCTCTGCAGGTGCTGCCATCCCCAACACATGGCTCACCAGGTCCTCAGGGAACAGGGGGCAGGGAGAGAGAGAATGAATCCTGCAGGGGAGACTTTGGGGCAGGCCACCCTACTTCGACCTGCGTTCCATCAGCGCATCTCAGTTACGCAGCTCCTGCCAAGGCCCTGGGAGTGTCGCTCAGCCAGATGCCCCAGAGGAGGAAGAGCAGCGGAGCCTTTCCTGAGTGCAGCATGCTGGGCCTGAAGACCCTCACGCAGCTCCTCCAAGTCCACGGGTGGCCAGCAGAGCCCACCACCAAGCTCACCACTTCCCTGCTGGGTGCTGCACAGGACCCACCAGCCACAGGCAGCCCTTGTCTATTTCTGAGTTTGTGACCCCCAGAAGTGTGGGCCAGGGTCCATGTCAGGCTTCCTGCCGCAGGAATCCTCTGCTGCAAGAGGGGTCTCGCCTTCTCCGATGGAATTTCCAACGTTTCTTTCTCTTTGCTGGAAGGCAAAGGAAGATTTGGGTGGGCTATCAAGGCAAGGGAGCCGATGGCTGAGAGCCAGCTGTTCTCCGGGCCGGAGTGCTGCAGGCCTTTGGGGAACTGATAATCCTCTCGCCCTCACCCCCACAACCCTTGTCCTGCCCTCCCCCGTCAAGCTTAACTGTTTCAGGCCACATCATTTGTTCATCTGTGCAGAGAATGAAATGTGTGTGGCCTTCCCAAGCACAAGGCTTTGCCCAAGTGAGATCCCAAAGGACAAAGACAGAAGAGAAAGAAGGTGCGGGAAGCATGTGAACTAACCCTGAGCTAATGCTTAGGTAAGAACTGAATGACAAACCAAAATGCATTTATTGCTTAAATTTTACTGGGGGATCTGGGAGCTCCTTACTAAAGAGAAAAGGTTTAGAAGTCAAGTCTCTCTTTAAGGTATGACTGGGTCCTCAGAGGACGGGATTTGCCCTAGAGAGGAGATTCGCTACGTGTGCCTCAGGCTCCAAAGGCAAACCCAAGCGCAAGCTGCCTCCAGAGGTGCCCTGAGCCCAGCAGCCCCACTGGAACTGAGGAAGACTCTCCCCAAGGGGCCAGGTTCAGAGGAGACAGAACCCTGGGCAACCACAGGGCCAGGACTGCGCTTCCCAAGCAAGTGTTCGGGTAAAAGCCCAGAGGCAAGGCCTCTCAAAATTCCCCACCAAAGCATCCCACAGCCAGCCAGAGGACACTGTGTATCAGGTGCTGAAACCACAGCCCTAAAAAGTTGGCCCAAAATAGGGCTCTTTATTTATGTTTAAAATTCATGGGAACCCTACATCCAATTCCGCTATCCTACTGCTGGCCAATCCTGCTCTTCACCTCTCCCTCAGTTCTATTTTCTCCAGCGCTTATCTGATGGATCTTATCTGTTTGTGTTTAGAATATGTGCTTCACGAAGCAGAGTCTGTCTGTCGCAGGCCTGTGCACAGGATACCCAGCCTATAATAAGCACTCAATGAAAGTATTTTGAGTAAATGAACCTAACAGGGGAGGCAAAGAGAGGATGGGGCTTGGTTGTAAAAGGCAAGTCAGGGGTCAGTCTTTTTACAAGAATTTCCCTATAAAGAATAATGTATTTTTTCCTTGAAATTAGAAGCAAAAAGTCATATTAGAATGTCCACACAATAACCTGTGCTTGAACATTAATAGTAGCTTTATTCATAACCAAAAATTGAAAACAACCCACATGTCCTTCAAGGGGTGAATAGTTAAATATAGGTGGTATGCCCATATGATGGAATGCTACTCAACAATAAAAAAGAACTATTGATACATACAACAGCTTGGATAGATCTCAAGACAATTACACACACACACACACATGAAATCTGAATAAGGTCTGTGGGTTGTACCTGTGTACATTTCCTGGTTTTGATATTGTACTATATCTTAATGTATTTTCTGTTGCTGTAACTCAATGCCTGAGATTGGATATAAAGGAAAGAGATGTATTCCTTATAGTTCTGGAGGCCAGGAAGTCCAAGGTTGAGGGGCTGCATCTGGTCAGGGGCTTGTTGCTGGTGGGGACTCTCTGCAGAGTCCCAAGGTGGCGCAGGGCACCACGTGGTGAGGGTGCTGAGCGTGCTCACTCAGGTCTCTGTTCTTTCTCTTACAAAGCCACTGACACCCCATCACCATGATCTCATCTAATCCTAACTACCTCCCAAAGGTCCCACCTCTCACATACCGCAGTCAGATTTCCTACCCTTTTAATACTGTTACAGTGGGGTTAAGATCCAACATGACTTTCAGAGGAAACATTCAAACCATAGCATACTAGAAATATGTAGGCTACTGACATTGGGTGAAACTGAGTAAAGGGTACACAAATCTCTACACTGTTTTTGCAACTTCCTGTGAATCTATAGCTACTTCAAAATTAAAAATTTTAAAAATCATATGGAAACATTCATGGTTTAGATGTCTTGTTTTAAAATGTGTAATTAATGAGAGATAATTTCATACTGTTCAGCACAACCTAACCTAATCTAACTGCAGAAGTCTTTTTGAATTCTACTGTACAAAATGTGTCTCCCCAAATAAGAAAGAACAATTAAGCCAGAAGTAATTAAGTATCTACTTTCACTTGACTCTTAAGAGGAAATAACCCCCAGGGGGGATTAGCTTCTTGCTTCCCGGTGCCAGTCCCCGGCAAGGCCTTGCGGAGAGCTGCCTGGCTCAGGCAGAAGGAGTGAGAAAAGCTCTCCAAGAAGGCTGTGCCTGGTGGGACCAGAGAGGGTGTCTGCTGGTGCTTGAAGCTCAGCATGGACCCACAGCTCAAGCCAAGCAAGAGATATGGTGTTCAGGGCAGCCAGGACCTGGTCCAAGAGGGATCACACCATCACCTCCACCCCCAGCCACATGCATGGGGAAAAGAGATATTGATGACAAAATCTCTCCCTGACTTGAACCAGCAGCGGGGGAAAAAAAAGTAGGGTGGGCAGCTGAGGCCTTCACTCTTTCTTTCTTTTCCCCACTACTAAATAGAGTCCCTCTCTTTCTGAATGCCTGAGTACACAGTTCTTACTTGGGTCAAAATGTGTGTGGCCCAGAGGAAATAAACGGGAGCTCTATTAATAGCTCAAGTTATTCCAAAGCCATTATGACAGAGGCAGGGCTTGAAGACTCGCATGCCTCCCGGGACTGCACGGGAAGAGGAGTGTGGGGGCCACACAGCCCTGTGAACCAAGGGAACAAGATTGGTCTAAGGACCTTCCCAGCCGAGTGCTCCCGGGGGACACAGAGTTACCAAATGGCCCGGCTTCTCAAGACAAGCCAGACACCTAGGTTGTCACATGAAATGTACCATTTTGAATGTAATAAAAATGTTTAAGACACCTCATGTACTAAACAAGTCAACAACACCCGGCCTATTCCTACCAGCTCACCTCCAGCCCCACGGAATCCTCCCTAAGGAAGGAGGGCCAGTTGGTGAGTCCGTGGCCACGGGACACCAGCTCTACCACTGTAGACCTTGACACTTGTTCTCAAGTGTTGGGAGCTACAGAAGAGAGAAAAGAAAACTCCCAGGGGAAAGGAAGCAGAGTAGGGACATTTCGGTCTAGACTGGCTCCATCATCGAGAATTCTAAGAAAGTGATGTGCAGGGACAAAATGCACTGGTGCACATGTTTCCAACCTTCCATTCTCCCTCATTGCCCCAACCCAAGGGGGGAGGGAGGCGCCAGGACATCAGGCACAGACCCTGCAGCGGGAGGCCGGGGACAGCTGGGGGAGGGGAGGGTGGAGGCTGAGAAAACGGGGGGGGGGGGGCGCAAGAGCAGAAAGCTTTAGGAAATATCAAGGATTAAGATTAGATCATCTTTGCCATTCTTCAAGAAGCTCAGGTAAATATTGAATTACTTTTGACCATTATATTGTGTGTTTGCTTTCAATAAGACCTTGCCAAGCCTCGGCCTGTTGGGATTCGGCTGTTTACTGTGCAGAAGGTTTTTTCAGTTTCACCTACAAACTAAAGACAAGGCTTCCCCCAGCCCCCCAAAGTCCTCAGGTCTAGGGATGCTTTCTGGAAGATTTCTTCTGGGACTTACCCACAGTTCTGGTGACTGTCTTAAAAGTGACCATGTTATTTGGGAGCATGGAGGTCGAGTAAGGAGAGGGAAGCTGGTCCCCTCCATGCCACGGTGGTCTGGGAAGCAAAGGAACCCCCCGGCTAAGGGCAGAAGACTCATGCAGAGAGGGATGTGTCACAGGGAAAAGCTAAATTTACCCAAGACATAGGTCCAGAACAGAGCTTGTCTGGCAAACTGGTGGGACCACCCAGCAGAAGCCCATTCTGAGGAGGGACTGACCGGGGAGCCTCTTGGGAGAGAATTTTCCCAAGGGAAGAGAGCCAGGCAGGCATGGTCAGGCCGGAACAAAGCCTTAGTCATCGGAGGACAACAGGCTGCCAGTCCAGCCCCTGTGACCCTGATGCAGCCCATGGCCTCCGGACAAAATCCTGGGGAGAAAAGACCTGGAGCTAAGGAGGAAAGAGGGGTGCTTATTGCAAATCCATAGGACTCTGGGTACACCAGAAAGTGAGCGGTCTTCATCCTACTTCCCCACAGAGCAGCCCTCAGCTGTGCTTCCAGAGGGGCTCCCACACCAGGAGGGCCCATGGTCAGAGAAGCAACAGGTGCCCGGTGGAAGGGCCCAAGTCCAAGTGGGACAGCTCCTGGAGACCCCAGAATCCCTGGGGAGAGGGCAGCCTACAGCCATCAAATAATGGAAAGAGGACAGAACATACATGTTCTCCATGTAGAAATTATACAGCTTAACTTCGAGCCTTGGAAGCCCAAGAAAGCACAGCACACAAGAGGATACAGGCGTCCTTCCCAGCGATCATTTTTGGGGTGTCCTGTTTCACGTTGCTAAGATTGTAAGCTCCTGAGGGCAGGAATCTTTGTCTCTTTTATAATATTTAATGCTCCACTCCAGTGACCAGAAAAGCACCTGATATGTAGTAAAGCCAATACTGTCTGAATACATTTCCCATGGCTTTACCATCATAGAGCCTTACATTGACGGTTCTCAAGCCTTCTGTGGCAGCAGATGGCCTTCTTGAAGTAAAACCTTGTGAGGAAGCTCAGGACACAAAGTAGGTAAGCTTGGAGTTCCTCTGGTGGAAGACGAGGTGGAGCAGGAGTTCAGGCTCAGACCAGCCCCCCACGTCTTGGCTGTGGAGAATACTCCAGGCAGCTCCTGGGGCTACAGAGAAGGCAGTTTGAAACACAAGTGTGGTCATTTTGTAAAATAGGGAAGCTGACGGAGATGTCCGTGTGACCTTTTGCTCAGGTGATGTTTGGAAGAAACAGAGTGATAAGAGAGGAGGCCTCCTGGGAAGCTTATCAATGCCAGCTCAGCATATGGAGGATGGAGAAGTTAAAGTCAGGGCACCCTGAGTTCATTATGCAGGGACGGAGCAACCAAATCCTGGAACAGCACACTCCTCTAGCCAACATGACAGCACCCAGCCAGCGCTGACACTTCATAAATATTCATGGCCATTGGCTCAGCAGTTTCTGAATATTCCTAAGTTTGCACTCAATACCTCCCGGGACAAGAAGCCAGGTTGAACTGAGATGCAGCCCTTGCCGTTTTATAAAATGTTGAGGTCAGTTCTATTGTTATTTTATCCTTCCCACAAAAACTCAAATTTTGCATTTATATTGAGTTATTCCTGGCTATGTCTAGTGGCAATGACACAATGTCCATGTCAGGACACATCCCAAGCAACCGAGGCAATCCTTCATCTCCCGTTCATATGGGCATTGCTAACGTTGCTAAATCTGATTGCAAAGAGTAAGAAAATAACGCCAGTTCCTGAGGGAAAGCCAGGGTCATACAGCATAGACTCTAGAGCTGCAGAGACCCTACCACAACCTGCAGCTCTGTCGTTTGCTTGTGAAAACGTCGCTGATTCGACAACTTACTTGGTTTCTCTAAGTCTTCATTCAACATCTCTAAAGTGTGGGTAGTGATACCTGTATCAGTTTCCTATTGCAGCTATAACAAATTATCACAAACATAGCAGCTGAAAACAACCCAAACTTACTATCTTACAATCTGATATGGGTCTTACTGGGCTAACATCAAGGTTTCAGGAGGGCTGCGATCCCTCTAATGTCTCTCAAGGAGAATCCATTCCCTGCCTTTCAGCTTCTCAGGCCACCTGCCGTGCTTGGCTTGTGGTTTCTTCTTTCCTCACCACAGGCAGCAATGGCAGTTGAGACCTCTCATATCGTATCACTCTGACTTCTACCTGCTGCTTCCATGTATAAGGACCCTTGTGATTATATTGAGCCCTTCCAGAAAATCTAGGATAACCTGTCTATCGTAAGTTCAGCCAATTAGCAATCCTAATTCTATCTGCAACCTTAATTTCTCTTTGCCATATAAAGTAACACATTCACAAGTTCCAGGAAAGAGGACATGGACAGGTCTGGAGGGCTATATTTCTGCTGACCACAATACCTAACTCCTAGTGCAAGACATGCACCATCTTACATCATCCCATAGGACCTGCATGTCCCAGCAAGGACTATTATCCAACTTTGCCCACCTAGCCTGCCAACCTTAGGACAAAGCAGACATCTGTCATGTCCAGGCAACTCTTTTGTCTCTGTTTTCTTGGAGTCAAAATGACAAACAGACCACATGCCTGCAGCCACTCTTGCCACTTTTCCCTCTAAGCACGGGCAGCAGCGACACTTGGCAGCATCCCTGCTGCAACAGCAGGATGCAGATGCACTGGACCACACAGCTATGAATGTCCCCTCGGACTTGTAGAAGCCAAGTCCCATGGCCCCTCCAGGAATAGACACTCCCCTTCTGTGCAGCTTGGAGTAATTCAGCCTTATTCTCAGGAGACAACTGCATGGCCAGTCTCTTCCCTGAGACAGAGGTGACACAGAGGTGACACAGGAAGCTCCACGTGGATGTGAGCTGGTCGGGTTGTATGATGATGCCCAATTCTCATTCTCTCAGGGTCTGTCCTCACGATGGCTGTTCTCACAGACCTCAGGAGCTCTTCCTCAAGCCATTCTTGCCCTGCAAAGCTTGAACAATTCCTAACTGACAGGACTCCCTAATTCCCAAGAGTCCTTGCTGCTTAATATATGCCCCACACATCACTCTCAACAATCTGTGCAGTTCCCACGGAACCAAAGGTGATGCTAGAAATGTCCAATAAAGGTCTATGGAAATAGATAAACTGCAGCAATCTCAATTATCATACACACAGCTAGAAGGACAAAAAAGGTCAAAAGTGGCCTATTCATTATCCCAGGAAGTGACTGAATTAGAAGCAGCCGTCACTAGTTATTCCAGCAGGCAGTGTGGGACAATGTGGAAGGCAGGAGTTGGCGAGGGTCAGGCAACGCTGGGATGAACCAGTGCCCACCACTTTGGAATGTGTGACCTTGAACTAATTAAGTTCTCTCAATCTCGGTTTCCACCTCTGTAAAGTGTTAAGAATAACCTACTTTGCAGTATTATGGCTCAAAACTAAAGAGAAACTATCTATCAAAGTTACCACATCTGGTACCAAATTCTGTTCTGATTCTGTTCTGTTCTCAAGTGATCCCAAAACAAAATGGATTCAACTGCAACCATTTTATTAGATCTCACAGATTCTGAGAGTCAGGAATCCAGGCGGGCCTTGGTGGGGACATACCTCTGCTTCTCTCATGGCGAATGATGTGGCTCAGAGGTCCTCAGTGAGTGGTGGCCCAGTCTGTAGGGCACAGGACAGTGTCACCCACCTACTGTACAGGCAATTCTCACCATTCACAGCAACTGTTCTATAAAACTGCCACAAGCACTGAACCAGCTCACACTGTGCCCCACTCCAGGAGAATTCAGGGTTCGGTTCCTGTGAGCTTCAGGTCACAGCATGTCTGTGGACTGATCAACATGCAGCTTTGTTTTTGTGTGTTTTTATTTAAAGATGACTTATTGAATATATATCTCTTAAAAACAATTAGTTATATGCAGTGTTTTCTTTATAACAAAACATTAGCTGAGAGGGGTTTTAACACTTCCTGACTCTGGGAAACATGGCTGTGAATTTCTTTGGCTTTCAGCCTCACAGCAATGATGTCCATGACTCCTTTTTTTATTGGTCATCATCTCCAAAATCCACACATTCAGCTATTTTTTATCTTTTTTCATAGCTTTATCACACACTATAGATGTTACTTTATGCACTTTCCAGAATGGCCTCATTTGCAGATTGGTAAATTTTCTCTCCCCTTTTCCCAATGTATCATGTTGTTGATTCATTAACATTGAAATCACAGCCGACAGCACAGCGCTGCAACTCCCGGCTGAATGAGACTTCTCTGACACATGTTTTCTCCATGAGGCACATCATGTACCCTAGTGCCCTTAGGAACAGTGGGCAGCTCTTCAGCACTACACTTGGGGGCCACTTTAAACAACAAAATCAACAAAAAGCACAAACATTCCAAAATCATGGCCCTGAGTAGACAGCAAAAAAGACACTTGTTTGCAGTATTGAGAGTTGTAATGAGAAGGTCGAGCATCCTCTTGTTCAACCTCCGTGAGGAACATGCACATTGGGAAACTTAAATTTTTTGCACTCTGCAGACATCCATGAATAACTACAAGAGTACTACAAATGTTGATTTTGGAGTTACAAATAAAGTTTAGTGAGAAGATAAATCTGCAAATAGAGAACCTGCAAACAATGAGGTTCAACTGTATTTGGTGCATTTTCAAGAATGGCTGGGAGGGTCACACTGAGCTGGGACTGTCCACTGAGGTGTCTACATTTAGCTTCTCCAATATGGTGTGCCCCAGCTAATTCTTAGTGCTTGTTTTTCCTGATTTTGCTCTTACAAATTTGGAGTGTGTGTGTGTGTGTGTTTACCTTGAAGTAATGTCTGTAACTAAGTAAACTGTGTTACCATGTATTTATTACTCAAACATTTTAAGAACCAGAAGAATTCTGTGGTTTAGTAGAAAAGGCTTACCCAAAAAACCCTATGATTCCACTTAAAATATACCTTTTTTCAAAACTTTTCTAATTGTGCTATATTTTGAACATGAAGAATATGATACAAAAATATGATTGCATCATAAATGGGTCAAAATATACTAAAGGTGACAGTCCTTGAACATTACATTATTATTCTGTATTGATCCCTTAAGAAATTATCAGTAAGAATATATTTAGAAAATAAATCCATCACCAAACCATTCCCTACTGATTATACAAATCTCCATCCTATTCATTTAGAAATAGTCTTTCCCACTTACTCCATTAATAAAAGAACCAAATCATTTATCACTCACCTAGGACACTTTTTAGAGTAAAATAGGACACTCTCAATGATGCTAGGACAACAGGTCTAAGCCAAGACTGCCAAGACAAACCAGGACACTGTACCTATCCTACCTATGGTCACATTCATAATAAATATAAAGCACAGAATATTAATAATGCTGGCTTGTTTGTAATGAATTATATCATAATTCCAATTATGATACAAATTGCTTCTGGGGGCACAGATTGAACTCTTTTCTCTAAAGGCTTACTGAACAGACTTAATTGGTTCACAAACCCCTACAAACTATTGAAGACATCTATCCACAAAAGCACCTCCCTTCTGTAAAAACTAATGATGTGTTCACAAAAATTAATGATTATCTTGGCCAAATGTGATGAAGCGTTTCAAAAGTTATTCTTGCTGCAAGTTCTGTGAATTTATTACACTTGATTCTTTTCTTAATCTGGAATTCATTTGTGCTCTGTTTTTGTTATACATGTGTTTCTAGGAGAATAGCTTTAGGTTTTAATTTCTCCCTATTCAAGACATAACTGCTCTCCCAAAATGTGTCAAGGCAGTAACAGCAGCCCTCCTCTTCCATTCTTAGACTTTCATCTCCCCAAGCCAAGGCAATCAACTACCAAGAAAAACCCAATCCAGCATTAAATATACTAAAGCAATGGTTTTAATTTATTTCACAGGTTTTGTCAATTCATTGTTCACACACAGACATTGCCGAAATCCTTTTGTTCCATTTGTAAAGTGGAAATGATACTATTATCATAGTATTATTAGTCATCCTTGCACAAAGTCTTCAGGGCACGTGGTGAGTTCCTTAAAATTCTCTGCAGCATGTTATATGTTTATGTGCACATTTTCCTCCCTCTGGAAAAATGGTTCATAGCATTCATTGGATTCTTCAAATGGTCACCTCAGGGCTGAGGAAAGGTTAAAACAGACAGAGCTGAGTCCAGAGGCCACCTTTCCACAGGCCTTTATTCTACAAACAGACGAGTTTGTAGAACCTAATGGAAGCTTTCTCACCAGATTCCTATGTGAACAGAAACTTGAGGTCACATACGCTTCATGTGGCCCAGACTCCAGATTATGTGGCAGTTGGACCCCTTTGCTTGCCTCCATCCTTAGGCTTTTCAGATATGCCAAATATACATCCCTCATTTTCTCTGCCTTTAAGCCTCTGCATATCTACTTGCACTCTCTACTCGAACGGTGAGATTTAAAGGGTTAAAACTTCTTTTGGGTTACCTTTTACTATTTTACCATCTCTCTAGTACCAGAAAAAAGGTTCTTCCTGTCCACATCCTCCTGATATTATCACTGATAAAGTAAAATCAACTTTACCTATTCTGTATTCTATTAAACCCAAGACTCACTCTTCTAAATATCTGCTTGGATGGAGATTATTTGGTAGAAAGAGAAAAAAACTAGACATTTTACAAAAATGAAAGCAAAACCAGATTTCCAAAAAATTATTTGAGATTCTATGAAATTCTAATCTCACTTTAAATTTTTCACAGCCTCAGGTATAATAAATCTTAGTGGGAGGGCTCGAGTTAAGTCATGCGATGTGGTGACAGGTGACGAGGACAGGGTGGCGACTGTGTTGCTCCCGGTTTAAATACCCTGTAAATCCCAGCGAGTGGTTGTACCAGTTTATCCAACCCCACTCTGTGATTCCAAATCTGACGATCCCTGGTCTTCATGCAATTCCTCTCATAGTTCATTCAAAAGCACAGACTACACCATTTGTCCGAGGGAGGTCTCGTGTCTCCTGTGCACTGAGATGCAGTTTCCGTCTTCTCAGGGTGACAGTCTTGAGAAGCAGAGACTCAAGCCCTGTCCTTTAACACTGACTCTTGTCCTACATTTTATCATCTTTTAAAGAATGCACCCAAAATGACAAAAGACAGTTTGCAATTCTAATGATTTTCCCCCCTGGCCTTTGACCATTGCAGATAACACTCTGCTTTCTTTATACACAAAAAGTGTCCATGCATAATACTCTGTGACTTTCACCTCTGTCTTTAAGTCACATGAATTAGGGATGAGAGGCTCCGTGAATGCTGCTCCTTTTAGGCTCTTTTAAATCTGCAGGGATTTATTTGCCCCCATTTTATGTCAGTAACTTTGCCTTTGCAAGCTTTACCTAGCCTTCTTTTAAAAAAAGAAATTTTTTTTCTAAAGGCTATAATCAGAGCAAGGCTTCAGAGCCATGAGGCAGAGGAGACTAATTGGTGTTAAAACCTCCTGACGCTTTCAGTACATGGCCAGCAACATCCATAGGAGTTAAGTCAGTCTGTGAGGGCCTGATTTCACTCAGAGAACACGGTTTGTACAGTTTGCAAATTTCTAATTGTAAGATATGGAGGAATATCTGCTAGTGTCTATAATGAGGCTATTCTTTTTATTTTTCAGTTTAAATTGATCACCTTCTGACCCTGCAGAGAGCTGAGAGACAGAAATCGATCTTCATTTGCCCTCCTTGTTTCTGGTGTAGAAGGTCACAGATCTCACCTCTGTGATATTGCAGAAACACTCTGGTTTCCCTGTGGTATCTCTCTCTTAATGACCATCCATGTGTCCTCCTATTAAGTATAACCAATTTCTGTATCTTTTTTACTATAAAATGTTTCACAATCAATTGCCTAAATAAGTCTCACAATGTCCCATTTAAAATGGCTTAAAAGGCCAGGGCAGAGCTCGCTTTCTTCCTGAATCTGATTACATAACATCCTCAACTACGTAATTTTCCACTTTGGCCCACCCACAGCAGCATTAATGATATGTCTCAGAAAATGCAAAAATAATATTTGCCAAACTCACTAAGGCAATTATTTCTGCTTTATAAATGACAACATTCCACTATGGCATCATATCAAAGTCAATCTATGTTTAAAAAGTGAGGCTGATATCTCTGGGTCTGAATAGCCAGATGCAGGCCCCTGGGACATGGCAGGGAGAAGAATTGATATTTACTGTTTCCCTCCTGTACTCTTACATATTTGATTCCATGTAATTCTCACCACAACCATGGACGCTGGTGTTATTATCTTCTATTACAGATGGGAAAACTGAGGCTCAAAGAGGTTCTACACTTGCCCAAGGTCATTCCAGCCAGTAGAGTCAAGATTTGAACTCATGTTTGGGCCCCTGCAAGGTGTGTCCCAGGTGAGAAATAAAAGGCAGTCCCTCAGGAATGCAGTAACCTAACTTCCTGCTGAGTAATCTAGCAGATGGCCTAGAAATTGGATAATTAAGTCAGGGAGAAAAGGAAACATCCATGAGATAAGTGGCAAAGGAGCCAGCTCAGAAATGAGCCAACTCCAGTTGGCTCAAAGAACATCTGGTTGGGCCTTGCTGTTGCAGGTAGGATAGATAGGACAGCCTGAGGAGGTCTGTCCAGAAGGCACTAGAACTTCAAAACACACGAGGGCATGAGAGAAAACAGAGCCATGTTCAGTCCAAACTGAGGTAAGGAACCTGACTCATTGCAAGCTGACCTGAATGGTGACCTAGGGTGTGGTAAGGTCACAGTGGATTCCTGGGCAGAACGTGGCAGAAGATCTCTCTGGGAGGGTGCAGAGAAGAGGGATCAGGGGTCAGACCAGAGGCCAGGATTCAGGGGGGAAACAACAGTATTCAGAAAATCAGAGCATGAACTCAGACACAGTCTGGACAAGCCTTGCAGGGGCCCAGCCGCTGGGCTAAAAAGACGGGGGTGGGGCAGTAAGGGCATGTGGCTGGGGCACTGCTTGCATGGTCAGCATCACCTCAGAACATTAGCAGGACAACACTCAGGCACTGTGACTGGTCCCCTGCAGCTACACAGCTCTGAGGAGACAGGGACAGACCAGAGTCCTCGGGACCCAGATGGAAAGGCAGTGAGCCAGCCAAAAATGCACCAATTGTCATGGGTAAGAAATTAGAAAAGAAGTAGACACTTCCTATAACTGAAAACAAACTAGGAGTCTGAGAGTGAAGGTTAGGCTTTTCCTTTGGAAAGGGGGGTAGGGGCATGCTGCTTTTAGAGCTGGCCCTGCCCTGCGTGGTCATAAAGCACAGCAGGTATTTCTAGCTTGGGTAGAATTCTGGTGCTTGAAATTGAGAGAAAGAAGTGGATTCCAGGTGTGGAAATAAGGTGAACAGAGGTGAAAGCTGGGAAGTACAAGGGGCATCTGGGTAAAATTGAGCAAAGCAGCTTTTCAGGTATGAGCTGCACCTCAGGCAAAGAAGAGTGAGGTGCATAGGGAGGGCAGGTGAGTAGGGCTGGGATAAGCTCTGAAAACACCCTCTTGTCCATCCCATACTCACCGCAGGCTGGGTGTGATCATCTAGCTTGTACCGTTGTTAAGTAACAGAAACACAACCAAGGTGAGCCAAATGGGATCCTTTCACTGCCCTCCAACAGCCCCTGCAAAACCTATGTGCCCCAGAACTTTGGAAAGGAGGAGATGCATTATGGAGCTTCCTGAGACTATTTCTGGACAGGATGCAAAAATTCAGCATGCCAACATCTGTCATTGCCCTCAACACTATAGGCAAGCAAGCATGTTTCTGGAATGCCTAGAACAAAAGAGAACTTCCCTGAGTTGCTTTAAAGGAAAATCATTGCCTTCTTTCTCTATCTGACATTAAAACATTATTTTCTCTGTTTCGCTACCTTTTTCTCTTTTCTGTGTTTATCTTTTTTTTTTCTGGACTAATGTTTGTAGTTTTAAGAGGTGCTTTGAAATTTGTACACATGAAAAAATAGAATTGAAGTTTTTTCCTCTACAATTTCTAATATTCAGCTGCTCCTTACCTTACTTGTCCAAACACTTTGACCTTCAATCTCTAAACAGTTTCTTTTGCTTCACAATCATTTTTCTAGCAAAATTCCAAGGACTCGACTCTGACTCCACATTGCCTGCGGGAATTTGATTCTGTGGTGTCTGAGGCAAGGCTGAGCTGTGCTTCTTCGGAGGTTACTGGATTTAGTTTTGTTTTGCCGTGGTTGCTGCTTTATTTTTCTCATGTTTGTTCTGTATCTTTTCTTTGTGCCTGAAACATATAAGTGTCACAATGCTAAGTCTAGGTGTTGGGCTCTTTTAATTAATTTTGCTTTGTTTTAATGAACCTCTTCACCTGAAGGTCCAATTCTTTCTTCAGCCTCAGAAAGTTTCTATTTGCTCAGGGCTTCTTTTCCATTTGTTCTCTTCTTCTTGATATGCGCACAGGGTGTCCTTCAACTCTGGGTCTTTTTTCTCTCATCACTTCTTCATCGTTTTCACATCCTTGACTTTTACTTTTAGGTCCAAGAATTTCTCTCATGTATCATCTACTTAAATGATCCGATTTTCTCATCCTTGATTTGGTTACTGCTGCTTCCGGCAGGCATTTTCTATGCCAGCACTGCGCTTTTTTATCTCACATTCTCACCAGACCTCACTGCTCTCTCTCTGCCCACCTGCTTTTCATAGGTGTGAAATCTTGAACACAAATCTTCTTTTAAAGAACACATGGTAAAAAATTTGTAACATTGCCTATTTCTCACAGAACTCTATTTCTTTGGAACGCATTGTCTTTGGTTTCTTTCAAAGACCTTTGTCTCATTGGCTAGTGATTTTCTCCATAATATTGCATTATAAAGCTATTAATTTTGTGTCTTTATTAATTCTCACAAACAGTAGTCCCTGATTGTTTATCAGGAATTAAGATGGATCCTAACACGAATTATTTGGATCCCTTCCAGAGTCTTTTAGACTTAATACAATTTAAAGACATGTACAGAGATTTTGTGAGCCAGATCATATATGCAGCCTCCTGTCCAGACAAAGGAGGAAGCCTAAGCCAGAGCTTAGCCACGTGAAGCATTGTTCAATACCAGAGGGCCTCTTCGCATATTTCCTCTCACACCAGCAATTGATACCCAATTTTGGATATCTAGGATATCAAAAAAAATCTTGATTTATACAAAAGTATCTTGACTTATGAAAACCAGTTAAAGAATACTACAATATTAGGCTATTATACTAGAAAAGGATAATAGCGTACATGTTATTTTATAACTTGCTTTGTTCATTTAAGGTCATATATGATGTACCTTATGCAAGTTCCTATTACAGAACATGTAGATCTTCATTCTTTGTCACTGATGTACAACATTCCATTGGATGATACCAAATTTATTAACCAGCTCCATACTGATGGCACTTAGGTTGCATCAGGGCTGGTTGGTTAGTTGGCTGGCTGGTTTTATGTTGTTTTGCTTGTGGTATGATTTAATGCATCCCTTATTATCTCAGCAGTCCCTTAAATCTTTTTGAAACACAAATATGGGCTTTTGCAAAAATGTCTCCAATGTACTCATTTATGTAAATAAAATTTTGGGAATAATACTGTTAACTGTGGTTACCTCTGAGATGTAAGGCCAGGAGGGGTCCTGTGTCAGGAATGAGCTAGTATATTTCACTCTCAGTCCTTTGCTACCATCAGTTTTAATAACTAAAAGTAATGTTCTTCTAATTTTAATCAAAACACATAAATAGACAATGCTGCAAATAACATTTTCACAAAGACAGTCTTTTTCTTCTTTAGGGCTATGTCTCAGGCAACACATCTATAAGTAAGAGTACTAAGTTAAACAGCACAATCTCAAAACTCTGAAAACTGTTGTGCACATTCCCATGGTCTGGAGGGTTCTCAGAGGTTTAATATTCTGCTTCTGGTTCCTACCAGCAAAAAGCAGAGACAGCCATATTCCACTGAGTTTTGTCTAATAGTGGCAGTTTCACTTATGCAGCTAGTGTGAAGGATGTAGTCGTAAAATCCATTAGCAATGTCTCAACTGGTAGAAATGCTAGAATGAGCCCTATATGATTCAACTGCATCCTTTCCTTCTTGTAGTTCTATATCTAAAACCCAGATATGAGTGCCAGTCTCTTCTTATGAACACTCAGAAAGGTGTATTCAAGGGTGATAGATGGTCATATAAATGAAGAGTCCAGTTGAGGCTTTGTTCAAACAGGGACCTCCCTCGTTTCATAGAGACTCTCTTCATTACACCCTTTTCTGTCCCTGGCTTTGTCCTCCAGCAAACTTCTTTCAGGGTCACAAGACGGCTTCCACAGTAACCAGGGCCACAACTTCTTTACTCACAACGGGATGAAGACAAATAAACGGCTGGGCTTTGCACTGATCGAGTCACTCCTATGGCCAGGTGACTGACATATGCTGATGGTTTTGCCCAGCACTTGCCAGAACCAATCGCACTGGCAGGAGGAGGAACAGGATAACTGTGATTGGCTGACATCAATAAGGATCTGCCACTAAAAACCATGAAGAACCAATCCCAACCAAGCCTTGGCTATCTGCTACACAGTCAGAGAAATTGCCCAGCATGGCAGGGAGAAACCTACTCCACTCAACACATCAGTATTTTCCATAGGTGGAAAGCAGAAAAAGACTAACATGTACCGGGCACTGAGCCAGGGGCTTTTATTATTTAATGTAATTCAGTATTTTAGGGTAGACATTGCTGTCTTTATTTCACAAATAAGTAAACTTTAGCTCAGAGAGTGTGAGTAATTTGCCTGAAGTCACACAGCTAATATGCATCAAAGCTTATCTCACTGATTTCATATGCTACTTGGCACAGCTTGTTAATGACCTTGAAGTCCATCCAAGCTCAACATGGGAAATGCATTTGAGATGCTATTCCCTTGATTTTGTTGTTATTGTTTAAAAGTCATGTGGAGTATTTGGAATATATATAGTTTGGACTAAAGTTGGAAGGAAAACTAGAGATTTGTTTTGTTTTTTCCAGTTAAACATCTTCTAGCAGTTGAAGTAGTAGGCTTGTGTTATTAGATTCTAGCCTAGAAAAAGATCACAGGAATGAATCATAGCTGATGTAATGCATTCGCGTCTTGGAAGAGCCATTATGTGGTACCCAGGTGCATTGAATTTTACGATATGAAATCAGATCTCTGCACTTGTCCCAGGTGAGCAATTATAACATCATGGACAGCGCTTGAATGTAGTTCAAAGAGCTAAGAACAAGTAATGGAAATGCAGGGAAAGCAAACCTTGGGGTTCCAGAGAGGTCAGCCAATCTTTTCCTGGCCTTGCAGAGATGCCAATATTAAGTCTCTGGGAAACCTGGTGGGGAAAACCTACAAGTCCAAGTGTTCACTTCTCCCCTGAAAGGACAGGGGTTGTCAAGAGCTGTATAGCCTCTGAGATAGCAAGTCTTTCAGAAATTCTGCTCCCAGGGGACTTCATGAAAAGAGAAATCCCACATTCTCTTCAAAGTTTGGGCTTTCTGCTTTGTTACCAGCATTTGGGATTAGACCCAAAGTCCCTGGTGGCAATTCTATCCGGCACAGGGCGGGGGGTGGGGGGGAGTGTGTGGGTGGGCAGGTGGGTGAGGTGGGAACCAGAGCGAATGGATGTACATACGCATGCCAATGGGGATGGTTGTAAATGCCCAGTGCAGGCAGCGTTCCATGAAGCAATATCAGAAAAACAGCCAGAGACGGAAGCTTTATGAAACCTCAATTCTTTATGCTCAGGAGGTACTAAAGTTAGAACCCGCGGTCTACAAAAAAGGAGAGTTTTTTCATAGTCTGCACATCTAAATAACAAATAAGCAAAGACAAACCAGAAAAAAAGATTTGAAGTCCTTAAATTTCCTTAAGATCCATTTTTCTTTGAAGTAGACCACATGAAAATTCTGTTGAAACAATTCACTATGCTGAGCTTTACCTGAAATGTCTAAATACCCTGAAATCATCTCAATTTTTGCCTTTACTCAAAATAAGTGGTTACTTTTTAATTAATGCAAAGCCTAGTATGTGAAAAGTGTGATTTAGACCAACAAAAGGGGAGGTAACACAATTCTAACAGTCTGTTCCTCAGAAGCAGTTAAAAAATGACACACTGAAGTTTAATAGACTGAGAAAATATCATGCCCTAAACTTAGCATGACATTGTTTAAAACCCAGCAATGCAACAAGTGCCCTGTGGGTGAAGGGAGGTGGGGGAGACAGACTGCCAAAATATTATTGCTTAAAAAAATTTCCTTCCCTTCCATGGGGAACTTCTGGGGGAAGTTACCCCTGGTTCATTCAGGGGATGCCATATTTTATACCATGTGACCCTCAGCCCACAAGCTGATTGGACCAGAGAAGGACACTCTCCCATAGGCTGATCAGAACACCTTGCTACAAGCTCTCTGCAGGGGGCTAAGCAATTTGTGCAGCCCAATGCTAGATGAAAATGTGGGTCCTCTGGTTCAAAAAGCAGAAAAGTGTCTTTAAATGTATAACATATAAAGCTTTCCACTTGTTTCATAGTCTCTCTCAGTTTGTCACAGTGTTTCTTAGTTGCTATTTAAGATTATTTTACATAAAAAAAGAATAAAACTTTAAGTCATTAGCATGAGTTTCACCATTCCTCTTTATATTACGAAATTCCAGTTTTAAATGCAAATATAAGTGCATTTAACCCCATGCAGAATCTCCAAAATTATACGATTTGTACTGCATTCCTCATACATGAATATATATTTCATTCTTACCAGAAACACTGCAAAACATTAACTCAACTGTTTTTATTTCACTTCTTGGTGTGCACATTTTCTGCTAACAAGCTCTATTTTTGGCTCGCTGATGAGTAAGGAAAGATTGCAAGGAAAAGGAAAGGTTGGCTCTTTTGCCCTTTTCTTGTAAGTCCTCATTTTCAGCATGGGGGTTAGCTGAGACAGGGAGGCTACCTGAGTAAGAAAGGACATGGCAGGGTTCTTGGTCACTCATGTTTACCATGGTGCCATTGACTTCTTCCTGCATGTGAAGCAGATCCTGGATCTAATGGAAAGTATGGCCTCTTGGGGGCCACCTGCGTCTCCCTCTGGACTACTCAGTCATAGATGTAACCTGCTTGTCGAATAAATGACTATGGGGATCGTAATGAAAATCACCAGGCCAATATAATTTCATTTTTCTACTTTTTTTTTTTTTTTTTTGCTGGCACTTGTGATATGTAAAAATGAACGTCAATTTCTAAAATCTTTGCCTTTCTTTCATTAAAAAAATCTTAATGCTGATATGTTTCATTGTCATTAGTTAAGAATTCATGTTTTATCTTGAGGCTTTAATTGTGTTAAAGGTCCAAATTAACATTTGGATAACATTCATAATGGACAATACCTCATTTATCATTTTAAATTTTATTTATTTAATAAGTAACAGATTTACTAGACTCAAAACTTTAAGTGGTTTAAAAATGAAATAGAGGCAAAATTCACACTTCTTCCCGTTACCTTCTCCCCAAATAGATAACCATTATTATCAATCCCTTAGGTTCTTTTCCTGAGATTTATTAAACATACATCTATATAGTCCATTAAATTGTGGCCCCCAAAATATATGTCCATGTCCTCACCTCCAGGACCTGTGAATGTGACCTTACTAGGAAAAAAGGTATTTGCAGATACAATTAATAATCTCAAGATTCCCTAAAGAATCCCTAAATCCAATGGCAGGTGTCATTTTGAGAGAAGTGAAAGGCAGAGGGAAGCTAGAGACACAAAGAGGATGGCTCTGTGCAGACACAGGCAGAGATAGAAGTTATGCTGCCATAAGCCAGGGACTCCCTAGAGCTTCCAGAGGCCAGCAGTGTCTTGGAAAGACCATCCCCTGGAGCCTGCAGAAGGAGCAGGCCCTGCTGACACCAGATTTCAGACTTCTGATCTACAGAACTGTGAAAGAATAAAATTCTATCATTTTAAGCCACCAAGTTTTCAGCAATTTGTTACAACAGCTCTAGGAAACTAATACAACATTTAAACAATACAAGAATATGTTCTTTATTTGTGATTTTATTCTTAAAAGTCTTCACCTTTTAGTGAAATTCTATCTTTAAAGAAATGTAGACAATTTTCAAGCACAGATGGATTTCACTGAAGCAATGAACTTAATGATGGCCACTCCCATTCTAATAGCTCCTCCCCAGGAAGGAGGCCAAGGGCTGAACCACATCTTTTCCAGGTACTGGGACTGAAAAGTTTTGTACCTGTCACAAGTTCAAGGGCTACTTCAAAGAAGGAAATAACTATGCCTGCTATCCATGCGAGATTTATGAGACTGTATCCTTACTGCCAGAGGTATGGCCACATTCATTGACTTTTGTTTATCATTTAAAGATTGTTCTTAGGATTTTGATGTGTTGCCTGCTCTGCTATCATTAAAGTCAAAACTCTGAATAGTTTTAAACCATAGATAAGTTAGAAGAGAAATATTTTCTACCTTTGATAATGCCAGGGTTAATTATACATTTCTTAAATTGCAGCTTCACGGAATTTCAAAACACATAATTTAGCCGCCTTCTACTGTATGAAATATTATTTTGGAACAAATAAGATTGGGGTTATTATATTCAGTTCATCTTACTGAAAGCAGAAGCAGTAATTCACACTTTCAGAGAGAGGGAGGGAAAATTTGCCTAAAGTGGCCAATTTTAATTTTTGCATTTTCTAATTTTTACCACTGGGGTTAAGCTCTAGTTAATGCTGCAAATAAATGTGTGTTGCCTGGAGCCAAAGGCAGAAAACTGTGAGGCTCAGGAATAGTACTAGGCATTAACCCTTTTGTGGCAGGATAGTGAGGACAGAGAGGGAGGGGTACCCAAGAGGGTGGGCAGTGGAGCAGGGAGGAGCCCTGGGTCGTGGGAAGGGGGCCACTTGGGAAGGCAGCTATTTCTGAACTGGTACATAAATACTTCAATATTTTAATAACCAGTACTATGTTCTGGTGCATATCGGCTGGATATGGCTCTAGTGATATCAGTATAAACAACACATCTTGCCAAATACTTCCACACTCATCATCCTGTCTGACTCATACACCAATGATCTGAGTTCACTATTATCCCCATGACACTGAAGGCTCCAGGACACAAAATGACTCCACCCAGGTAACCCCAATAATAAATTGTACATGCAGGCCCTGAGTCCATAGTTTGAGATTTCAAATTTAGCCCTCTTTTCATTAAATAACAGCTACTTTTTAAATGAGATTAAATATTCCCAGCCTGGGCATACAACTGAGCCAGTTCCATTTCACATGAGAGAACCAAAGAAAGCTGTAGCAAAGCCAGAGAAGAACCAGGGGGAAGTCAGAGTCAAGGAGGCTATGAAAATTGTCATGAGGACAAGTTTTAAAACTTAGAACTCCTGAGGTTGTGATAACCCTAAAATCATGACTGGGTGGGGCTCTGAGGTGAACACGGACCTCTTCTCAAGTGACCTAATAGAGGTCAACATCGGAGAAAAGAAAACACATCTACTTTACCCAGTAAGCAACAGAATGTGATGACTCAAAATAGCAAACAAAAAGTTTCAAAGGGGGTTTATATTAATATATGGATGAAATCCATAATAGATTATTTTGTAGGAGAATGGGATTGGGAAGGGCACATCTTTGAATTAGAAACTGACATCAAAGAGTTTACCTCTTTCAGGGGGAGCCACAAAGCTGGCCTTGGGTTCTCTGCTGCTGTGTGCTGATGGGGGCCTCTCCAAGGTCCAGGTCCACAGATAAACAGTGGCCTGGTGCTCTTGTTTGAGGAATGCCCAGGCCATGGCTGGGTTTCTATCGCTTTCTGTACACTCTCAGGCAGAGAAAATGGAGTGTCTCTCTCTCTCTAAAACTCCAGTGGGCCTAGCAGTTGCCAAGACTGAAGCATGGTGTGTGCTGTGTGTGCGCTTCTCCCTGCTGCATTTGCATATTCTATTCCTGTTTTAAGGCTGAATAACGGATTCAGGTCTGAGCAATAGAAACTCTACATAAATTATTAGCCAGGCTAGGTGCTTTTTTGTGCTCAAGTGAACCCTGCCCCACTTTTAGCTGAGACTGCTGCTGTTCTGTAAGAACCGGCCCCAGGCACGGGCCTCTGTGGGCCGAGTCCCAGGGTTAGATGATGGGGAGGGTGGTCCAAACTGCAGGATGGTTTCCTGGTGACCAAAGAGTGCATTGTCTATGGGATGTTAAACAGCATAGGGGGCTGGCATGGCCCCAGCTAACCTGAGTGTAGTCTAAGGGCCACTGCAGGCTGGAAGATGTCACTAGACACTAGGGTTTAAGTGATCTCCATGCGGCACACAGCAAGCTGAGAAATGGAATCACGATGGTGAGTTAGGAGCGCATTGATTTTTTAACTGACTACACACAAGTATTGAGGACCTATCTCGTGTTGCCTGCCATGCTGAGGACTGGAGAGGTGAAGTAAAGAGTCTCTACCTGAGGACTCGTGTAAATTAACTACATGCTATTAGCACAAGTAAGAATGTTAAACAAGTTGTCAGGCCCAAAATTAACATGAAAAAGTCCATGGTGGAAATGACATGAAATCCAGGATTTGCTTCAAAATATTTGGGCAGGGAGAAAGGAATTAGATGGAGTAGAGAGGAAGTCAGGCCAGTCGTGAGTTAATAATTATTGAAGTTTGGTTTGGGGTACATAAGGGGTCCTTATGCAATTTTCGCAAGTTGTATATACTTTTGAAACTTTCCACTATAAAAAGTTTTTTAAATAAAAATAGTATCCCATTCACAATAACAAAAATCATAAAACACATTAAATTAAATCTGCCAAGAAATGTGCTGTGCTTGCATAAAGACATCTGTAATACCTAACTGAAAATGAAGAACTAAATAGAGAAACATAGATATTCCAGGATAGCAATTTTTGTTATAAAGATGGCAATTTTGCCCTAATTAATCTATAAATTCAAAGTAATCCCAATCACAACTCTAGCAGGAACTTACTGTAACTTAATTAGATGATTCTCAAGTTCATTTGGAAAAGAAAATATGCAAGAATAGCAATGAAGTTTTAAAAACAAAAAGAATGAAAAGGAAATTACTCTACCAAGTATCAAAACACAATATAAAGCTGTAATTAAAATAGTGAGATACTGGCACAGAAAAGGAGATGTATGAATAGAACAAAAGAGAAATTTCGGAGGTTGACACATGTATACATGAAAGTTTGGCTTAACACAGGGATAGAATTTCAAATCCTTCCCTCTCCGATGAGACAAGTTCAGTTTTTAATTTGGAAAAAATATATATATGTATATTTATTTATATATCAATATACTTATCAATATATCTATGTTTGTATATCCTATTTCTACATTTATAGTTATGCAAAATTATGTTTATCTTAATATATTTTATATTTTTATACATTTAAAAACATTTAATTAATATTTATTTATATATTCCATATAGATAAATTCTACAAGACTAAATAAAGATGAACAAAACAACATTTCCACCTGCATGAAGCTCACAGTCTACATATATAAATTTAGATTTATATATTATATATATGCACATGTATGTGTAAATATATGCACTTATATATGTATATATACATTTTGTGTATATATATGCTATTATTTAAATGTATGTGTCCCTCCAAAATTCATGCTGGAACTTAAACCCCAAGGAGATGGTACTAAGAAGGGAGCTGCTGGGAGGTGATTAGGCTCTGTACTCATAGGCAAGATTAGGGCCTTATAAAAGGGCTTGAGAAGCAAGATCGTCTCTTCATCCCTTTTTGCCCTTTCTCCTTCCACCATGTGAGGACACAGCCACGATCACCATCTTGGAAGCCAGGCAGCCCTTACCAGACACCAAATGTGCCAGTGCCTTAATCTTGGACTTCCCAGCCTCCAGAACTGTGAGAAACAAATTTCTATTATTTATGTATTTCACTGCCTAATTGCTATAGCAACCTGAACAGACTGAGACAAGGTGTGCATTTGTATGTATATATGGCAACAAGAAGAGCTCCATGGAGTGGGGGAGGCTGGGGAAGGTTTCACAGTGCAGAGCCTCTGACTGCAGCTACCCCAGCAGGAGGAAGACGGAGCAGTCCTGCGAGTGAGAGGAAAAGCCTGAGGCTCCCCATGTCTGAGATGTGGTAACAGCACCCTGTGGCAGCAGAAAGGATTCTGTGGCTGGGAGAGGCTGGTAGTGAAGGTGGAAAAAAATAGCAGAACCAAATCATGAACATCAGGAGTGTAAAACCCATCCTAGGCTTAAGGGGAAACTAGATACAGTTGTTGAAAGTATGACAGAGGGGACATGACCAGGCAGGTGTCAGAAGGACCCCCCTGGGGGATAGCTTGGAGACATGGGCACAAGAGATGAGCAGATCCATCCGGAAGCCAACACAGTGGCCAAAAGCCCAGGTGAGACATCCAGCCTGAGCCCACAAGCGGGAGAAGACCAAGACAATTTGGACAGGGGTTCACAGCCCTGGGTATCCATTATAATCACCTGGGAGCCTCTTAAAATGCTAGTGCTGGAATGTATGTGTCCCAGATTGATTAAGTAGTAGTGCAAGGACAGAGCAGCCAGTTGAGAACCACGGTGGCTTTCAGCCAAGATGCCAGAGGGGGCTCTGAACCGAGCTAAGGAAGCAGGAGAAGGTCTAATTTGAAAAGGCCTGCTTGGGTGAGTTTGTGATACCTGTAGAACATCCTTGTGGTGAGGTTTGTTCATTCACAGCCTTGGGGACACCACCACTGTCACCACCAGTTCTGTCAAGGTGAGATGCACCTGTTTCCGTGGGCTTGGGCTGCCATAGCAAATGCCACAGACTGGGCCCCTTAACAGACACTCACTGTCATGCAGTGCTGGGGACTAAGTCTGAAACCAAGGTGTCGGCAGGGTTGGCTTCATCCAAGGCTTCTTTCCTGTGCTTGCAGGCAGTCACCTTTTTGCTGTGTCCTCACACGGTCTTTACTCCGTGGGGGGATACAGTTCATCCTGTAGGAGCATCTTCATGGTAGTGGACAAATTAACCTGAAGGTGGCTCCGCCTCTCATCCCTGAACATCAAAGCCTGGCCTGGGAGGGCTGAGGATCCAGCTGCCAACAGGTCCCACCTTGTCCTGAGGCAGGTGACATTCCAATGTCGGGGGGGGGGGGGGGGGGGGGGGGGGAGTGTCTTGCAGGGTTTATAAGGTCGACCTCTTTGTTGTCCACCTCCAACAGACCGAGAATGGATGAAAGGACAATCTCTGGTGACTCAAGTCTTGCCAGGGGAAGAAAAATCATGCTTTTGTTTCCTTAAAGTCAAACCCCAACAATCTCATCTCACTTTTTTTTTTTTTTTATGTTTCTAAAAGTACTGAGTTTATTTTAAAGCATCACATCAAGTTTTAATTTCAGTAAACAAAGCCATGTCTTTATTACATGTTGATTTTGGCAAAGAGTACAGACTTGCATACAACAGATACAATAAAAGTAGTTTAAGTAGGTGTTTACTTTTAGTAATATAATAGTATGGAGCTAAAGTACTATATATATATATATATATATCTTCTGTGTAAGTGATTTAGGCCATGTTTCTTGTCTTTTTAGAAGTCTTTAGAATTAATATTTCTAAAGTTGCCCCTTTTATTTGATACTTGTGCTTTTTGCTGGAATAGAGGCATAAAAAAGATTATCTCTGCTTAGATTAACGTACTCACATGTGCCTAAAATGAAATTAAAAGATCAGATTTCTGAGAAATAGTGACATTCATGATCACAAGTTATTTGGGGGGGGGCACTAAGATTTCTTTTAGCAAAAACCCAAGGAAAACTAACTTTGGGCAATGATTGGCAACCTATTTTACAATAATCAAAAGTCTGAGCTCAGTGAAGAGAATGCCATTTTAAACCTACTTATCCCACTTCCATGATATACACATGTGTATTTCACTAAGGGAAGAACTTAGAAACATGATTCCATTCTAGCTGTGTAGTTATACAAGGGAGTTATCAACTGAATGCATCTATTGCTTTTTGGGGGGGTAGGAAGTCATCTATTCTGATAACTGAAATATGCAATTAAAGGCTATTTTTAGAAACCTGGAAAACTTGGGGTTCAGTACACAGAAGTTTCATCTACAAAATAATGGGAATGTTATAATTACCACAGAAATTACAATGTTTACCATATAAACATCATCTGCAAGTACTTTTTAATCACAATGACATCACATCAAAAAGGTACACATTCTTGTTCACTGAAATTAGGCAATTTTGGAATAAGAGACAGATTATTTCTCTCTCTCTTACTCTTGCTCCTCTCTCCTTTTTAAACTCCTCAATGTTGAGCTACAGATAAACTTAAGCTGCAATAATAATACCAAAAGAAGGTGAAGGGTGTTTTCTTTGCAAAATGACTAAAGTACATAAAATGCCTTAGCAGATAACAACACTATTATATCTACTAAAATTTTATCTTCATTTCTCATTCTCCTCACCATAACGCTCACATTTTAATTATATATTCATTTTGATTGTGTGCATGTGAAAACACCAACTAATCTATTATTTCAACATTAAGCTTACTGTTTTTGAAGCCAAAATAATTTTGCTATTCTATGAAAGTAATGGAGACTCATTTTTCAGGAAGCTTAAGGCAGAATACTTAAGGTTCATGCTTGCTGCTTTGCCTGGGCTTCTGCTTCCTTTGAACCAGGTGGTGCTGTCAAGCCTAAAAAGGCATACACTGCATTATTTTCTCTGGCTTCAAAGAAGGCATCATAGTCCCCACGGTACTAGCTTTCATTGAAAATCTGAGGTGGCAGGGGGTACCCTGTGGCTGGTCGACTGTTTTCAGGTACATTTTCTCTCATCCACTTCCGATTCTCTTCATTTGCTGCAATATCTTTTTCTTCAAATCCTATTTTGTTGGCTTCTAAGAAACCAAGCACATCTTGCTGTTTCTTCTTAATCGCCGTAGAGCCAGAGGAAGATGCAATATATACACGGATCACCATCCTGGGAATAGCGGCTGCAGTAGGTTGGGTCCTGAAAAGGGTTGCGAAGCAGCTCCAGCAACGGCTGCAACTGAGCTAGGGGCCAAACAGAGGTTGGTGGAGGAGCTCATCTCACTTTTACTGAGAGCTTCCTGTGTACCAGGCACAGGAACCTGGTGTATTATCTCATTTCATCCTCACACCAGCCAATGTGCAAGAGGTCTCCCATCATCATCTTTGCTTCTGAAGATGAGAAACAGTTTTGGTACATCCTACAGAGGGTCACCTGGCTGGGCAACAGTCATGCTGGGCTTGCACCCCATCCCATCCATCTGTTACAGAGCATACGACTCTCACCCCACACCACGTTGCTTTTCTTCAAGGTGATTCTACTACTGTTTTATCTAGAAACATTTCTAATTCTTCTTGAATGAAAGTTCTTAGGAAAAGGTCATATCAAGAAAGTGTTCTTATGTCACAGTTTTCAATTATTTCTTAACCCTGTGACTCTGGAAGCCTTTGCCAGGGTTTTGGACTTGGCTGTTGGGAACAGCCCCGTGTGGACATCGTGTGGGTGTCTGTCGGTGAGAACACATGCAGGCTCCACATGCAGTCCCAACAGCGAGATGGAACGGGAGAGGAGGGCGGGGGGAGCCAGAGCTGGCCCAGAATAGAGATGGCAGTGACAAGCAAAGTTATTTGCTAAGAAAATGTTACATTAAATATAATTATTTTCTGAATATCCTTGTCTCATCTCCAGTGTGCCATCAGATGGAAATCACCAGGTATCTTTGGAAATCATCTCGAGTTGGAAATCTATGGGTACTACAGAAAATTGAGTGAATCCACTGGGGATGGAGGGAGGAATTACCTTACATTTCATACATTTTCCAACCAGGACAAGTAACTCAAAATAGATTTTCTTTCAGTGGCTGCCACAGAAGCCATACAAGATTTTGGCACCATCATAACAGAAATATGTTTTGAAAGATAAAAAATATGAGTCAGAAAGAATTATCTTTATTGCTTAACAGATATGTCAACCTAAAATAACAACAGAGAGAGTGGCCCTACAAAGAAATGAGGATGAATAGAAATGTGAATAAACAGAAAGATTATAATCCAGGATACATGTGCTATGACAGATCACAGGTGTATCTAGGGAGGTTGAGGCAAAGGGAAACTTTTAAAGGCAAAGAGAAGTGTGGACAAATTGTTTTGAAACACAGTTTCATGGGTGACAGGGGCTTGCTAGAGGACACAACATGTGCACTGGCCATTGCTAGGAGAGGGTCTTCACAGGAGCGGCTTTGACTGCAAGTGCATGGTTCAGTCAGGCTACTCACAAGGTTGCCTTAGCACTGGCTGTTACTGGAAAGATGTCCCCATAGAGCTGGCCTTAACTATACGGCTGTGATTTGGCAGAGTCTCTCATGATAGTTTTTGTTATCAAACAAATATCTGAGAAGACTCTCCCTTCAAGGCCTCCCAGCTCTATTTTATTAGGATTTGACATAAGCGCCTCCATTCTGATTCTGACAACTTTCACAGATCTACACCCAGCCCACCTGCAACTAAGATCATGTATGGGAGTTTGTGGACTGTTGTCCCCTGAGGACTTTCCCTGGCCACTCTGCATGTGTGTGGCCAACCACCAGTGTGGCTTCTAGAAGGCATCTGTGCATGGCTGAGAGAAGGGTTAGAAGAAGGCAGGTGTGGCTGCTCCCCAGTCTGGGCAGGGGCTGTGGGGATGGAGTGAGAAGTACCCTCCAGGTTCTTCCTAAATCACTTTGGGCCTGTTTCCAGCTGGAGAACACCCCGCTTTCCAAATGGTATGAGTGACTAAGACACATAATGAGTGCTGTAAATACGTATAAACATCAGTTATCTTGAATTTCAAATATTCTAGAGAACAAAAATGGATTTATTTTCCTCATCATTCAGATGCATTCTAGTACTTTGTTTGGTAATTAATTTCTTACTCACTCTGTGCTGGCTCCGTCTGCCTCCTGGACAGAGGAGAAGTTTCTTACTTCTCCTTCTGAAGGACCTGTGAGATCCCGGAATGGCGGGGCCTCAGGGAGTAGAGACCTTAGAGATAGAAAGAGGGGCTGGGTGGGCATGGTGGCTCACACCTGTGATCCTAGCACTCTGAGAGGCCAGGGCAGGAGGATCACTTGAGCTCAGGAGTTCAAGACAATCCTGAGCTAGAGCAAGACCCCGTCTCTACCAAAAAGAAAAAAACCAAACAGCCAGATGTGGTGGTGAGCACCCATAGTCCCAGCTACTCAGGAGGCTGAGGCAGGAGGATCACTTGAGGAGAAGTTGAGGCAGGAGTTGGAGGTTGTAGTGAGCTACAATGAGACCACTGCATGCTAGCCTGGGTGATAGAGTGAGACTCTGTCTCAACAAAAAAATCAAGGAAACTAGAAAGAAGGCCTGGAACAGCTGTAAACTCCCTGAGGTCCCATGGCCCTGGAATGCCAAAAATTCTGCCTTTCTTCCGCATCCCCACTCTCTCCTTCCTCTCCCTTCTCTCAAAAACATTGGGCCCCTGTTATTACCCTCCCACATCTAAGTTAACAAATATTCCTTCAGTCTTAAGTACAAATCAACATCTTCTTTGCTAAATGACGTTCCACCAGGACTGCCAGCCATCAAAAGATGGCCGGATCTCCAGCCATCAAAAAATGCCCTCATAACTCAGGGGTCACACAGCTTCTGTCCTCTACCACATTCATCCTTGCACCACATCTGGAGCATCATCGCTCATACCTGACGCTGGAGATTGTGAGATGAACAATGACTAAGGAGGACTTAAATGTCTGGAGTTTCCCTAGTTGAAATCACTCAGGCAGGACCCACAACAGTGGTCAGGAGGAGATGGCATCCAATGAAGAGAAGAGCTAACCATCACACCAGGTGAACCAGCGGATGGCCTAGGAATTCTAGACGCTACCCACGGAGACTTGCTATAAATAATCTGTGCATTTGAGGTCCTCTTTTTAGCCACTCCAGATAGTAACAACTAGTGTCCAAGTCTGACCATCTACAATGTGCTAATGAGAACCTCCTCATTAGAGTTATTTATTAATTAATAATGTGATATAATAACATTATAATATTATTAATTATCACCATTGACAAGTGTGAAAAAGAGATGAGAAGGTTTGGGAACTTTCTGGAAAGAAGTCACTTAGGTATGTAATATTATGATATAATAAAAAATATATATTTGGTCTTTCTCCTCAGTTCCTGCCATAAAGCTCCCAAAGCCCTTGGGATTTCCTGAGTGATGGAACGAAAGGAGTGCCTTTTATGATTCATAATAAGCCCTTTCAACCCTATCTGGGCTCATGCAACTGAGGTGATACCTGATGCCCCTCTAGATGGCTTCAAGATGGGGTCTGATCACCAGAGGAACCAGCCATGTGATTAGAGGGTAGGAGCTTCCAGCCCATTCCCCAGACTCCAGAGAGACTGAGTCATCACCAGTAGCCAATGACTTAATCTTGATAAGTGCACAGTGGAGCCTCCATAAGAACCTAGAGTAAGGGGTTTGGAGAGTCTAGGTCAGTGGATACCTGCAGGTGCTGGAAGGGTGGCACTTGGAGAGGGCAGAAAGCTCTGTGCCCCTCTTCCAAACCTCGCCACACGCATTTCTTCTATTTTGTGGCTCCTGAATTGTAGCCTTTATGATAAACCAGTGAGAGTAAGCAAAGCATTTCCCTGGGTCTCCGTTCCTGCACGTTATGGAATCTAAGCTGCCGATGGTTCGATAGTTTGCTGGCTGATGCATCAGAAGTCCCAGCAGCTGGAGACTTGCAATTGATGGACATCTGAATTGGATATTATTAGCAGGGGACAGCCTCAGAAACACAGCCTCACCCACCTTCACGCTAGTCATTTCCTCAAAGAACCTCTCACTGCTCAGCTAGGGCTATTGGAGCACGCTTCCCAGGACCACTCTTGCTGTATTTCTGAGCCCTGCACCTGGGCCTCGGAAGCCCAGCCACATTGCCAAGCCAGCCCCACCCTCCCAACAGGAGTCCCTCAGCCCTGTGGGCAGGCTCGATCCCAGACACGAACCCCAGCATCCCCAGCATGCCTAAGCAGGTTCTCCTTAGAAAGCAAAGCTGAACAGAACTCACAAGCATGCATAATCTTCACAGCCTGAATGAAAAGATCTTTTGAAAACTAATGTTATAATCAGCAGATGAGTTGATGCATTGTATTCTTTTTTTTCCCTCAAAATTTCATAAATACTTCGTCCTTGCTTGAACAAAGGAGAAAACTATGTTTACCTTGTTCAAAATTCTAAAGTATATCTGGGAAGTATATTGTTAAGAATAGCTAATAAAATTTTGAAAAACAAAGATAAGGAGGTGAAACATACCCTAAAGATTATTATAAAGCCAAACAAAACAATGACAACCAAAAAAAAAAAAAAAAAAGAAAGAAACCCAACAATCATAACAATACATAATGACCCAGAAGCAATGAAATAAAATAGAAAGTACACAAATACATGTGAGAAATAATAAATGTAAATTACAAACTAGTGAGAAAACAAAAGATTTTCCAGCAAAGCATATTTGTACAATTGGCTGAGTCTGGGACACAGAATAACGTTTTAACTTTTCATCTTGAACAAAAATGGATTCCAGATGGATTAAGGATTTTAATATAGAAAACAAAGCCATAAAAATAACAAAAAAAAAATACGAGTGAAAGGTTTATATTACATCAAGGTCAAATGGGGACCAAAGAAATGATACCAAAGGCAAGCATGTCAACAAGATGGTTTTGGCTGCAAGACATTTACAAGGCCAGGAGCTCAGAGTACAAAGAGCCCATATATCACTTGCATCAATATCTAAAAGTTATAAATCAATCTAACAGATTATTAAATTAAAAATGTTTTATCCTTCCATATACTGCCATAAAAACAAAAACAAAACATTTATGTAAAGCTATGGTTTTTAAGACCGGAAGTTGGCAAAATATCAAAGACTAAATTTAATAATCATTGTGTTGTGTCTGAGTGTTCTATTGTTGAACCAGCAATATTTGGGAAAATCTTAAAACAATATACGTGGGTAATAAAATCTTGCATTTCGTCCATAAAAACTGTTTTCTTGCCTTCACTTTGGCAAAAATCACTACATATTTAAATTTTTTTCACCTCATTTGTATTCCCTTGACACTAATGATCTAAAGAGTTAAAAATAAAATTTAATTGCATTCCAAGTGTACAAAATTTGAATTATTTTCTTTAAAAATATAAATTGAATGAAAATTAAAATCTAAAATTGTTAAATGGTTTAAAAAAATTTTTTTCCTCTAAAATATGAAAGATTATCTATTAAAATTAAGAGACAGAGTTTTAATTAATGGCTATCAGAATTTTAAATCAAAATTATTTATGCAGAGCAGAAAATTTAAATTTATTTTTATTAATTATTACTAAATATTTTAATAAAACATAACACTGTTTGCAAACCTAGCATTCACCGTCCTTGCTACCAGTATAAAAAAATGAAATCACACTTCACACCTGTTATGTTTAGGGGGCTGTGTGTATAAAATACTCTATAGAGAGAAATGATATTAATCTTTATAGAAAGAGTAGTGTGCGTGTATACACATGTGAGTGTGTGAAATACTCTATACAGAGAAATTTATTAATCCTTATAGAGAGAGTACTGTGTGTGTAAAATACCCTGTAGAGAGAAATGATATTAATCCTTATAGAGTATTATGTGTGTGTATAAAATATTATATGTACAAAATTTATTTTAATCCTTATAGATGACTCCTTGGCCACCACTGCACTTGAGAATGTCACATTAATCTAGAAAGATCTCCTGATTCAAGAATCTGAATAGGCCTGTAATGCTAGCACTCTGGGAGGCCAAGGCAGGAGGATCGTTTGAGGTCCGGAGTTCAAGACCAGCCTGAGCAAGAGCGAAACTCTGTCTCTACTAAAAAAAATAGAAAGAAATTAATTGGCCAACTAAAAAAATATATATATAAAAAAAAAATTAGCCGGGCATGGTGGCGCATTGCTGTAAGCCCAGCGACTCAGGAGGCTGAGGCAGCAGGATTACTTGAGCCCAGGTGTTTGAGGTTGCTGTGAGCTAGGCTGATGCCACAGCACTCTAGTCTGGGCAACAGAGTGAGACACTGTCTCAAAAAAAAAAAAAAAAAAAAAAAGAATCTGAACAGGCAAAGAAGCAGAAAAATGGACACTCAGCCCAACCAAGAAATTGTACTTTAATACAATTGATGACCAGGTCATCATGCTGCCTTTTCTCTCACAAGAGCGTTTCTGTCCCCACTTCTTCCTAATCAAGTACAGCATGTCTTCTCAGTCTTGGCAGCCGCACAGCATGCGCACTGGCCTGGTATTGGGACACCGTCACTGTTTGTTTCAAGACCATGGGGCAAGAGGTGCAAAACTGTTTCCAGGAACATGGATGACATTAGTCAGAACAGCTGTCATTTAGGATAGGGACTCCAATCCCTAAGAAAGCACTGGCTTTGACGACATTCAAAAATCACTCTTTTATAAAACAAACAAAACTAAACAAAAACTCCATTAAATTTAAATCCATTAAAATTAAAAAGCAAAACTGTATTTGCAACATATATCACATCACGAGCCGAGAATAGAAACCACAGTGTCATTACTATGTAAAAAAAAACCAAATTTTTTAAGTGCCCCCCAAAGGAAAGTGTGTAAAGATAATGACACCAAACAATTCACAAAAGAAAAACTGTAGATGGCCCCCCAAAGTCTTCCAAACGTAGTAGTAAAGGGCTCGTGATACATGCCCTGGGCAGGCTGAAGGCCTAGTGTGTGGAAGTTCAGGAGAGGCAGGAATGGAGCCCATGGGGAAGGAGGGATGAGGGTAGCCAAGGGCCCCTTGGACACACTTTCAGGAAGCAGCGTGAGGCCATCACTGCAGAATGCCACAGGAAGATCCAGTAGGGGAGGGACCTGCCTATTCACCCTGGGAGTTGGGAGAAGAAAGAGAGGAAAGGCTGTGTCTTCAACAAGGGTATTTTGGCTATTAGTGGATGACAGAGAGTAACCATCAACCCCTGTTGCTCTGTGGGAGTCTGTTCTATGTCAGCCACTGTCCAAGGCACCTTCAGGGACACCTCTGTGAGACTCGACAGCCTTTTTCTCATTTGCCAGTGACCTCTGAAAGAACCAGCTCAGTAAAGTGATGGTTTTGCCAAAAGCAGATTCAATAATCACTTCATAATAGGAGACTCAAAGCTATTTTAATTAATCGTTTCCTCTATAGCACAGACATTAGCAAAATCACCAGCTTTTGCTTAACTCTTATTGGATTCTACATTTAAAACATCATTTATTCTTTAACAAAACACATAGGTAAAAATTTTCTGTTGTCATTATTAGCCTAATCTAGTAATAAGTATTTAACTAGAATTTCCAAATAGCTAGTGAGACAAAAAATAACTTATTTGCCATTAACTGTGCTAAGCATTATTCTATTTAACAAAAGACTTTATAAGTCATTATTAAAAGGAAATATTATAAGAGTCAAACCTTGGAAACCAATCCAGATAAGACTGTAACACATTTCTAAGTCATCCTTTTCATAGACACATTCTCATTGGAATACTATGCTAAAGTAAGTGGCACTAATTTTATCCTAGATTTAACTAAACTAAAATAATTACAATGCTCCATTTTAGTGTTTTAGGGGAAAAAAAAGACTGTTCTCCATTGATCCAGTGGATTACTGCACTCTGCTACTCTCCTGGCCTCCCCCCTGCAAATTATCATCTACTTCCTAGAGGAATTCTCCAAAGATGTTAATCACTTGCCAGCTTTAAGCAGAATTTCTGGATTACATCTGAAATTGTACCTGATTTTGCTAAATAAGCACTATCTAAAAGAACAAGGAAGAGTCTGGTATGGATGCCTCACAGAGCAACTAACTCTGGCCAATGTGATTTTCCTCTGCCTTCCTGAAAGCATCACAGATAGAGCAATCAAATGCTCCCTTTGGCCATTCCAAGCCATGCAGACTCCAGGCCTTGGAAAGATCACCTTACAGCTCCCTACGGCTCCCTACGGCTCTTCTCTCACAACCCATCTCAAGGTATTATTACCAACATTGTTGTTATTTTGCACTATGCTGTTGTGCCATTTTCGTGAAAAGAGTCAATATAGTATACATAGCCAGATTACTAACATGCCTAGACAAATCAATAAATTTTAATTTTACAAATTTCACTAATTTATTTTTTAAAAAGAATCCTAAGATGCTACTTCACCTTGAGTCACACTGCTGGTGTTTGTGTGTGGTTGTACTTAAGCAATTGGTCTAAATTCATATCATGTCCAAAGGTTAAGGATAATAAGCCTAAGTGTGCAGGCACATAGTAAGTGCTTGTCAAGTGTCTGTATACTGAACGCTAATGAAACGTGTGTTCACCTAGACTACTTTGTTTCTCTAATTGTTTCTGAAGCATAACAGATTTGTGAGATCTTGAACTGCTAATCTACCTTCCATATTGTCATGATTCACTCCCAGCCTTGTGATTCCGGCAGGAATGCCCAATGGGGTAGAAGAGGAGACTTGACTTTGGCACTAGACTCTGCACGGAGGCAAGGCAGATGCTGAGGGAACTCAGTCCCGTGGGAATCGCCTTGTTCAAGGGATGCATAAATATTCAGACATGGCTCAGGAGATGGAAGGCAAGATCATGGAGGGGCAGGTTGAAGTGGGATGGGAAATGGTCCCAACTTCAGAAAGAAAGTTAACACTGGTCTGGGTGGACAGAGGGGACAGAGAGATGTGTTAGATTTGGTCCCTGGAATGGAGACACCACACCCCAGCAAGGCAAGGTCTTGAATAAAAGTGAGATAGACACTAAACCCATTACAGAAATAAAAACAAGACTAAGGTGCCAAAGTGTAGGCAGAATTGCTTGAATCTCTCAGAAATAAAGGAAGGTCCATTTATTATGAACCACCTAGTCAGAATTGGGCTAGTTGCAAAGGGGAAACCTTGCTAAGCTTTCAGGGTTGGTCTGGACAAGTTTAAGTATCTGCCCAAGAAGAAAAAGGAAGAAAGGAATGTCCTTGTGGTTTCAGCTAAAGGAAAAAGGATTCTGAGGCTGAGCTGCATTTGAGGTGGGTACTGACATAGATAATTATAACTAGTGTAAAGTCATTCCACCAAGGCTATAAAATCATTTAATTTGACCCAACATAATTTTTAAAACCCCTATTTTAAAAACTGGGAGGAAGGGAAGGCATTAAGTACAATTTCTCTCCAAATTTGATAGCTTTTTAAATCAGATTTCTAGAGACAAGTGAATAGCACATATACCAACAGGAAACTTTTGTTTTAAAAAACTGTTACTTCAGACTCTCACTTCTTAAATCACAGCTCTCAGTTCCCATTAGTATTATAAAAAAAATTGTAAGACTTTTAAATGGGCAAAAACTGAAAAAATAAATTACTATGTGTCCTTTCTGGGCATCCCCATAAACTGTCTTTCAGCCATTTTACAACTCTGTAAGTAGAAAATTGATACTAATGCAAATTATTTTTGTCCATATAAATGCAAATTCGTGTGTCTAGTGGAATACAAATGATTATTGATCCATTTTGCATCTAGTTGGCCACTGAACAATGAGGGTTAGGGGCTCGACCCCCTCACAGTGAAAATCTGAATATAACTTTTTAGTCCCTCAAAATTTAACTATTTATAGCCTATTGTTGACCAGAGCCTTATCACTAACATATATTTTGTATGTTATATGTATTATATACTGTATTCTTAGAGAAAAGAAAATTATAAAGAAAATACATTTACAATACTGTACTAAATTTATTGACACCATAAGTTTACTTTATCTGTTTCTAAGACGAATTGTCTGTCTGAAACAGCAGGCAACTGAACCTGTGGACCTCAGTCTATGGTGTTTATCAAGCAATTAAACTTTTTCTTGTAATGTCATAACTTTGTTTCTTAGGATCAATTCCACATCGCTAGTGGCACTTCATATGAACCCCATGCTATTGTTCAATTTTTATGGTGTTGCATTTAACACTATGAAAAATATTTAAGAACCTTGAGAGATCACTTCTTACTGTGGTAGAAAATTTACTGGAGAAATGAACTGTTCACTTGGAGATGATTAGCATCACATAGCAGTTTAAGCGGATACCCCCAACACTTGAACTCCCCACAACAGCAACATGAGGTGTCCACAAAATTATTACAGTAGTACAGTATGTACTACAGTTAATGCATCATGCAGTTATGATTTAATACTGCATCTTTACATTTACATGTTTCTCATCTGTGAATGGTGCCACATACCGTATGTGTTTGTGTAAGTTTTGATAAATGTTAATTTTTTATAAGAGATCTGTGTATACTTTGTGGTAGTAAATGATAAAATAGACTAGTGCCTATACATATTCTATGTATTCATGACATACCTAGCTTTTTCTTACAATTTTTCTGTACTTCTAGGCTATACCATTTATCTATAAGTTTTTCAAATAGTCGAAAATCTCCAAAAATTTTTTCCAATATATTTATTGAAAAAAATTTGCATGTGAGTGGACCTGTGCAGGTCAACCCCATTTTGTTCAAGGGCCAACAGTATTTGGACAGTTATTTTGGTATCCCTTCTCTGCCTTTATACATGAGGCACTTTGAAATCTCCTTTGAACAATTTGTAACATCTTACTGGTTCCCTTATTCATTAATGAATTAAAGAAAATCTTTGACATGTGTTCATTTTATATCAATATGAGAATCATGATTGAAATCTCTTTTAAATATTTTCTTTTAGCACTACAGAAGGATTGAGAATGCTCAGTCAATTGGAAAGATGAGAGCCTGTATTTCTGTGTCCTAGAACACAACTGAAGCCAAAAGAGGCAGCCTTGTGACAGAGGAACTGTGAACTGGTCAGTGGAGGATGGGATCCAGTCCCAGCACTGAAATGGCTATGGTGGCTCTGTGGGCAGCCATGGGCAAGTGTATACCCCTCTTTGACTCAGTTTCCCCTTCTGGAGAAAAGAAGGCCAATTACAATAGCTCTGATTCCTATTGTTCCACACCACCAAATTCAAATAGATTTGTCTTTGAACATGTGCCTTATAATCTAATACAAATGTAAAACCCTGTCCTATCCTAAAGCATCAACCCAAAACATCAAAAATTGAGTTAAAATACACAGCTTCCTAAATAAAGAGCAAAAATCTCTGTTTACCCATCACTAAATGTGAGTGCAAGGTGCTCTCGACAGCTAGACTCCAGTCTTGACACTCTTGAGGGACAGCTGCCACCACAGCTGAAGACTGGCAGGAATATCAGTAGGAGGTTGGTCACTTACAAGGGGTATGTGCGAAGGAGGGTGTGGTTGGTGGGCTGCACACGCAGTGCCCACAAGCCCAGGCCCAGCTTCAGCTGCTGTTAGGTGCAATGTAGTCTCCAAACAGGTTTGAATGAAATTATCCTACAGTACAAAGAACAACCATCCTCACTCCCAAATTACCATTAATCAATCAAATAATCAACATATATGGCAGTTCTCGTGAATTTTAATTTGCAAAAAAAGAAGAGGGGAAAACATAATTGACAAACTGAAGTCCATTATTTTTGAATATATACATATGTACCTATGTGTGTAGATACATATTCAGAATATATATATTCATATATATTTCCCTGTAAAGTGTTCCAAATATAAATGAAATTTTAAAAAATTATTCATTTGCAAATCTGTGTTGAGTATTTATAGGCCTAGCTTTAACTGGGCAGGGAGGGGAGTGAATGAAAGAGCCCATTGCTGGCCACAGCTTTGGGACAAGTCGACTGCTGTCTTGCAAGACAGTGTGAGAGAGACTCTAAGATGTAAGAAGTAACTTTGAATCTAGACTACCCACCTGGAAAGGGGAGCGAAGAAGAACAGATGCTCCAGCTTCCATTCCTTGTCAGTGAAATCTCACTCAGCAGAGCCAGAAGACCCATGAACTTCAAGGCATGAACCTGGTGGGACCTACATGTCACTCCTCAGTAACAACAGTGAGGCCCAGAGGCAAGGGCTAAGAGACAGATGGCGTGGGTATGAAGTGAGAGCAAGTGTGAGGCAGGGCACTCTCAGGCCCCACCCTGAAGCCACACAGAGGACTGGAGCAATCACCTAACCAGGCCCATATGGTGACAGTGGCACAGAAATGACCTGATGCCCTCACTGCAAGGGACACTCTGCTCAGAAATCAAGAAAAGGGCTCAGATGTGGAAGTTGCATAAATGAGTCCCAAATACACCATAAAGTTCCTGCGACCTTTGTATATAATTCTATTTTGGTTTCATTTACTATATTCCTTTTTTTTTCTATGAGAAAAACATCTAATCATGCATATGCATGGTTCAAACCAGACGACTAGTTTTTTTTATTCCTCTCACTTTGCTTCATGAATCAACATGAAATACACTCTGAAACAACTCTTTAAGGAGAGTCACATTTGCAGCATATTCACTAACCTGGGAAAAATCACATTTTACCTCAGAAAGTTCACTGTCATAAGTTTAAATTGTCCCTAAAGCCATTAAAATCCTGATCCTAGAGCCTGTATATTTTATGACCTGCTTCCTGTTAATGGTTTCCTAACTCTTCTATAAAACAGGAGTGTTTTAACCAGAGAAATGCTAACCAGCAGATGGGTCTCATTTTCTCATGTCTGGTGGAGCGCATATTTTCATTTCTATTGATGCCGTCTTCCTAACTCAGGAACTCTCTTTCCAAGTTCCTTTTGATAGGAGTCTACAGCCACATCCAGGATAAGCCTGGCCTTGAATTCTGAGGTATTCAGCACTGTTTTTCTACTTCTTTTGATGTTGTTTAGGTCTCTAATTCTAGGTTTCATACTTAGAGTACTCTTTGTTGATTCTAAAGAATGTTGAACAGCAAACGTTAGCTTTCTGGCACATGTTCATTATCATCTCCATGACAAATAAAAAGGATTTTGTATCCAAATATCATCTGCTGGGGATATGCCAAAGGAAATGAAATCAGTATGTGTTGAAGTGTCTGCACTCCCATGTTCACTGCAGCATATTCACAACAGCCAAAACTTAGAATCAACCTAAGTGTCTGTCTACAGCCATGCACCATATGACAATGTTTGGGTCAACAACAACTGTGTGTCCAATGGTGGTCTCATAAGAAGACTGCAATACCTTATTCTTACTGGATATTTTCCATATTTTTATTTGTTTGTTTTTGAAACAAGATCTGGCTTTGTCCTTCAGGCTGGAGAACAGTGATGTGATCATAGCTCACTATAATCTGGAGCTCCTGTACTCAAGCAATCCTCCCACCTCAGCCTCCCCAGTTGCTAAGACTACTGGCAAGTACCACTATGCCTGGCTAATTTTTCCTACTTACTTTTGTTGAAACAAGGGTCTCACTATTTTGCCCAGGCTGGTCTCAAATTCCCGGCCTTGAGAAATCCTCCTGCCTTGGCCTCCCAAAGTGCTGGGATTACAGGTGTGAGCCACCACACCCAGATTTCTATGTTTAGATACACAAATACTTACCATTGTATTACAATTGCCTACAGTATTCAGTACAATAACCTGCTGCATAGGTTTATAACCTAGGAGAAATAGGCTGTACCATATAGCCTGGGTGTGTAGTAGGATATTCCATTTAGGTTGGTGAAAGTATACTCTATGATGTTTATATAATGACAAAATCACCTAAGAACACATTTCTCAGAACATACCTCTGTTGTTAAATGACACGTGATTATGCGATGGAGTATTATCCAACTTTAAAAAAGAAAGAGATCCTTCCATGTTAGACAATATGTATGAACCTGGTGGACATTATGCTAAGTGAAATAAGACAGAGAAAGAAAAATACCACATGATCTCACTTACATGTGGAATTTTTTTAAAAGCAGAATACATAGAGAACAAATGGCGGTTACCAGGGGTGAAAAGAAGGGGAAAAGGAAAAGTGGAAATGTAGTTCAAAGGGTACAAAATCGCCAATGTGCAGAATGAATTAGTCCAGAGATCTAAGGTACAACATGAGGACTATAGCTAAAATATTGTACCATATGCTGGAAGTTTACTGAGAGAGTAGATTTGAGATGTTCTTACACAAAAGATGCTCTCAACCTTACACAAAAAGGGTAACTACAGGGGATAATGGATATGTTCATTTGTTTGACTACAGTAGCCATTTCAGTATGTATATTAAATATCACGTTGTATACCTTACATGTATGCACATATATATAACAAAAATAAAAATAAGTACTTCGTTAATTTTAAAGAGCTATACAGGTAAGTGGTCCAGGTAACACCACTCTAGAAGTAAAATTGCAAGAACAATAATGGTCTTTCACAGAGTTTTTGTTTTGTTTTGACCACCATCTGCTATATCAGCTACCAAGGCATCGTCCCTCCACCTCACCCCCAGTCCTCACTGGGAATCCCCCAGGGAAACCTCCCTCCCACCTCACCCCCAATCCTTGCGGGGAATTCCCCAGGGAAACCTCATAGGGACCATGTTCAGAGTCTAGTTACCTCCGGTGACTTGTAAGTAAGTGTCCAGACATGGACAAATGCAGCTCAGATTCAAGCTGAAGCTCTTTGTTTCCCTCTCCCAAGTAAAACCTTGCAGCCTTTGCAAATTTTTCTTTCTTTGCCCAAAGATGGGCTAATGGACACTCTTTACAACAGATTCTCAGTCGCTTTCCAGGTACTGGCTCCCACCTCACTGACTCTTGGTCAAGGTTCAGGTGAATGGGTGATTCCTTTGAGAGACATCCCAGGAGTCATGTGAGTTCCCTGGCATAGGCCATGGTCCACACAGAAAGCTGGCTCCTTGTCACCGAGCTCAGCTCCATCCCGTGTAAAGAACCTCATGCTTGAGTATCTCAAATCACACCTGAGAGGTCTGAGGCTCCCCAGGAGAGGGCTGAGTCTCAGGAGGATGAGGAGGTCCGCCACTAGGCATTGCCTGCACCTAGAATGACCAACTTATCCTGGTTTGTCTGAGATGTATCCCAAGAACGAACTTAGTCCCAAGCGAACCAAGACAGTCGGTCACCCTACCTGCACTTTATGTGTCCTTTCCCTGCTTTAGAGACTCCTGGGCTGGTGGGAGAAATTTCCTACCTATTGTCCCAAAGACATCAGAGTATTCTAAGGAGAAAAGATTTCCTTCCTAGAATTGCCTCACCCCCGATCAAAATCAAGAAGTTTTTGTCCCTACCACCACAAGAGCTCCATCCTTATCCCCTCTTACAACTTCCAACAGGATGCTGAAGCCCCCCTCTTCTGGCAGTGTTTTGAGATGCCGCAGTAACCAAGCTATAACTCCTCTCAGTTTGAAGACACATTGAGTGTAGCCAAAATGTTCTTGCCCTCAATGCCCATCCCCAAATAAAGGTCCATGGGAAAGGGGGCTCCCTGTCCAAGCATCATAAGACATTATAAATTCAAAGATATTTCCTGCTTCCTCTGTTTGACCAAGCAAGCTTCCACCTCAGGCCCTTTGCACCAGCTGTTCTCTCTATTAGAAATAATTTCTACCCCTTCAAATCTTTGCATGGCTCATTTCTCTGTAAAATCTCACTTCCTTAGCAGAAACATCCATAATAAATATGTCTGAAAGTACATGCCCCATTACTCCCCACATTTACATTCTGCTTCATTTGTCTTTGCAGCTTATTATCTGCACTTTATGCATCTCTTTCTTGGCTTAATATACTTCTCCACTACAATGGAATCTATATTAAAAAAGAAACTGTGATGGTTAATTGTATGTGTCAGTTTTACTGGGCTAAGGGATGCCCTGGTAGCTGGGTGTGTCTGTGAGTGTGTTTCTGGAAGACATTAGCATTTGAATCAGCAGACTGAGTAAAGAAGATTAACCTCACAGATATGGGCAGGCATCATTCAATCCATTGAGGGCTCAAATAGAACAAAAGGGCAGAGGAAAGGCTAACTTGTTCTCTCTCTACTTGAGCTAAGACATTCATCTTTTCCTGCCCTCAGACACTGGTGCTCCTGGTCTCAGTCCTTCCAACTTGGACCATAACTTACACCATTGGCTCTCCTGGGTCTCAGGCCTTTGGGTTTGAGCTAGAACTACATCACCAGCTTTCCTGGGCCTCTGGATTGCACACAGCACAACATGGGACTTCTCAGCCTCCGAAGCTCCTTGAGCCAATCCCACACAACAAATGTCTTTCTACGTATCTGTATGTATCACATTGGTACCATTTCTCTGGAGAACCCTAATACAGATATTAACTAATTTCTTTACTAGTATGACTCAATGCTCCAAAAGTGCTTGCAACATGGTAGATGCTCAAATAAAAATAAATATTAGTTGTGAATCTAAAACTGCTCTAAAAAAAGTCTTTAAAAATAATATTTGTTTAATGTATAGAAGTTAGTGCCACTATGTTATTTGGATTCCAGATAAAATTGATTTAAGTCACAACCCACCTATTATATAATAGTCCAATTATCTCCCCAAGCCTTCTCCAAGTTTTTTAGGCAGGTTCAAATACATCATGGAAACTTCTGGTTCTTACCATTTGGGATTTCTAACATGGGTCAATTTAGGTATCTGTCTCCATGTTGCTTGAAATAGGACTCTTCCTATTTCAGTTGCATTAAAATTTAACCTTCAAAAAGCACTTGTGTTAAGGAAGATGGAGATAATCATTTTATAGAAATACTAGGAATCTAAGAAGTGATACTAATAGAAAAAGTAGACAGAAAATTAGTAGGGATATAGGAAACTGAACAACACCACAAACCAAAGTAACATAATTGACATTGACAGAACACTGCACCCAACAACACAAAATATATATTCTTTACATATGGATCATTCACTGAGATAAACCATGTGCTGGATCTAAAGAAAGCCTCAATAAATATAAAATTAAAGTCATACCGTGTATGTTCTCTAACAACGATGGAATTGAATGTTAAGTCCATAAGAAAGAGAAATCTGGAAAATTTCTAAACATGTAGAAATTCAACAACACACTTCCAAATAACCCATGTGTTCAAGAAAAAAAAAAGAAATATAAGAAAATACTACAAAATGAATGATAAAAGTGTAATATATCAAAATTTGTGAAACACAGCCAAATGATGCTTAGAAAGATATTTATGTCTTAAATGCTTGTATTAGAAAAGTAAAACAGTTCGGTACGAGCGTGACAATAGTCGATAGCCACAGATGAATGCACACAGCGACTTTAGCCAACAGCCATGATATGAAGGCGCACAGCCAAGCTACGACTTTGGCCGATAGCTGTGATATGACTTTACTATTTTTTCATTTATCAAAATAAAATTGTGAACATTTAAAAATAACATAATAAAAACATATATGTATATGTTACCTATTCTGATTTACATTACAAGTAAAGCTGCACGTAAAGTAAAACAAGCTTTCAGTGCTTTAAAGCTTTCCTCATCACATAGAGCAAAATGGATCCATCCTCAATGCACAGCAGAAACTATCGTGTAGACTATGAGTGCCAGCTGTGGGCAAGGTTTCGCAGCTGATGAGCGCCATACCAAAGTGGTTAATTAATAACAATCACCTAAGCTTCTGACGTTGGGTATAAAATGAAAAGCATATTAGAAGCAAAGTAAGTAGAAGAAAGGAAAGAATATATATGAGCAGAAACTATAAAATTGAAAACAGATAAACAACAGGGAAAATTAATAAAGCCAAGAGCTATTTCTTTGAAAAAAGCATTAAAATTAATAAATTCTAGCTAGAGTCTTTAAGAAAATAAGAACATACAAATTACTAATATTGGAAATAACAAAAAGAACATACTATAGTTACTATAGATATTAAAAAAATAGACGAATATTCTAAGTAATTTATGCTAATAACTACAACTTAAAAAAATTCCTCAAAAAACACAAATAATCAAACTGACACAAGAAAAATATAGAAAATCAAGCCGGGCGCGGTGGCTCACGCCTGTAATCCTAGCACTCTGGGAGGCTGAGGCGGGCGGATTGCTCGAGGTCAGGAGTTCGAAACCAGCCTGAGCAAGAGCGAGACCCCGTCTCTACTATAAATAGAAAGAAATTAATTGGCCAACTAATATATATATAAAATTAGCCGGGCATGGTGGCACATGCCTGTAGTCCCAGCTACTCGGGAGGCTGAGGCAGCAGGATTGCTTGAGCCCAGGAGTTTGAGGTTGCTGTGAGCTAGGCTGACGCCATGGCACTCACTCTAGCCTGGGCAACAAGCAAGAATCTGTCTCAAAAAAAAAAAAAAATATAGAAAATCCATGTATCTCTACTAAAAAATAAAATTGATAAAAAATAATCTTTTCATAAAGAAAATTCCAGATACAGATGGCTTCATTGGTGACTGCTAGCGCAACATTAAGAAAGAAATAATACCAATTCTACACATTCTTTTAGAAAATAAAAAAAGAGGAAACATTCTCCAATTCATTTTATGAGGCCTATATTACACTCATACTAAAACCAAACAAAGATATTACAAGAAATGAAAACTATAGACTTATTTTTTTCATGAACATTGACACAAAAATCTTTTTTCAGCAAATTAAATCTAGTAATTAACAAAGAAATTACATCATGATCAGTTGGGCTTATTCCAAGAATGCAAGGTTGGTGTAACATTTAAAAATCAATCAGTATAATTTACCATTAACAGAATAAAGGAGCATAACCATATGATAATTTGAATATATGAAAGAAAAGCATTTAACAAAATTTTCCATTCATTCATAATTTTTTTAAAAGCCTTCTCAAGGAACTAGGAATAGAAGAGTCCCTCTCCACGCTGATAAAGGGAATCTATGAAAAAACTACAACAAAGGCTGGATCTTTTCCTCTTATAATGGGATCAAGGCATTGTCACTTTCAAGGAATTGTCACTTTCATCACCTTTGTTCAGTCTAGTGTATTAGACTGACTAGACTTCCACTAGACTTCCTAGGTGGTGCAAAAAAAAAAGAAAAAGAAAAAGAAATAAAAGCGTACAGATTGGAAAGGAAGAAGTAAAACTTTTGTTTCTAGATCATACATAGAGAAATTCCAAAGAATTAGAAACAAAGCTATTAGAATTAATAAGTCAATTTAGTAAGATCACAGGATAAAAGAACACTATATGAAAATAAATTGTATTATGCCACCCCATCCAAAATCCTAACAGACATTTCTACAGAAATTTGCAAGATGATTCTACAATTTGTTTAAAATTCAAAGGGCCTATAATAGCCAAAATGATATTTTAGAAAGAGGAATAAATTGGAGAGCTAACACCAGCTGATTTCAAGACTTTTAAGCTACATTCATTAAGAGTGTAGTACTGGCATAAAGTTAGAGATACAGAAAAACAGAATGGAATAGAGAGCACAGAAAACAGACTAATACATATCTGGTGAGTTGATTTTCAACAGGGTGCTGGTAATTCAATGCAGAAAAGATAGTCTTTTTGACAACTGGTGCTTGAACAACTAGATATTGATTTGGGAAAAAAATAAACCTCAACTCAGGTCACACGAACCTTGGGCCGCAACACATATAAACCATAAACAAAAGTATTAATACACTAGCCATCAAAATGAAAATCTTCTGGTATGAGAAAAAAATACTTTTAAGAAAATTATAAAAAAAAAAGCTGTAGACTAGGAGAAAATAATTACCATACACATCTCTGACTGAAGGTTTCTATTGAAAATATATAAAGAACACTTACAAATCAAGAATAAAACAAAACACCCAATGTTTTAATGGGAAAAATATCTGAATAAACTCTGCACAAAAGAAAATACATGAATGGACAGAAAGTTTATGAAGGGTTGCTCAGTATTGTCGCTCAGTATTGTCACTCACTTTCAGGGAAATGTGTATTAAAACCACCATGAGATACCACTCTATACCCCCTGAAATGCCTAAAATTAAAAAGACTGATAATAGCAAGTGTTGGAGAAGAAACGGAGCAGCTAGTAGGAGTGGAAAATGATACAAGCTCTTTGGGAAACTGTTCAGCAGTTTCTTACAAAGACAAACATATATCTATCCTATGCTCCCACAATTCTACTCCTAGGTATTTATCCAAGATAAATGAAAGCACATATTCTCAAAAAGACTTATAAAAGAATGTTTATAACACCTCTATTCGACAAAACAGAAATAATTCAAATACCCATTTGAGTTACCAGGAGAATTAAAAAAATAAATAAAAATAAAAGTTATAATACATTCATACAATGAACATTATACAGAAATTAAGACAAACAACTGATTCATATGACAACATGGACAAATCTCAAAAACGTGTTGAACTGGGCAGAAAAAAGTATATATGATTCATTTACATGCAATTAGAGAACTGGCAAACCCAATCCACAGTTACAGACTCCAGAGCTCCAGTGCTCTTGAGGAGAGGCAGGATTGCCCACCAGGGGGAAGAGAAAATTTTCTGAAGTGATTGAAATATTTTACATCTTGATTGGGGTGTTGATTTCATGTTTGTTAAAACCATCAAACTCAACACTTAGGATCTGAGCATTATGCGATACACAAATTTTCCCAGAAGATACTAAGCTATATTTGGGGGGATGTAAAAGTCAAAACCAGGAAAAGAGTTCACCAAAAAACAAGAGCAGTGGGCACTCCAGAAAGGAGGCAGGTGTGCGACCAGAAAGGACACATGGTAGGGTTCCAGAACAGTCTCATTCCCTGCCTCAGACAGGATTGTTGGTTTTACGATTATTTGCTAAAACATGTATTCCTGTTTTATGCTGTTTTCTGTATGCATTTTATATTTCACAATTTAAAAATAATTTTTTAAAATATAATGGCAACATTCCAGTTCTTAGAAGACCTTCATCTATTTCCACAACACAGACTTTAGCAACACGCTTTACATCCCTCATCTCCTCTTAACACCTCTCACCCATTTTCACATAGATTTCTAATGAAGCAGACTAGTGATCTTTTTGTACCTTATCATCCAACGCCCTCAGGGGTTTAGATTTTCATCAAACAGTTTATCAAAGTATTTTCTTTAACAAAGACAACTCCCTTCCTAAGAATAATTCTGGTACTAGTCATAAACTAATAAAATTTACACCTTCTTACATATATGGGAGATGAGAGATGATAGCTAGATAGATGATAGGTAGATAGAGACATTCCTTAAGAACACTGCATTTTCAGCATCCTGGGATAATATGAAACTAATTATTTTACTTTCTGTGAGTCAGAATCTTCTAGTTTCTATGGTGATGCACTACCTCCAGCCATGCTTGACTTGTTCTGAGATCCTTTATAATTGGACTATGACATCCTCAATACACAGCTGAGTGAATAACCCATCATTCTGAAATGCATTTTACAATGAAACTCAAAGGGCTATGCATTCAGACTGCACATCAAACGCATTTATGTGATGTTGAATATTCAAAAAACAGGAATGCAGAGTTAGCACTCTTCAGAGCTCACTCAGAGTAGTGGTGGCCATAAACAGTATCCATCTCTGAGTCTATTTTAGAGGGAAAATTCCTGGAAATAACAGAGGGGCTCATATTTAAAACTTGCTTCTAATCATGATCCCAAATCATAAAGCATATTACTATAATAGAACAGCAACTCCAGTATACTTAGATTTATATTCAGCCTATTTTAGGAAACAAAGTAGGAGGAATCACGAGCATTTTGTAATTTGCTCCTGATCTGCTTTCCATTTCTGTAGAAAACGTGTTCATCTGTATGACTTTTTGTCACTAGGGGATTAAAACGGAGAAAAGAAAAAGCACAAAGCTCAGGTCTCAGGCATCTGCAATAAGCCTCCCAAGTTCTTGAGCTAGTCCTTCAGGAATGTGCCCACGAGTCCCATGCCAGATTTGGGAGGTCACTCTGGCATGAAAGACATTCCCCATGTTATCTGCCATTCTCTATAGACTCTCCTATAAAGCTCAGGGAATGATAAAGGACCAACTCAGTAGAAATCAGCATGTCCATCAGTGCACATGGCTAAAGGCTGCCAGTGGGCCTGGCCTGGCCATATCAGATCCTTGACAGCAGGTGAGTGAACAGCCCCTCGTTTCAACAGTACAATTTACCATGTACCTCCATGGCCCCAATCATTCAGAGACAAACCAACAAAGGAAAAGAACTGAGCCGCTTTGCCACATCCTTAAGTGTGACCCAATGAGGAACTAAGCTCTGGAACCCAGTGAAGGAGGGAAACAGTATGGTGTTTAGCCTCCCATTCATCTGAGAAACTCAAATTGTTAATGCATCCAGGTTCTTCTGCAACATCATCAAAGTGGCCAAAGCTAAAAATAATAATAAATAATAACAGCAACAACATATTTCCATCAACCAAGCACAGTCAGGAGGTGATGTTTTCTGAACCCTTTTTCGAGAGTGAGTCCTGTCTATACAAAGGGTAATGATGGTATTTAATGTCGATTGAATGCTGCCAGCATGCCAGACACTATGCCATACTCTTTTCATTTACTATGACCTTTGTTGTGGGCAGAATTGTGTTCCTGCAAAATTCCTAATCCCCAGTCTCAGAATGTGACTGTATTTGGAGGCAAGGCCTTTAAAGAGGAAATTAAGGTAAAATCAGGTCATATGTATAGGCCCTAGTCCAATACAACTGGTGTGCTTATAAAAAGAGGAGACTAGGATAAAGACACAGGTGGCTCACACCTGTAATCCCAGCCCTTGGGGAGGCTGAGGCAGGGGGATTGCTTGAGCCCAGGTGTTTGAGAGCAGCCTGAGCAGATCCCGTCTCTATAAAAGATCCCGTCTCTACAAAAAATAAATAAATAAAAATAAAAGACACAGGGAGACAATCGTGAAGGCCCTGTAAAGTATAAGCCAAGGAGAGAGAACTTGGAAGAAAATAGCCCTGCCAGCACAGTTTGATCTCAGACTCCTAGTCTCTAGAATTGTTATAAAACAAGTTCCTGTCGGTACTATGTTAAGGCAGCCGTAACAAACTAACACAACACTTAACTATTTAGGGGAAACCTTATAAGGTAGGATTGCTATTATTACCCCACTTTCCCAAAGAGGAAGCTAATGCCTGAAGCCACACAGGTGGGGAACCAGGTGATGGGCAAGCCCCAAGTCAGGCTTCACACCAGAACTCTTAACCACCACACCATACTGGCAACAAAAACAGATTCTGGCTGATTTAAGCAGAAAACTCATTTACAGAAGAATATAGGGAGCCACCAGCAGACAAGCTTGGCTGGTGGGCACAGAACTGGTACCAATGGCCCGGATCACCCTGAGAGGACAGGCCTGTCACTGCTTCTGAGCCCAGGACCCCAAATACTTCCGTAATTATTTGGAAGTATACTTCCACTGCCTGGGCAGAGCATCCTGAAGGTCCTTCTGTGCATCCCAGCTCAAAGCCCAAGTTGGTCATGTGTTGGAGGAGCCTGCATTACACCCTTGGGCACTGGCTTTGAGGGGATAAGAAAGCAAGAATTGGTTTGGAGCAGCCATCCCCAAACTTTTTGGCACCGGGGACTGGTTTCATGGAAGACACTGAGGAGTGGAGGGGAGGCAGAGCTCAGGCAGTGATGTGAGTGATGAGGGAATGGCTGTAAATACAGATGAAACTTCACTCCCTTGCCCACCACTCACCTCCTGTGGTGCAGCCTGGTTCCTAACAGGCCACCGGTACCACAGAGGTACCGGTCTGGCCTGGAGGTTGGGGACTGCAGGTTTGAAGGGTCGAAAGCTGCTCTATTTGCCTGGGTTCAGTTTTTGTAGTGGAAAGTAGGCTTGTTCTCCAAAAAGTATTCCTAAAATGGGATATTCCTCATATATAAAGAGGAGCTTCCAACACTGGGCAGCCAAAAGAAAACCAGGCTTGGAAAACCTTCACCGTGTTGCAGCCACAGGACAAGTGGACTTGGAACGATTTCAAACAGGGTGGGCAAGACAACCTGGTCTTCAGTGAGCCCAGGACAGAAAGGATGTGGGGAGGTGATGATGCCTCCCCTCAAGCAGGAAAAGGGCTCTCATCAGAAGAAGGAGGTCATAGTTTTGTATATGCCCAGGAGTCAGTCAGACACAGCCCCGATGCTAGCAGTCTCAGGGAGGTGAACATCTGGTCAAAGCTGGTGACAGCTGCCTCTAACATGCCCAGACCACCAGGGACTAAGGAAACTCTCACCTCTGCAGGAGTGAAATCTGAGGCTGGCCAGGGAGGTGGGAAAAGGGACTCAGACTCTGAGGGTGTTGCCACAGGCGACCTCCAAGAGTTCTATGAACTTGTGATCTTAAAATCTGTTTCTGTTGCTCTTTCTGAGACAAGGGCAACAAACTGAATTAAAATGTATTGAACTGTATATACTCTACATGGACCATGTTTTTGGCAAAACAGATGGCTCTAGACAGTAAAAGATATAGTCACTATAATTGAAAAGATAAAAAACACACATGCTAAAAGTAGAATAATTAAAATTCTTAATAACAGTTAAAGGTAACAACTGGGTGGTTAGCATACAGCAGTTCAAGAATAATTACCAGGTGAATTTTAAAGATAAAATTGCTATTCAAAGAAAATTGAATTTTAGACTAACTCCCACAGACATCTGGAGAACATATTTTCCAGCAGGATGAATAATCACGGCCAATCTATTAGGAGGTCAGTGTCACTAAATCTTGGTGACATCAATTCTTATTAATACCTTGATAAATTATTATATCTCTGTTTACTTGGACACAGTGTTGGGTTTTGTTTTGTTTTGTTTTTAACCAATACTCAATAGAGGGCATACAGATTATCCAATTTGTGGATTATGACAATAAATACTAAGTTCTGGGCTTCCTTTTTAGCAATTTGGGAGACATTTCCCAAGATTAGCTGGAGTTTGCTCACCACAAATGAGCATTCACACTTAGCATAATACTGGCCTAAGAAAACAGAACTGGGCAGGGCGATTGGTTGGAGACACACAGACACACACTCTAAAGCTAAAAATAAAGACCATTAGGTTGTGGGCCCATTTTGCATTATCATTACCTCTTCTATCAGCACAAATAATTTAGTTTTATAAAGTACATCAAAACTCTTAGGAAAACGTGAATCTGTGATAAACTATTTCCATTATCTCTACTTAAAGATTTCCATTTCCAGATATAGAACGCCTTTCCCAGAACTGTCTCTTTCACTTTAGAGAGAAAGGAAAGAGCTGGAAGTGTTTTTTGAAAACAAGTGACATAATGCAAAAAGTTCCGTAAGCCACAAGTGACCAGATGATGCTCACAGGTTCGACATAGTCCTGGGGAGTTTGCCGGGACACAGGGGCAAGCTCCTGCCTGCTAGCTGTCAGTCACTCCAAACCTTCTCCTTCATCCAATAAACCACACAAATGCAAGCAAGTAAGGATGCCATCAGGGAGGTAACAGCTCTAATTTGTTTTAATTACTTGGAGTAATACACCAACCATGTAGAAAACACCTGTACACTGCAACACCCCAATTGAGAAGAGCTGGCATAAGTGTATAATAAAATAACCACCACTTTTAAGTAATACACTCCCTCTCCAACACCCCCAGCAAAAAAGGTGGCATTTATTTTGCACACTAACTATATACTCAAAACTTGGGTCCACCTCTCCAAGGAGATTTGTGTGCAAACTTGCTTGGGAAAACCCATTCTTTCTTACTAAGTGCTGAAAAGCACCAGTTATGTTGGATCACAGTTTCTTAGCCAAAAACTGGGAAGAATCTGCTACATGCTGTCAGAAAACTGCCTAAATATTTAAATATAATATAATATAAAATTCAGGGGGTGTTTTAGTTGTGCTGTGGCAGAGAAACTATGCTGCTCGACCAAAATGGGGACACAGGTAGACAGTTAGGAATGGTAAACGCTCTGGAAAGGTGGAGAGGAAACCAAGGAATTGTCCTGGATATGTGAGGACATGTGAGAGTGTGTTTGTGTGTGCCCTGTTGTCTAGTGATGGGGACAATGGGCATGTCTGTTGGCCTTCACCAGCTGTGAACCAAAAACAGGGGTCCCATCTGTAACTCTCAGGCTTCACACTCCTGTTTGGGACTGCTACAGCTAAGTCCCCCCCTTGCAGAAAATTCATATGTATCTATTCTTGGATAAGTGTTTTCAACATTAGAACCACACAAAACATGACTGAATCAAATCTATTATTTCCCAGCAAAGCCAAACAAGTATTCACTGTTGTTTTAAAATTACCCTAGTCCTGTGAAGTAAGAGTTGCTCTCACTTTCTCCTAGCGATTTCATAAACAGAACTTTCCAAAAGTGTCCCAAAGAAGTAAATATTTAGAAGGCATGTTTGGCCGATAAAAATATTTCGTTAATAAATATTTAGGGAAAAGAAAGTGTTTCTCTAAATGGTACCAACATGAGCGATTCCTACATCAAGAAGAAAAACGTTTTTACTCAGTAATAAATGGTGAATCTATTTTAATTTATTTTCGGAATCCAAACTTACTCAGCAAAGTTGAAGGAATTCCAAGATCAAGATCTTGGGGAACCAAAATGCATTGCAAAATTTAACATTTTGTGAAGAAAACTAATGGTTGCAGACAACTAAAAGCCTACGGGGGTGCTTTGAGGAGATAGAGGCATCCCTGAACAGTCCTTGTAGAGAAGGTGGCCAAAGGAAACACCACACACACACACACATTTTGTCATTTTAAACTATTTTGTAAATGTATTTAAACAAGCAAATTATTTGGAAGTTGCACATTCTGATGTTGTTTTGTAGCACATGAAGGGCCTTGACTATTACGCTTGGCCTGTTTCCCAAATACATTTCAGAGTTAACAGCTCAATCATAATTCCGGGTTAAAACCATTCTTCATCCGAGAGTCAGAAGGTTGTAGATGAGTTCGGCTAGCTGCTTCTCTAGCGTTCCTGGCTACTAAGGGTAAGGTGCAAATGTAAACCTTGGTAGGTTTCTTTATTCAGGGGCACCCCCATTTCTAGCTGGTGGCAATGAATGAGGAAGGGGAAGGTAAGGCCTCCAAAGATGCTGGCAGACATTAATCCAGATGTGGTGCCCCAGGGAGCAACAGTTGCACCTCTGGAGTTTGTTCCTTGGTCCCTTCCTATCTCCCAAGTATTGAGAAGCCCCTGCTAAAACTTCTCTTTCCACCCCCTTACCCAGATGATTTCTCAGCATTCCCCTGGGTTCATCATTCTATAGAGATCAGACTTTCTGGGCCCTCGAGTGTGGAGGAAATCTATTCATTTATTCTTTTATTCTACCAATACTGATTCAGTCAGTGGCAGACACTGTGGGCAAGGGTGTGAATACAAAGGCAAATAACCCCAAACACAGTTTTTGCCCTCCTTGTACCAGGAGATAAAGGAAATGGAAATGGCCTGGAATTACAGTCTGTGCCTAGCAGCATCGAGCAGAGCAACAGGATGTCCTATTCTCTGGGACAAGAGGGACTCGGGCTGACCAACCATCTGGGTCTTCCTGGGACTGTCCCAGATTATCACTGAACATCTCATGCCCCTTGAAATCCTTCAGCCCTGGGCAAACTGGACTGTCGGTCACTCTTGCAGGAACTTGAGTCAGGCAGAAATGGGAAGCTTCCCCCCAGGAAGAGGTGGTAAGCAGATATCTGGACCTGGGATATAGAGGCAGCAATTGGATCTGGGCCTGAGATGTAAATCCGGGGTCATTAGCATATAGATGATAATTAACTGTGGGAGTGTGGAAGAGATCCCCTGGGGAGCGGGTGTTGATTGCCTGTCTTATCAATCAAAGCAGCTGACCTCCTGCCTTCCCAGGGATGGTTTTCCCTTTGAACTCTTTGGCTGATACTAACTCGTCCTTCCTCACTTCCCTTTTGGTTCTCACTTACCTGATGCTACATGGTTGCCTTGAATTACCTTTCCCTTTGTCATCATGTTGTAGGCCTGACTCATAAGCAGCCTGTCCCGGGATTCTGTGTTTTCAATTCAATTTTTTTCATTTTACTTGCAGAATTAACCCATTTATACTCATCATTATTTCTATTTGGTTTTGCTCCTGTCATCTCGTTTTATGCTCTTTTGTTTGCTTTCTGGTTGTTTCCTTTCTATCCTATGTTGTTTTGTTTGGGTGGCGTTTTCTTTTTCCCCTTTTTCTTTTGCTGCATAGACTTCAGTAGTGATTTGTAAGGCAAATATTCTTTTAATCTAGTCATTGTTACATGAAGAGTGCATTCTTAAACTTAAGGGAAACGGTCCAAGACAGCAAAGAAACAAGCTTTGTAATATCCTTCTACAAGGAAAATGGTGCATTTGGAGATTTTCCTACTGTCCCTGCTCCCCCCCCACACACACAGCCTATGACAAATTAATCTGGACCTATATATACCATTATTTTCATCTTATCCTGCACATCATTCCTTTCAACAACATCAAAAAATACGTTTTAAAATAGTGTTTGAAAAACGACATGGCTTTACCTTGGTCTGCTTACCTGTACTCACCTCCGGCCCTCTCCTGCCATACTTTCCTGGCGTGGGAGTTCTGTTCCACGGCTCATTTGCAGTTTATTCTACAGGGGTTTTTGTTTTGTTTTTGTTTTTTGGAGTATCAGTTTTACTCCATCTCTATTGTGGACTCTCCTTCTCAAATACGATTTTTATCACCATCTTCAGAGCTGTCCTCTCTGTGGTGCTTTGTTCTCTTGTCGTCTACACTCGCTTGTCTGGCACGACACAACCCGCTGTGGCCCTCCTGTCTGCTCCCAGCAGCTCTGGGCCCGGGTTCCCCAGCCTGAGGGCTGCATTCCTGCGTCGCCTCGCTGGGCTGCCTCCGATTTCCCTTCTGTCTGTGTCTGTGTGTCCCGCAGACGACGCTGAGAACAGACGGGGACACGGACGGCGCCGGCGCTCACTGGTCACTGGGCCGGGCAGGGTCCGTCACGCGTGGCACTGGCCTGGTGTCGCGGCCTCCGCTTCCAACCTCCCCTGGCCGCGTTGGCCTGGACCAGCAAGAGGCGCCCGCGTCCCCACAGCCACGACGCGCGGCACCTGACGCCGCTGAAGGAAGGCCAAGCCGTGGTCCGGCCAGGCAGGACTTCCGGCTGTTCCAAAGTGTGAGGAGAGAGAGGCGGCCCTCAAGCAGCGCGAAAACTCAGTTCCGCTACCAACTGCTACATGCAAGACACTAAAAGAGACACTCACGGAGGCCGCTTTTTATGTGAGGAAAGCCGGGGCTTTTTTAAATTTTCTTTATTTTTATTTTTTATGTGAGGAAAGTACGTGAGGAAGCCAGGGCAGCGGGAGGCGAGGCTGAGCCGGAAGCCCGTGGGCGGCCGCCCGGGAGGTGGGGGAGGGGAGGAGGAGGCGGAGCCCGCGCGCAGCCGCCCTCACGCAAGATGTGGCCCCTCCAGGCCACCCTTCAGCCTTCGTCTTCCCGTCTGTACCCCCAAACCAACAGACAACGATTCGAGAAAAACCAAAAACTCTTGGTCCGCTCCAGCCGCTGTCCCGTCTGTATCCTGTCATTCCCAATTTCCGGGTCCTCGCACTCACCTCACAGTTCCCGCTCTTTTCCCGCCGCCGCTGCCCGCTGTCGTCGCCATGGCCGAAGCGGCCGGTGACCCTCCTACTCCTCTGCTCTTCGCTTTTTCGTCGCCTCACTGGAAGCTGAGGTAACTGTCCCTTCTCTCCTCCCTGACACCTTCAGAGGCCCCAGCTGCCCCGGCGTCCCGTGTTTCTCTCATGGCCTCTTCTGTGCCTTCTCCCAACGCCCTGTGATGCCCAGCTGTTTGCCAGGGAGCGTCGTGGCAGGCCCCGCGGGGACCGTAGTGACAGTAGTCTCTCCTCTGGTGGCACTTACATTCCCATGTGGGGAAGAAGGGAGGCAGAGCAAGGAATGAGTGACAAATAAACGAATGGTTACGCGGACCACAGGGTCGAATGCCAGTCAGCACTGGGCAGTGAAACAAAGCGAGGCAAAGCTGACGGGAGTAAGGCTAGGAAAGGATTTAACTGGATTAAGGTGACCAGAGGGTGACAGGGGTGACCAGACACTGAATGGCACAGGGAGGTGGCCCACGTGAAGGCCTGGGCTGGGGCGTGCGCCTGGCAAACGGGGCAGCAGGTCCAGGGATCCCGAGGCAGGTGCCTGCTGGGTGCGTTCGGGAGCAGAGGGGTGCGGTGGGAGGAAGGGGTGCACGGAGGACCGAAGCCGAGGTGGCCAGGGGCAAATGACGGTTTCCACCATTGTCCCCATGAATCTACAACATCAGCCCACGCCTCTCAGTCAAGACTCAGACCCCTGTAAGGTAAGACATCTCTATTTGGATGTCCCATACATATTTCAGACTCACCAGGTCCCAACCTGACCTTGTCATTTTGCCCAGAATGACCCACCATCCTGTGAAAGGAGACAGTGCCCACTGAGTCAGCCAGGCCCACACTGCGGTGTCATTCTAGACTTCTTTTCCCTCGCTTCCTCCACACGGCCACAGACTGGACGTCCCCTGCCTCCGTCGCAGCCTCTCTGCCTGTGCTCTCTGCTCATCCGTAACCTGCCACCACCCATGACTTCGTGGGACAACCATTTCACTGTCCTCCCTGACCCGAGCCTTATCCCCTCCTGGTCTATCATCCATGTTTTGGACAGAAGGGACTTTTGAAGAACTGAAGTCATCATGCTCCTCCTCTGCTTGAAGTCTACAGTTTTCAGTCAAAATCCCTTGTAAAAGTGATCTGTCCTTCATTTGACACTCTTGGGTCATGGTCTTCCCTAACACACACACATACTACATATGCACTCCTCTGCGCTGCCCACCATGGCACCTGCTCTGCCTTGCAATGTCCCTGGCTGTCCCACATCACCTCATCTTCCCACCAGTTCACTCCTCTGCTTAGATCCCAGGAACCCCTTCCATTAGTTTATGCCTGTCGTCCTTCAGAACACAACCCACTTTGTTCAGTCAATTTGGACACATACGATGAAACACTCTCTCTCCATGAAAGAGGAGGTGGCAACACTCTGTCAATTGCTTCAGAACCATCTCCAGGATGTTCTGTTTATGCAGAAAGCAAGGTGCAGTATGGTGTGCATGGGAGGCTAGCATTTGTGTTGAAAAAATACACTATTAGAAATGTAATGCAATTACATTACATAGAAATGTAATGTAATCGGTAGAAAATTTGGAAAATAAAATGGAGGCAGTACCTCAAAAAAGCAGAGCAAAAAGACAAAAAGACAGAAAATAGGTGAGAAAAAAATAATGAAAACAGGGCATCAATCTGGGGAGGTCAAACAGCCAAAAAATAAGAGTCCCAGAAAGAGCAAATAGAGGGGCTCAATTTATTTTTTAAAAATTTCAGGAAAATTTCCTACAATTTAAACACACATGTTTCCAGACTGAAAGGCTGTTAAATTGTCCGTCACAAATCACAATAGATGAAAATAGAAGACAAAGAAGCATCTCAAGAAGTTTCATAATCCTGGGAACAAACAGAAATTTCCAAGGACATTCAGAGAGAAAAAAATCTATTCCTAAGATGGGCTCTGCATGTTAGATGTGAAAAAATTAGTCTTTCTGGATGAAGTGATAAAATTCTTGTCAATAGATAAAAAGTTTATTCATAACTTATTGTGTTTACTCTTTTCTTTGGTTGCCAGGGAGCTCGGAGTTAAATTATATGCTCAGTTGTAGGCATTGTCTTCAGCCAAGATTTGCTGGGGTAAATCTTTAGTTCATGTTACAAAGCTCTGAGACATTTTTTTTTCTTTTTAATGGCTTTGTGGACTTTGTATTATTTACCATAAACTGTCCAAATCTTCCTGGAGATACATGGCATGAAAACAAACCTAAAGAGTCTCCTCTGTCCTCCCACCTCTCCAGAAGTGTCCAGCACCAGCTGGTGCTTGAGGCTCAGTTGCACCCTGGGATTCCTGTTTGTGGTGCCAGCCTCCTCTCCTTCTGCACTGCTCCTTCTTCCCTTGGAACTCCCGATGATCTTTCTCGATGATTTCCATGTTTAGGGAAAGGAGAAAGGAAAATGACTCAGATTTTTTATATGACTATTCATTGTCTGTTTCCCCTCCTCAATTTTAATTCTAGGAGAGCATGCCCACTGCTGTATTCCCTGTGGCTACAACAATGCCTGGCACATAGTAGGCTCTTAAATATTTATTACAGGAATAAATGAATCTGGACTGTGGGGGATTGGGAGGACTTCAGTGATGGTCCAGTCCATCTGCTTATTTGACTGAAACTTAGAGAAGAAAAGCAATATATTCAGGCTCACACAGGTAGCTGTAGGCACACCTAGGATTATCTGGGCCTTACCTGTTGGAAGCAACAGAAGGTGCCAGAGTTGCTGGTGAAGAATATTTGATGCTAGAGAGATCTGAGTTCTAGTCTCTGATGTGCTACTACCCAGCTCTGTGTGATATTGGGCAAAAATATTTAATCAATGAGAATGACTTCTGTAACATGAAAATAATAGAAGGCAACATATGCAGCATAGCATCAGCCTCACCAGCAGCACCCAAGGACTGTTAGTTCAAGTAGACTCAGAGTTTCTGGGGAAGGTGCTACCCTGTATAGTACTCATGGAGATCCTAGGATGACAGGCTGCGCCTGGGCCTGACTCTCTCTGCAGCTGCCCAAGAAGCTAGACCCAAAGGTCAGAGAGCCCTCAAGCCCAGGGAGGGTGATCCACCTGCAAGGTGCAGAATGAAATAAACCGCAGGAAGTGCTTCTCATGGAAACAACTGACAAAGACTTGGAATCCAAAGATCGCATTTTGAACAAGTGCATAAATAGCGTGCCAATCACTGGGCCTGGGAGTTCTCTTTGGAGAGATGCAGTCACAGGTCCTTGTGCAGGTGAAATAGATCAGGTTTCAAAGGACTAAGAATTGGCCCAGAAACCAGCATGCCATTCATTTGCTGAAGTTCTGCACCACTGCCTCTGTGAGGAGGAGCTGGAAATTGATATCAGAAACCAGAGGAAGGGGTTAGTGTGCAGTATAATTATACATTTTTAATATGTTACAGTTCTTTGAGAACCAGTCCCTTTGTTGCTGTCTAAAAGAACTTCTCACATATTAGACATCAGAAAGAGATGACATCCCTCCCTGCCCCTATCTATGAGTGCTGATTTTCTGATGCTCAGAGGGGAAATTAAGGAAGCCCCTCCCCCTTATTTCCAAGCATGTCTGGGCAGAGAGCCTGTCTGATTATGCCCCCATGGCAGCCCTCATCATGCCAGTTACATGGAGAGAGAGCAGGTTACTTCCTCAGACCATCTGCCACCTGCCTACCACCCTCCCCTATCCCAGAACCTCTGGGAAGAGTGGCTGATGCATATAACAGTCAACTCCAAGGGAGGCCCCTGGGGAGAAACCACCCCAAAGCTGACCAGAGGCCACCCCTCAGCACTGTCTCCTGCTGTAGGGGATGGTTCCAGCTGCTGCTCCCTGTTGACCAGAGGGGAGGGGCTGCCTGGCAGCTTCAGAATTCATCTCCAGAAGGGGGCTGTCTGCTCTCAGATGACTGGGGTTGAATGAATTGTGAGGTCCATGTCAAGACTGTCTTGGAGTCCCAATAAAGTGTGAACTGTCCTCCACACCGAGTGGGCTGGAGAGATGGGTCCCTGTGCAAAACAAGCATCCCCACACCTGGGCATGAGTTTATTCTTTTCTTTTTCAAACTATCTCTCAAAGGCACCTGATTCACAGGTAAATGTGAATAAGCAAATCATTTCCCTACTCTTTGCTTTTATAATCAAAATGAGATGGAAATAAGAAACTGACATAGTCCCGTGCCTGCAATTTCCAGGTAGCCTCAGAACAATGGCTGGAAGCTCCGATTTCGGAGTGGGCAGACCTGGCGTCAAGTTCTGTCTATGCTAGCTGTGATCTTAGGGGAGTCCTTTGAATTCTCTGAGCCCTGACTTCCAGACCTTCAAAGTGGGGATGATGGCAGTTATGCCCACCCCAAAGGGTGCTGTGGGGATTGAGTACAGTCACCCACATAAGGCACCTGCACAAGGTCCCTGCCAGGACTTGCTAATGGTGGCAATTAATATTGTCATGATCACATGGGGCCTCCCACATCCCAGGGCTGCAAATGATGCTGCTGGGACATGCCTCTTTCCCTCCCAGACTCCTCTTTCCCCACTGTGGGCTCAGGTGGGCCTCCCCAGGAAATGACAAGATGTCACCAGCCTTCTGTGCAGCTTCTCTTCCAGCAGCCTCCTGAAAAAGTCCCAGATTTGTGTCCCATTGGCCTGATGTGGGTCAAGTGTCTATCCTGAAGGTTCATACGGTCCAATTGTCTGGGGTTGAGTCAGGAGCTGTCAGCCCCATCAGAAGCACACACAGGAGAGTGTGACTCCCTAAAGGAAAACTGGGGTACAGTACACGAAGAAGGGGGGCCGGATGGCAGACAAGGCAATCCAAAGCACCCCAGCAGCCAGTAATACAAAAGTCCCTTGTTAACTTTTTAGACCTTAAAAATTAATAGAACCCAAAACACCACACACTGATTAGAATGTTCCCTCTCCCCAGTGAAAAACATGCTATTTAAATAGCAATATCAAATATATTCTTCCCTGACGCCCAAAAGGACAAGGAGGACAGAAATGTGGCTAAGGAGGCAAAGAAGTAAAGGGAGTTCTCATTACGTGAGAATAGAAGGAAAGAAGGAAGGGGAGGGGAGAGGTGGAGAGGAGAGAATAAAAGAGATGGAGCATGGGAGGGAGGATGGGACAGAGGGAGAGAAAGAGAGAAAGAACACCCTCTCCAACATCTTCTACACAGAAAGAAAAGCCCATTCCACCAGAAGACACAGCAGCAAAAGAGGAGAAAAACTTATAGGTTTGCTATGGAATCTGTGTCCATATCCCATTTACATTCCTGAAAACACCAATTTAATTTTTTCCCAATCATATCTAATTATCGTTTTTTACAAATTGACAAATTATAGTTGTATATATTTATGAGGTACATAGTGATGTTATGATTCATGAATACAATGTGAAATAATTAGATCAAGGCAATTAACATATCCATCACCTCAAATACTTACCACTTTCTGGGGCGAAAACATGAATTTTACTCTCAGCAATTTTGAAATGTATAATATATTACTATTTACTATATTTACCACACTATGCAAGAGATCTCAAAGATTACTATTCCTCCTGTATAACTGAGGCTTTGTACCCTTTTACCATCATCTCCCCAGTCCTCCACCCTTCAGCCTCTGTAAGCACCATTCTACTCTCTGCTTCAAAGACTTTGATTGTTTTAGATTCCACATATAAGTGAAAACATGCAGTATTTGTCTTTCTGTGCCTGGCTTATTTCACTTAGCATAATGTTTTCCAATTGTCAAAAATGATAGAATTTCTTTTTTTTTTTAAGGCCAAGTAGTATTCCATTGTGTTTATATATCACATTTTTTAACCCATTCATCTGTTGATGGACACTTAGGTCAATTCCACATTTTGGCTATTGTGAATAATGCTGCAATGAATATGGGAGTGTAGATATCTCTTCAACACACTGATTTGAAATCTTGTGGATAAATACCCAGAAGTGGGCTTGCTGGATCATATGGTAATTCTATTTTTAGGCTTTGGAGGAGCTGGTTTACATTCCTACTAACAATGTACAAGAGTTCTCTTTTCTCAACATGCTTGCCAATGCTTGTTATCTTTCGTCTTTTCAGTAATAGCCACTCTAACAGGTGTGACTTATTATAGCATCATGGTTTGCATTTCCCTAATGATTAGTGATGTTGAGCATTTTTTCATATAATTTTTGGCCATCTGTATGTCTTCTTTTGGGAAATATCTATTCAGGTCCCTTAACAATTTTTTTTTTTTTTTTGAGACAGAGTCTCACTCTGTTGCCCGGGCTAGAGTGCGGTGACATCAGCCTAGTTCACAGCAACCTCAAACTCCTGGGCTCAAGAGATCCTCCTGCCTCAGCCTCTCGAGTAGCTGGGACTACAGGCATGCGCCACCATGCCCAGCTGGGCATGGTGGCGCATGCCTGTATATATATATATATATATATATATATATATATATATATATATATATATACACACACACACACACACACACACACACACATATATGTGTGTGTGTGTATTTAGTTGTCCAGCTAATTTCTTTCTTTTTCTTTTTTTTTCTAGTAGCGACGGGGTCTTGCTCTTGCTGAGGGTGGTCTCAGAACTCCTCAGCTCAAACGATCCTCCCGCCTTAGCCTTCCAGAGTACTAGGATACAGGTTTGAGCCACCATACACAGCCCCCCTTAACCATTTTTAATTAGATTATTTGTTTTATTTTTATAGAGTTGTTTGAGTTTGTTATATATTTTGGATATTAAACCCTCATTAGATATATGGCTTGCAAATATTTTCTACCAATCTGTAGTTTGTCTCATGGGTCTGTTAATTGTTTCCTTTGTTGTACAGAAGCTTTTTAGTTTGATGTTATCCCATTAGTCTATTTTTCCTTTTGTTACCTGCACTTTTGGAATCAAATTTTAAAAATCATTGCCCAGACTAATGTTGTGTAATTTTACCCTATGCTTTCTTTTAGTAGTTTTACAGTTCCAAGTCTTATGTTTAAGTCTTTAATACATTTTGAGTTGACTTTTGTATATGATGTGAGATAAATTTCCAATTTCATTCTTCTACATATGAATGTTCAATTTTCCCAGCACTATTTGTTGAAGAGACTATTCTTTTCCCATTGTGTAGTCATGCACTTTTATCAAAAATTAATTGGCCACACCTGTGTGGGTTCTCTATTTCGTTTCATTGGCCAAGTGTATCTATTTTTATGCCAGTACAATGCTGTTTAATTACTACCACTTTGTAGTATAGTTTGAAATCAGGTATTGTGATGGTTTGTTTGTTTGTCTTGACTATTTGGGGGTTTTGTGGTTGCATATGAGTTTGAGGATTGTTATTTCTATTTCTGTGAAACATGACATTGGAATTTTGATAGGGATTGCACTGAATCTATAGATGGCTTTGGGTAATATGGACATATAACAATATTAATTCCTCCAATCCATGAAACTGGAATATCTTGCTATGTATTTGTATCTTCTTCAATTTCTTTCATCAATGTTTTATAGAGTTTGGGTCTTTCACCTCCTTGGTTAAATTTTTTCCTAAATATTTAATTTTTTTAAGCCATTATAAGTGAGATTGTTCTCTTGATGTCTTTTTCAGAACATTTATTGCTAGTGTCAACAAATCAGTAGAAACACTGCTGATTTTTGTGTGTTGATTTTGTGTCCTGAAACTACCATATTCATTTATTAGTTCTAGTAGTTTTTTGGTGGAAAATCTTTAAGATTTTCTATATATGGGACCATGTCATCAGCAAACAGCAATAATTTCACTTATTCCTTTCCAATTTGGATGCCCTTTATTTCTTTCTCTTGCCTAATTACTCTGGCAAGGAACCAACACTGTGTTAAATAGAATTGGTGAGAATAGGCATTCTTGTCTTGTTCTGGATCTTAAAGGAAAGGGTTTCAATTTTTCACCATTGAGTATAATGTTAGCTGTGGGCTTATCCTATGTGGTCTTTATTATGTTGAGGTGCATTCCTTCTACACCTAATTTGTTGAGGGTCTGTATCATAAAAGGATGTTGAATTTTGTCAGCAGAGTGGGGGGCGCTCCCTGTCAAAATATTTTAGAACTGGAAGGATAGAGGCTTCCCAGAATGGCAAACAGATCACCCAACATTTTCTGGCTAAAAGAGGACTCTCTCTCATAGGTAGTGTCTTTCTGAATTCTGGCAAAGCAATGTTTTCTGAGCTGCCGGGGAAGCCAGGGAAGGGACACAGGATGGGACAGCATCTGCATGGCCCAGGACTTCCCATTTCCCACAAGATGGCCTTTGACTCCCAGCTCTTTTTCTCTCCCCATCTGGCACCTCATTCTTTTCTCTCCAACCTCACCAGTGTCATTTCAGTTCCTTGAGGGTGCAAAGGTCTTGAGAGCCTCTTCCCACATGCCCCTCCCTATTCCTTTCCCTTTGGGCCTAATGTTACTTTCACTAGGACCTTCTCCAGCCCTCCCACAGGTCTCTCTTATTGCTCTTGGGCACAGCCTCTGTGCTTTCTTTTGGGGCACTCATCACCACCTGCAGGCTTGTGGCTCTCCTTCTGTCTGACACTACACTGGGCTCTCTGCAAGCAGCAGAGCAGAGCTCTCTGTCTTGGGGGGGTACTCCTGCTCTTGGGGCCATGCCCAAGGGCTGGCACATAGTAAATGTTTGATACATATTTCTGGAACACATGCATGCCATTCTGCAGGCTTGTGAATCATGTGAGGAACACCTTCTTCCTCGATGTAAACCCACAGAGGGGTGTGTATCCCAGACGGGTTTTGCCAACATCCCCTCTGCATATTGTCAGTCAGAGACAACAAACTTGAGATTCCATCTGCCCACATTGATGAATCAATACCTATTGCTATGGATTCCTTTTGAAAAATATTGTGTGCCTTAAGCTCTTCTTTGCTCCCTTAGCTGAGTTTTGTATATTTTTATTCTATTTTCCCCCTGACATGAGCATCTTGATCATTATTGATTTCACTTCACTTCACCAATATTACTCTTTTTATTTCATTATTGAGAATGTCCTTGTACATAGAGAGATATTTTCACGATGGGCTCAGATGCAATTTCTATGTCGTTATTTCCTAATGTGAAGTGTATTTTATAGGTAGCCAGAATGTTACGACATATTAGAGAGTTTTGGAGAGTTCAGGATAGTATATGTCACTTGGGAGTTATTCTTGTCTGAGTTGCTGCTCCTGGGAGTGTTGTATGGATTCTGAGAAGCCTCTAGAATGAATCTTTGGTGGTGGTGGTTGGTGAAGATTGAACTATCACTGGTTTTAATAACAGACATGCTGTGTTGACAGTCAAACCTACCCCACTCCCTTCCTCTGTCTTCTCTGTGAGTCTTACATTTCTAGCCATGGGAGATTTCCTAAAATGTCACTTTTACTGTTCACTGAGTACACACCAACTCAGAGGAGTCCATGCCCATGGAAAGACTTGCCAAGTGGCATCCTTTTGTGAAGTCTAAACTTCATCATCTTGGACTTTCTCATCTACCCTTTTTCGGGAAAGCAATGTGGACAGCCTCTTGGAAAAAATATTTCTCCCTGGAGTTTATTTTAAAACTAGGATCATTCTCTTGGGTTTTATGTGAACCAAAGAATAACTTGGGAGTATATATATATATATATATATATATGTATAAATAATAATGATAATAGCTTATAATTATAAATGATGTGCTGTGTGCTTGGTGCTATGCTAAGCAATGTCCATGCATTACTTCAATTAATCCGTGCAAGCATTGTGCCCATTGTAAAATGAGAAAATAGGCACAGAGTGGCCTTGCCTTATGTTACTCAGCTGTCAAGTGGTGCAGATGGCATTCAAAGCCAGGCAGCCTGATTTTGGAACCCACCACAGTCTTTCTCTATATGTGTCTGTGTATGTATATGGACATATACATTCACATTACACACATATGCATCATATATACACATACATACTCATTAACACATATGTAAATGCTTGCAGATAGGTTGTGGACAGACATACAATCGCTGTTAACTGTGGAATCTGGGAGAGGATATGAAATTAGGATCAATGCTTACTTTTGACTCTACACATTTCTCTAATCATCTTAATCCTTTGAAACAAACATGTATTATTTTTGTACTAAAAAAACAAGTTATTGATTTTGCTGTATGTGTTCCCACTGGAAATGTTTATTGAATAATGGAATGTTATGAATAGCTCCTGTTTTTCCTTTTCTCTTACAGACCTTTAGAAGGGCAAGTAACAAAACCTGGTTGACCGAGAAAACATAAATTCAACAGGAAGCATCTAGAGACCCCCTCGCCTTCCAGGACACAAAAGAGAAACCAGTTCACAGACAACTTACACCTAAACACGTGAAGTTGTCTCCCCAGTTCATGTAAGCCAAGAATAATGCAAGTTATTATAGTAAGACTATAAGACAATGTTTTCTTGTCTCTTTTTTATTTGTCATTCTCTTTAAACATTCTGCTCTCTGTAAATTCCTTTCCTGGGATGCAGCTGGTTTGAAAGTGCTCGTGGCATGCCTACCTCATACTGTGCATAATAAGTGGACACCGCAAGGCATGCTCTCTACTTCCCTAGGCGACATGTGCAGATGCTTTGTTTACACACACATGCTTTGTGCCTGGACTGGACTTTGGTTTTCTTATTTGCTGTTTGTGTCTTGCCCTAGCTCTCTCATTAGTGTAGCCGAGGAGCTAATCATGCTTTGGGACATTCATGGTATTTCAGGAATTGTCTTTTCATAACTTTTGTCCATTTTCTACTTGGCTTGTCTTTTTCAATGTTTTATAGGCATTGTTTATAACATAGCATGGATGTTCAGTCATCTGGGATAGCAGTAATAATAGTAGCTAAATTTATGAAAGCTACTCTGTGCCAGGCACTCTGCTGAGCACTTTACATGCTGCATTTAATTTTCATATTCATTTAGGAAACTGAGTCACAGAGAGGCAAAATAACTTGGCAGATATTCAAGCACAGTAGGCTGGCTCCCGAGTTGTTGCAAATGTGCCCCCTAGAAACTCTGTCCAGAGGCTTCTCTGCTTCCTCCACTGGCCCAAAGAGAGCGGCCAGACTTGAGATTTTTTGAGGATTAAGTGTGTCAGTCATGGACAGTGCTTGCCACACAGTAAGTGGTGCATTCATTCACTGGGCGTTTATTGAGCACTTACTTGATACTATGTACCAAGCATGCATAGGCGCTGTGGACCCAGGGCCCACAGGTCAGACGGACGGAACCTGCAGGATTCTGACCTGTTCATTCAACTCTCATGCCGCTTAACAGAGGGCTCTTTTAACTTCTTGCTTGCCCCAACGGCCTCGCCCTCCCCCTCCTGCTGCCTGGCAGGTGCGTGGTAAGAAGCCTCAAGAGGAGGCGCGACCCTCCATGCCCCGCCAACGCCAGCCCAAGGGCCGAACCGCCCGGGGGCCTCGCTGGGTTCCTGGCCAAGGGGTGGGAGGACGGGCGTGCGGGGTACGGCAGCGTGGCCTGCACCGGATCCGCTCGGGACCGGGGACCAAGAGCCGGGCCAAGCCGGGCGGCCGGGATCCCGTTAGCCTGGACGGCGCCAAGAGGAGGAGGAGCGAGAAGACAATGAGGTACGGGGACTGGATCCCCGTAGAGCCCGCAGATACGGCGCAGCCACCCACTCACCAGGCTGCCCCTGCCCGGCCCCGCCCCGCCGGACTCGCCCCGCCCCCGCGCGCGGACCACCCTCCGCCCGCGTCCCGGCCGGTCCCGCCTCCCGCAGCCTCCGCTCGGGCCCGCCCCGCCGCCCGGCCCCGCCCCGCGCGGGACCACCCTCCGCCGGCGAGGCGGGGGCCGCGCGCTCCAGGCACTTTCGGCGGTCCCGGCCCCTCGCCGCCACCGCGGCGGCGATTCCCGCGGAGCCGCGCGCGCCCTCGGCTGGGCCGAGCCACCGGACAGAGAGTGGAACCGCGGGAGCCCGCGGGGACGCCATGCGAGCCAGGTAGGCAGGCGGCCGCGCGACCTGATCCCCTGCGGCCCCAGCCCCGCTGCCTTCCTCGGTGGCTCCATGCCCCGCACCCGAGTTCGGGGCCGTGGGGGTGCCTGGGTGCGGCTGGCGCGGGGCGGTTTCGGGGAAGCCTCGCGCGCCCCTCGCTGATTCCCCGGGCGCACGGGGCTCCCCGGAGCTGGCGGGCGGGGGCCAGGGTTCCGAGCGCCTGGCTGCTCTCTGATCCCCCCGCGTGCGCTTGGGCCGAGACTCCCAGTCCGGGCGGGCGGCCCTGCTGGGTGGCCCCCCAGGCAACCGGGCGCGTCCTCGGGGAGCGAATGGGGGTCGCGCTACGCTCGCTCACGGGGCCGTGGGGGCGCCACCCGCGCGCGGCTCTGGGGAGAAGGGAAGGGCGCGAGGTTCCCTGTTAAACTTGTTGGTGACAATGCATATTTCAACTTCTTCGAAGATCCCTTGTTTAAGGATGGGATTGAAAACTCCGGTTTCTGGCTTGGCAGTCGGGTGCCCAGGCTGCCGCGAGGTGACAGCGCCGGCGGGTGGGGACGAACTGGGGTGGAGGCACGGTGTTCTCGGCGACGTTCACTCGGCAGCCCGCGCCGCGGGTCCCAGCCCTGGGTCCCGCGGCTCCGGGCCCAGGCTGGCCCTTCCCGGTGCGGGGCGCCGGGAACGTGCCGCTCGGCGCTTGGAGTGGAAGAGGGTTGTGGAACTCACGGATCAAGGCGATGTGAAAAGGAATACTATACTGGATTTTGTTCGTACCTATTCTTTCCAAGCTAGTGCAGCCAATTGGTACTGTATGGCTTTTCAGTGATAATAATAAAGTTCGCATAACTTTTGTTCTGATTACAAAAACAATGCATGCTCAGAACAGAAAGCGTGGAAATAGGAATGCAAACAGCAAGACAGAAACCATCCCAAGATCCCACATTTCCTGCCAGCCTTGTCGTAGCCTTGCATGTTGAATCATTGGGTTAGAGCTGGAGTCATTCCTTTTTGCAGCCCTCCCCTCCCCACCCTGCTAAATGTGATCGTCTCTGAGCTCCAAAGTTTGGGTTTTTGTCCTGGCTCCCAACCCAGTCCCTTCCCTTGGGCTGGGGCTCTTCATGAGGTCTGTGGCCCAGATGGAGCCGCTCCTCCTTGTGTGGTTTTGGTTCCTTGCCTTGTAAACATGAAGGTAATGATTCTCAATCTGCTTCCTGGGCCACCGTAAAAATTAATGGGTGGTTTCCAGAGCGTTTGACATCCGTGGATGGACAGCGGCTGTACTTTAGGGTGCTGGGGAGCATTTTGCTGGTTCATGTTGCTGTGGTCATCCAGTACAACAGGCTACATCTCACCTGGCTGTCCTGCCCAGGAAACAGATTCCAGGAACGTACAGTGAAGCTTGAAGGAGAATATTCCTGGGTCTCTGCTCCAGGCCAAATCCCTCAACCTGGAGAGCTTGGAGGGAGCCCGCACTCTGAAACCCCTCTCCGGGCCTCTGCTTTCTGCATGAGGGGGATTTCCTCAAGTAAGGGAGCATTATCAAGGCGGGCCCCAGGTTGCACATTCATTGCCCGATTCTTGCGTGTCTGGAATGCCGAGGCCGTGCTGATCTGGGAGGGAACAGTTAGTTCTGAGAGGACACTTGAAGTGAACAAAACGGGCTTCCTAGGGATTTGTTTTATGCTCACTTGTTTATTAAATGAACAATGACCAGCTGCCTGAGAGAGTTCTGTGAGCTTTAATTTTTTTCCTGTTGTCCCAGGAGTTAGGCACTGCACTTTAGTGACCTTATAAAACAATTAATGGGGACCCATACCATTTGTTAATCCCAGATACCACAAGCCCAAGTGGGGAGAGGAGCCTCACAGGTTGCCTTTTGTTCCTGAGCAGCCCCCTCCCCCAAGCCACCGGGGTGGAAGATCCTCTTTCCATAACAGGTCTCCTGGGCTCCACCAGTTGTCATTTGATAGTTTCATTTTTAATTGTGGCTCCCACCAACACTTCGGTCTGACAAAGGTCTTGCTGCAGATCACAGCTAAGACAGGGGGTTTGGAAAGACCTAGAATGTGGGGGGATGAATTGCTAATACAGTGCCCTTAACCTGCAGCAGCAGCATCTGTTCTTATATTGTGCTCTTAATTTTCTCAGTGGAGGAGGAGGGGGAATCTTCCTGTATTTTCTCCTTTGCTGTTGTTAGCTCATCGGGCAGCTTGGAATTATTTCCCTTTGGGCTGTTTGAATAGACTTCTTATTCTAATGCTGGTTTCTAGTATGATAAGTTATGCTGCAAATGGGGAATTCGAGTTTATGCCCTTGGATCCTGAGAGGTGCTTGCTCCTGCTTTTAAATCCTCAGATCCTGGCCAGTTAAGAGCTCTTGGCTTCCCCAAAATTTAGTGGGAGGTATGTGTGCTCTCTTTTCTTGGGGAGCTTCTTACTGGAGCCCTTGACCCAAACAAGGCTGGGAGCCACTGAATGTAACCCTGCTGACCTCTTCCCTGGCTCTCTGCTCTAGGGCAAGCCACCCATTTTGAGGTGCCAGCCTTGTTTTGACCATGTAGAAGCTGCTGTTTTGCGAGTGGCCAGCCAGGTGGGTTTACCTTGGCTTTGTTATTTTCAAACTAGATACCTGAATTAGGCTGTGTTGTGATATTTCTTCTGAGAATTGGAGTCAGGCTCCTGGGACATATCCCAAGGCCCTAGAGATGGGCACCAGGACTTCTTTGTCTGAGGTCACTGCCTGACAGCCAGGAATCAGGAAAGGTCGCTGACCGGCTTAGCTCCAAGCAGGGAGGAGCTCCAGTGTTTACACTTAGCTTTTCAGGAGCTGGGCTGGGTCTCCAGGCTCCCCAGCTGTTTACACAATAGAAGCCCCACATTCTGCCCCCACCCCATGGAGGAGTGACAGAAAAATAATTCACTAAGCCCCAAAACACTCAGGGAACAATCCAGCTATTTTATTGCACGTTCTCCAGGAAGCCTAAACCAGCCACTCCATGGGCCCCCGAGGGCATCCGCATATTACATAACTCAGCACCTGATGCCATCGCTCTGAGGGGAAGAGTGTCCATAATCAGTCCAGAAGGGGAGAGAATTGAGAATAAAAGGTGTGTGTGTGGTGTGTTTTAAGGTGTGAAGGGTGAAATCCCTATTAGAACATCACAGCCACCCACCTGCCAGGTGAACGGTGCCTCCTTAAATCATCAATCAGCATATGGATTTGAGGGAAGAGGATGGTGTACTGAGTTTCTCTAATTTAATGGGAGATTTGGGGCATTTTAAAGGGTGGCAATAGTTGTCAACATAGCAGGCCCTGTGTGCATACTTTTTGAATCCCCACAAAAACTACAAAGGGTTTCATTTTACAGGGAAGCTACAAGAATTTAAATAACTCCTCCAACCTAATAGTTTAATGAGTGCTTGAGTTTGGTTTTGAACATGGTTCTGTCCAGAGCTCTTAATCACATCTCCCAGTGTGCCGAAGTTAAAGAAATAAGCAACTCTCAGTCACACATTTTGGGAGCATTAAGACACAGGCATGAAAATAGCAGGGTGCCAGCCTCTCTTACCTAATTATAAAATAGCTTGTATTCTGAAGGTGATGAAATCTTTAAAACTTGTGAAACCTTCTCAGCCTCTATGGAAGGCAGCCAGTTTGCACTTTGGTTCCTGAAGCCACTCACCCTGTCTGCAGGGTAAAGCTTGATTTATTTGGAAGATTATGATTTTGAAGACAGGTTCTGCTATGAAGACCGTCCTTGTCCCAAGGAAAGGGTATTTTGGGCAGATGAGGTCACTAGAATAAGATTATAGGAAAGTTGTTAAGTAAATGTATAAGGGTTCCACCTTCCTCTTCACAATCAAATAAATGACTTACTAATGAGATTATTCTTATCTGTGCAATAAAAGCTTGTCTCAGGGGAACTCGATTTGCTGGGACCTGTTAGCCCAACTCTTCTGAACAGATTGAAAAGAATACTTCCTTTGAAAGGACTTATTGGTTCCCAGTTCTTATTAAATCTCACCCCCCATCTTTCCCTGCCCCATTCTTTCCAGCCTCTCCAATGTAGGAGTTCTCCGAGATGGTAGTGTGCTGGTACACCTGCTCTCTGAGGAAAAAGCAGAGCCTAGATTGTAGTATCTACCAATTTCTGTGGTGTAAACACTCCCTCCGTGGCTGATTTCAAGCTACCAGTTTGGGTTGGCAGCATTACTAAATATTTAACAATCTGTGAGCCAATAAGAACTAGCTCCAGCTCACCTTTGGTTGCACGGACCCTGCCAACCCAGCCCCCTTACAGAACAGATGAAATAGTTGCCTACTGCATCTGCTTGGACCATGTCTATCTGGGAGCAGTGCTGAAAAAGTATTTGGACATCATTGAGTAACCTAATTTGGCCAGCAAGAGTAGAGTGTTTCAAAACTCAGACTACGTATTAAAATCATATGGGAGCTTAAAAAAAAAAAAACAAAAAACCCCAATAAACTTTCCAGGCCTGTCTCAGTTGAATCAGAATCTCTGGGTGTGGGGGCCCAGACATCTGTAGGTTTCAAAAACTCCCCAGGTGATTCTAATGTACATCCAAGTTGGACACACAGATACAGGGATGAGTTTGTGTAAGAAGAGAGTTGGGGAGGCAGCTTCAGGCTGGGCATGGCAGACCCTGTATTTGAGGCCAAGAAGGTGAGACTTTTCCTTTGCAGAGCAAGGGCATGTTTTTGCACAGAAGGTTCTGGACATGTGAGGAAGTCCCAGGCTCCCTGGAAAGGCAGGCAATGTCCATTTTCCCAGCAGGCAGTGTCCATCTTTCTCTAGTGGCCCTTTTCCTCTGCAGATGGATAGTAGTCACTTACCTTGCTTTGCTTTGGTTGCTTCTTTGATCCAGAAAGGAGACGGGTCATCATGGAAGGAAAGAGGAGCAGGATGAAGGCAGGCATGTGGGTGAATGTGATGAACTGCTCTCTAATGTTAAAGCAGAGGGCAGAAGTCCCCAGGGGCTTCCCAGGACCACTCAAGTGAAGAAAAGGGAAACCTTACTGCTCATGGACCATGGCTGAGGGTTGGGTGCACACATAAGCTGATTATTTTTTTCTCCATCATAATTAGCAGTAAAATTATTTTAAAATGTGAAAGCTTCCTTTGGAGGCAGTAAGCATGTGGGAGGAAGCATCATTCAATCCCAGAGCCAGTCCTTCTACATGAGCCAGTTGGCTCATGTAGAATGCTGGGCCCAAGGCTTGTGCCCCAGTGCAACTCCGTAGCTTGTCTGGAAGGTGGTTATAGGTAAAATCACAGTGTGGTTCTTACTGCTGTGGTCTGGCTTTACTTTTCCTCCTCCTCATCCCTGTCCCAAACATCCCCTTGAAAAATTTGTGTTTTTGTTTTTGTCTTGTGGTTTCGGAAATCAGGATTTAAGGTGCTTATAAGAGGAATGGTCTTGTACTAATGAGCCGCCATTGGATATTTCATCTTGATAGTGTAGGAGTAGGAAGCCAACACAATTTCACATTTTGGTCCCATTTCAGGCCCATGTCAGAGTGCTGACTCTGGGTGACAGCAGGAGACCAGCCTCTAACTAGTCCTCAAATGAAATCTCAGACGTTTACTTAGTACACATTTTTTGCTTATACATGTATTTTATTGGAACCACCTGTGATTTCAGAACTGTTCAATTGGGGAAAGTGTATTTCACTGTTTGGGGACACACATGCACGTACCTCACTTGCAATGCTCAGTTGCAGTTTTTAACGTAGAGATTTTTCTGTGGTTTCAGATTCTCCCTGTATCTGTTGAGCTTTTCCCAGCCTATCAGACACTGTGACAGTTGTGGAAATAGCTGTTTCTTTGCGGTCAGTCAAATATGAAACAGCCTGATTTGCACAAGTGAAAGTCATTGTATGGAAGAAAATCCTTAGTGAGAATTTAGTGACTGAGCATCGATCTGTCACCATCTATTACGTTCTTCTAATATACTGGTTTTTGTACCTAAGCCATTGTTGGGGAACAGTAGCTGAAGTGACATTTTCACAGACTGGAATCTGAGTCATTCCTTTTTCCAGGGGCTTCTCACCTGGCTCTTTGTTGGGACCAGTTTCATTCTTGGCGGATAGCAGTGGGAAAGAACACACCTGTCTGTGTCCAAATCTTTGGCTTCTCTTTACTTCCTGTTTTGACCTTGGGCACATTTTTGGACTTCTTTGAGGCTTAGCCTTCTGACCTGTAACATGGAGATCATAGTACTTAGCTCCTGGAGCTGGGAGGTTTAAATGAGGTCAAATAAAGTGCCAGCCCATGGTTAGCTGTGCATCTGGCTGCGTTGCGCCAGTGTTGGTTTGGGGCCACATTTATCAGCATGGCGTTCTTCATGACCTGTGGCCTTTTCTGAGTTTTGTGTGCCTCTACTGTAGTTTATTTTTAAATAGTGAGTAAATGGAGAGTTGTGATGTTCCACCATCTGACTTGAACGGAGTATAGGCGTTCGTTACTTTTAGGTGTTCAATCTGACCTTTAAAAAGCATACCAGTGTGGACTAGGGGCATGGAGCCATCCTAGGTGTGTCCAGATAAGGTTTAGGGCCCATAGTGCTGACTCAGCCCGGTTCCTCTAGGGCTTGGAGGGGGTGGTGGGGAGGAGGAGGATGTACATGATGAGACCCAGTCCCCAGACCTGGAGTCCAGTGTGGCTTTGGATGGTAACGTAGAAGGAACATAAAACAGCCTGATTTGCACAACTGGAAATCATTTTTATCAAGGAAAATCCTTGGTGAGAGTTTAGTGACAAAGTAGCGATCATGTTCTTCTAAAATATTGTGTTTTTTGTAACTTTATTTGTACCTGTGCCTTATTTGCAAGAGATCCTTACCTGCCCTTGGGAAAAGTGGCAGGTAGGGAGCAGGTGAGAAGCTTCTTTTGTTCAGTATAAGTACTTTATAGATAAATGCATTGTTTTGGGAATAGTTTCTTATGATTTTTATTCTTTTCTTTAAAGAAAAAAAACCTTTCTCCTTTTTTTATTACCCAATTAATTACATATTCCTTTTAGAAACACTAGAAAATGTAAAAGGAGAAAAAAATTCACATCAGTGGAATTCTACCACTCATGATAACCACTGTGGATGTGTGTGTGTGGTGTCTTTCAGATGTGTTCACACGTAAACATAGAGCTTCCAAACAAAAACAGGATAATACAGTGAGGACTTCACTATGCACTTGACACATAGTAATTTTTCAGTAAGTATTTGTCGAATACTGTGTTTTCTTAAAACAGCTTTTTATCCAAAACTGTTGATATTTTCAGATCAATAACTACAAATTTGCATCCTTACTTTTAATGTCAGATTTGTATAGGTGTGAGCACTGTTATTTAACAGGTGCTTATGAACAGGTTGTTCCCAGTTGTTTTGAAATGATAAACATCACTGCAGTGAATATCTCTGGTACATACATGTTTCAATACATGTTAAGTTCCTCCTTGGAATGACTCTTTTATTGTGTTTGAAATCTGTGAAGAACTTATAGTTATATTAATTGTTGGGTGAATGTATAATCACTACTCAGAAAAGCACCTGAAAAGGGATTGACATTAGGAAGAGTTTCTAAGTCTGTTTGAAACTTGTGAGCTTTAAGATCAGCCTTACTCCCTGCCGCCCATTTTGGGGGCATTGATTTCTGTCCAGATTCTAATGTGCGTTGAACTTTGAGCCTTCAGGGTGGGAGATTGGGTCAAAAGGAAGGGTTCATCCATAACAGCCTACTTCAATTTTAGGATGGCGCCTACATGGCAGCTTTGGAAACATTAGCATGTAGGGGAAACTGTGTGTCCCAGAACCCAAGAGGTGTTTCTGCGGGAGGTCTTCAGGGCCCACTCCCCTCAGAAGGGGGCAAATGATAATTTCCATGTGTTTGGCTTCACAAATTTCTCCAGGGTCGTGTCATCGAGGTTGATTTGTGGGGCTGTGTCCCTTGGTCTGCTGTAACAAGATGGGCTGCTTGGGGATAGCACCCTGTAAAAGCACAGACTTGGTTGTCAGGACCCCGGGTTCATTTAAAGAGAGTTCGTCATGCCGTCTACTGATGGTAAGGCAGTAATTTTGATCTCCAACTGCGGTCTGTGTCACAGCCCTTCTTCATCCTGGCAAGAGAGGAAAGCTAATTCATGGACGGAATGTTTTTTGGCCCATCTCCTGAGAGTGGTTTTGCAAAGGGGCCTGGCTGCCTCTCTGGTCTTGGCACTGCAGTATCTGTGAGTCATTCACCTAATGGTAACATGAGGCAGCACTTTCGGGGCCTTGTGAAACCCCAGCAAGGCAGGTAAGGGATCCCCCAAACACCCAGGCACCCAGCCTGGAAGCAAGTGCCACTCATGAGTTCTGGTTATTTGTTCCGAGCGCTGGGGACACTGTCACAGGACTTGGGGGAGGAGGCCTCGAGATTGCATCTGAGAGCTGACCTGTTTGTAACCCTCTGGGACCTTGTCCTGGCCCTCTTCCCATCTTCTTGTTAACTCTTGTTTAACCTTGATTCATTTCTTCTCTGACTCACAACTGAGTCCCACTCTGTGCCAGGTGGAGGGGATGGGACCCCACCAGGGAGTTTGACAAGGAGAATTCAGGGTTCATGAGGTTGTATGGGGATCGGGACAGGCTCCACAAAGAAGCCCCACTAAGCAGGAGGAGCAAGTCAGGAATCTTGTGAGTGCCTGTGGGGGCGGGGGCTGGATAAGTCCAAGGAATCAAAAAAGGGACACAGTGAAAACTTCCTGGGAGCACCTGGATGGGAAGCCAGAGGCAGGTGGCTTAATGGGACTGGTCCTTCTGGGCTTCCGTCAGCTTTGAACTTTTATCTAAGGGCCCTGGGAAGACTTGATTAGATATGTGAGCATGACTTGAAAGGGGCCGGGGAGGTGACCCATCCAGGAGGGTGACCTGTCCAGTGAGGGTGATCCAGCCAGGGAGGTGACCTGGCACGCCACATATCACTCTGGATCCCATTCTCACAGCCTGGCACCCCTGTGGCTGACCAGGGGTCCCATGACCCTGCATGTGTGACCCACACGTGATCCCTCCAGGCCTATTGCGAGGTTCTTATAAAATCATCTCCTAATTAAATGACTGCCCTGTACAGTTTGTAAAAGTTACTTTTATTACCCAAAAGGACACTTCAGAAGCTGAGCCAACAGTTGGATAATTAAAGGAGTCACAGCATGTTTATATTCCTGAAAGAAAAGTATTGAAGAAGCAGAGATTCTCCAGCTAAAACCACATCAGGGGTGTCCAGTGAGAGACCCAGCATCAGAACACCCGCTGTGGTCAGCTGAGCTCCCATCCTTGGAACAAGGCTATCCCCCTTGGGGGAGGTCAGCAGTCAGGATATGCCCTGGCTTTAATTGTCAGTTCCTGTCCCCTTCTGAAACCACCTTCTCTGCACCCCACCAAACTACCTAGAAGTTGCAGCTTACCAGCCATCCAGAGAGATTTCTGTGTTTAACCCACATTAACCTGGCTAATCCTGTCTCTACTACTGGGAAAACTTGAATACAGCCTGCTGCTGCAATGGGAAAACCAGCTGTCCTCAGCACCCTCCAAGGAAAACCATTATTTTTTTCAAGATTAAAAGGAAATAATAGTGAAAAGTTGGAAAATGATGTCATAAGCACCAGTTTTTTTGTCATTATTGAAATTGTCTAGAAATTTGCTGCTTGCTTAGTCAGGAGTCTGATCACTGTTCTGGGAAGAAGAGGGGCTTATTTTGACAAGCAGGAAAGTAGGAGCATAGCAGTGATTCCCACAGTGCAGGCTGTGTTGGAGGGCGGTAACAGGTGAGTACCACACTCAGGACAGAGCCGGTTTCTGCGCAGCAGGTAACTGTCAGTTAGGCATTTGGGGGAAAACTTGCCCGTGTATGACTCTGCATATGTCAAGTTGTTTGTGGTTGTCCTTTGCCTTCAGACTGGGCTGCTGGGAATTGCAAATGGACAGCTGGGTAGAGCTTTGCAAGTAGGGCTGGGAAGGGAATGTACAAAAATAACAATCGTTGTTTGGGTTGAGATTTGTCCGGTGAGGTTCAGGATGGCCATCTCCTCCTGCCCACCTTTACTCCACCTCCTATTGTCCTTAGAGAAACAAAAACCCATAAATTTAAAACAGTTGGGGAGAAAAAAAGAGGAAGGGAAGTGGTTGCTAAGACTGTACAGCACCTACAGGCAGTCACTATACTAGATTCTTTCCCTTATTTAATCCTCAGGAAAACTCAGTGTGTTAAATGGCGTTCACATTTTATGATGATGAAACTAAAGCCGAGAGGATAATTAATGTGTCTGTGGACACAGCAAGTGTCTGAAACACAAGGAAGTAAAGTGTGTGTGTGTAACTTAGGTCTGGATATTAACTGAGGGGCTTATAGACAGGGGCTCTGGCATGTCATTTAATGTTATGCTGAGTCTATTTCATACTCAACATTTGAGGGCGCCTGTGCCTTTGATACCATTTTGACTTTCTTATCTTCCTTTGAATTATAAGTGTCCTCAGAACTGCAGAAATAGTTATTTTCCTTGACAGCAAATAGCCCTGGTATCAAACAGTTGTGAACATTGCCTGTCTGGCAGAGAAGGTATAAAAGCTCTGCTTAATTAAACCAACATTATGCTTGATAATAGAAGTCTTATAAAATATGTAATCCAGCTTCACTTACAGAGCATGTTTATTCCCTCTCTCCTTCATATTCCAGTTCAGTGTTCATGCATAACACATATGTTATGCTTACCTTAATAATAATAATAGTTACAGTGTCTTCAGCACTTTACCTATAAACTCTTCATCCTGTTGACACGTAGGAGGGAAGGGACTCTCAGTATTTCTATTTAATAGATTGGGAAACAAAGGCACCGCTGGGTAGAAGGGACTTGTCTGAGCTGGGCCGTGCGGAAGCTAGGGTTTCAGTCCAGGCAGTCCCAACCATCATACTGCTCTGTCCCACACCAGGTGCCAGGTCTCCAAATTTCAGGGTGAGCAAGGCACCTGCTGGAACCAGACCAAGGAGCACTGGGGGCGGTGCTGTGGGGAGTCAGGGAGGGATGTGAGGGTGGGTGTGTGAAAGCCAGGTGTGTAGGCAGGGGGAGAGTCCAGTCCAGCAGCAGGAGCCAAGGTGTGGAGGATGGGAGAGACTCCAGCGCCAGGAGGGGGTGGTGCCGGGGTCTCAGTCTTCTCCCCATCTGCACCCTGGCACTTGGGTACCGTCTTCTCTGCCTCCGTGGGAATCTCCCCAGCGCAGTCACTAACTCTCTTTCCAGCCCTGCAGCTTCTGCCCTGTCCTTTCACGTCTCTACACTTGCATCTGAGCACAGTGGTATTTGTTGAAGCTGCCCTCGTGGTGCGTAGCAAAGAGTTGTTCTGGTGGTCCTGTAACCCGCATCCAGCAACCGCACATCCTCTTACCCATCCCTCACTGGAGAGGTGTCACTGAAGCCCGGTGACGCCAGGCCCTCCTCTGCGAGGTGTGCGCTGTGGCAGAGGCACGGATCCTCACCACCGAGTGGCAGGTGCTTTAGAGATAAATGGGCACCCCAAGAAGCTTGCCTCAGATGTCTCCCCTTTGTGGTGCTTTTCTGATTAGTTGTTGTGTGTTCCACTGAGAGTTGATGCTAGACGGGAAGCTCCCCTCCCCGAAGGCGCCTGCTGGCTTCCCGCCACCAGTGGAGACACCTACTTCTCCCCTGGCCAGGTGAGGCAGCCATTTCCAGGTTTGCCTGATGGGTTGAACGGTGGGTGGGGGTTGTCTGGGCTGGAGCTGGGTGTTCAGGGATCAGGTCAGCTCAGTTATAGCAGTCATGACTGGCGGAGTGTTCTTTCTTCTTCAAAAAAGCTTGGACTCTACTCACAGGGAGTATTGGGCAGCAGCGACATCAGTAGAACCGTGGCGTGGAGGACAGAGGGATGGTGTTCCATGCTGAGGCACCACAGAGGCACGTCACCCTGTGCCCCTGTGAGTTCATAGAGCCAGATGGACCCTGGGGTGTCCTCGTTGTACCTTCTAAGGAGTCTCTAGTTTTAATGTCCTCTTTAATTCAAGACGGTTTTTTAAAAAATTCTTTATTTCTCTTATTTTCTAGTTAACTCCTAGTATTATTGCATTGGGGCTAGGTAGTGTCCTATACAATTTTTTACTTTGGGGAGTTTACTGGCCAAGAATTATTCCTTGGATATTTGCAAAAGCAATTGTATTCCTGTAGGACAGGAGGTTTGATGTAGATCAGTTAAATTAAGCTCCTAGGTTGTGCTCTATTTCACGTCACGTGCCATGTGTCTTGTCTAGACTGTCAGATCTCAAGAGACAGATTTACGCTTCCTAGAATGACTCCACACGAACGGTTGTCTTCATATATTTCAGTTGTTCTTTCAATATATAATTGGATGTTTGGGTGCTTTACAGTTTTTGTCAGTATAAAAATCCTCTCGTGTGCGTATTTAATGTTTTTGGTCGTGAATTTTACTTTCCTGATACTTGTTTATCGTCCCCCTTTCTGGGCCATTTTGTTGTTGTAGTTTTATTTCATGAAAACAGTGTCTAAGTGATCTTTCTGCTGAGCCACAGCCCCCCTTTATGGGTTTCTAATGTTTGGTTGTTTTTATCGTTGCCCTTTTATTTTGAAGACTTTACTTTTCATGCCTTCTTGTCTCACTTCCCTCCTTTACGATTTGGAAGTTCGGCCAGCCACCGTGGCTCCAGCCACTTAGCTGTTGGCTTTAGACAAGGAGGAGAACGTTTGAGCTTATCTCAGCCCAGAGCCACTTCCTCCCTCTTCCAGTCCTAGCCACAGGGGAGTGAGTGTTCCTTGAGGAGTTTCAGTTTTGTATTATTGAAGCTGCCAATCTTGGTAGGCGTTTTTATGTTGTTTAGGATATCCAATTTGTTGGGGTTTTTTCCAGTGTTTTGTACGTGTGGTTTTGATTTCTGTGCTTACTGCTCTGATCTGTGGGTGGCTTCAGGGAATGGTGAGAGTCCAGGTCTCAGGCCCCCACCTCAGCCCATTGCACAGAGTCCCCTTCTCTGGAGGTGGCATGTCATTGTGTTGCTCACGGGTTTGGGTGGGATGGCAGCGGCTGTGAGTGGTGTGGCTGTGTCTGGGAGGCCCCCACCCTGGTTCCTGCTGCCCATTCATTCGTTCACGTTTCTCTCAGCAAGCACGCGCACAGTGCCTTTAGCACACTGGACACGATGCTGCCATGGCCTTTGCGCTTTGCCCTTTTCTGAGAACTGAAAACACAGATCTGATCATGCTACTTCCTGACCCGCAGACTCCTGAGTGCTTCCCGGTTTCACAGAGTGAGCCTAGAGTGCCACGTGGAGTCTAGCAGGCTGGACTGGGAGCATTTTGTCTCTAGCCTAGCCCTGTCCTGCACCCTCCAGGCTGGTCCCTAAGATGCCTTGCTGGTCCCCTCTGTGAAGCATGTGTGCACCCTGGGCCTTCCTCCTGCTCCTGTGCCTGGCGAGATCCTCGTCTTCAGCTCTCAAGCTAAATGTCTCAGGCACACACACCTTGTACTCCCCAGTTGCTCCCCCTCCGTCCCCAAAGTGTTTCTGCCTTAGTTCTAGCAGCACTGGTCAAAACTCAAAACGCCTGTAAATGCAGATGCTGAAGGACAGGCCCAGGGTGTCTTGCATTTAAGGGGCTTCTTGGCCTATTTCTTGGCTGGGCTTCTCCTCACTCTGTGGGTCAGAATCACCTGTGAGGGTTTAAAATGTTGCATGGTCTCTCTCCTAGAGATTCAGCTGTCCTGGGGTCATGGCTCCCAGCTTTTTAATTTTAAAAGCATCCTAGGTAGACTCTATATCTGAGATTGAACATGACCAGTTTAGAGTTTCTCCCACTGGAATATGTGTCTTGAGTGGTATCATTTCTGAGATAGCAGTTTTTCAAAACTTTGGGTGGGCTTTAGTCTTTTTATTATAGAGGCAATAATGCCTTAGTAACAGTGACAAATACTGCAGACACGTAGAAAGTGAATTGTGAGTCACACCTTCACTGGAGCAGTCGTTCCTCAGCCAAGCTGGCCTTGAATTCCTAAGGCTGATTCCATCTGATGTGGCGTGTTCTGCCGACTTCTGTCGCTTAGGTTCCGCGTGTGTTTTCCCAGAGGGGGCCCAACTCTCCTTTTCTCTTTTGTTTATCAGCTCTGGAGATGGGGATCGCTTGTGGCCTCATAAAGCAATTGGAGAGGGGGTGACTTTTTTTTCTTAACTGGTTTAGAACTGTTTTGTGGGTTATCCATCCCGAATTGAGAAGGTAGATGTGGGGACTGCTGCAGAGTGTGTTGCCAGCCACAGATTTCTTTAGAAACTCCATGAAGAAAACAAGATAGGCTACTCTATGTAGCTCCCCCTTTCTATTTAAAGCTTTTAAGTGTGGTAAGAGGCATATAGTGTAGATTTTTACCATGTTAACGATCTTTAAGCAAGCAGTTCAGTCTGTTGTGTCACAGAATCTTCAGAATGTTTTCATCTTGCAAAACTGAAACTCTCTACCCATGTTCCCCTCCCCTGTTCTCTGGCAACCCCCATTCCTTTTCTGTCTGTGTGACTTTGACCACTCCAGGGGGTCATAGGGAGGAATCATGTGGCTTTTGTCTTTCTATAACTGGCACATTCCACTTAGCAGAGTGTCCTCGGTGTTCCCCCTGCTGTAGCATATGATGTTACATTTTAAGGCTGAATAATATTTCATTGTATGTTTATATCATTATTTTGTTTACCCATTCACCTGTCCAGGAACATGTGGGCTGCACCTCTTGGCTATTGTGAGTAATGCTGCTATGAACAGGGGTGTACACACTATCTCTTTCAGACCCTGCTCAAGTCTTTTGAATATGTACCCAAAGGTGGAATTGCTGAGTCGTATGGTAAATCTATTCTTAATTTTTTGAGAACCCCCCCATATTGTTTTACATAGCAGTCACTGCATTTTACATTTCCCCCAACAGTGTGTGAGGGTTCCAGTTTCTCCACATCCTCACCAGCGTTTGTTGTTTTCTGTGTTTCTGGGAGTAGCTGTCTTGATGGCTGTGCAGTGAAACATGATGAGTGATGCTGAGCATATATATATATGCTCGTTGTCTGGCCTCCCTTTTTAAACAGCAGTTATGAACTTCGACTTTCTGTAAAGTTTTTCTGCTGGGCTTTTTTCTTTATGGGCACAGCAACTATTTACAATAAAAATGGAAACTCAAATGAATTGTTGTAGATTATCATGTGTTTTCTCTCCTTGCACGTTTGTTCTGGGGAGCTTACTTTGAAAAGACTACGTACAAGGAGGAGTTCCCCCCACGGAAAGTGGGACCGAGCCTTCCTCCCAGTGTTACCTTACCCCTTGCAAATTGTTAAAAGAGTCGACCTAAAGTGTGTGGTGATGAGTAACAAAATATAAGCATCCCTGTGCAGACCTGAAGTCTGAGACCAGATGCCTCCTGGTGACTCTAAAGCATGGCCAGTGCATGTCATTTTGTTTGTTTATGACTAGTACATGTGTATACCAAGAAGATTTAGGAAATACAGCCTGTAGACAAAATTAAAAATCCTCTTGACTGCCTGTAACTCCATTACTGTGAGATAAATCACACAGACATTTGTTTTAAAATGGGGTCATTCGTGCACAGCGCTGCAGCCTGCCTCCTCCACTGGGCAGTCCCCATCCAGCTGTTCGCCCTCCCCACAGTGGTAGGTGGAATGCTGTCCCCTGGGAATTGCTTTTTGTGTGGCTTTCCTACCCCTCCTTGATGGGGTTCACCTGCCCTTGTGCACTCACAGTTCTAACATTTCCCTTTCAATCTTCTCTTCTAAGATTGGAATTTCAGCAGCATCTCTAAGCGAGATAGACAGCTTCACTTTGCAGAAGTAGTTCTGGCACTCTGTCCTGAAATCAAATCACTGGGGAGTCATTGACTGACCACCTTTTACGTGGGAGGCACCAGTCTGAAAGCGACCTGCCTTTCTGGGGAAGTCGTACATGATAAATACTCTCTTGAATAGACGGTGAGTGCTTTCTCTTCAGCTGCCGGCTCCTGGAAAGCTCTTCTCTCCTTTCTGAAGCCTGTATTCTTGGGGGTCTGAAAGGCCGGCTGTGCTGCCAGCATGGAATGTAAGCCAGTCTCCAACTGCTTTTCCAGGTCTAGCAGGTCAGGGGAGAAGTTTCCAGAACTCCTTAGCTTCTCACCACCCTCTGGATGAAATTATCCTCTAGAGATGCATGATGGTCGTGAGCTTCATCCCATTTTGCTGTCTTTGGTGGAGTGGGTGGGGGGAGCTGCCCTGTGGGCCCACTTCCCTGGAGCCAACAGGAATGCCCCGAGTCCCATTCTGGATGTGCTGAGCCCTCTTGGAAGCCCCGGGAAGCATCTGGAATGTTTAGCTTCTGACTCAGCCCTTAAGCTCTTGCCTTAGTGCTGGGCTCAGTGTATCAGTGAGATTGGGGGCCCAGTTCCCTGGCTGCATTTTATAGTAGCATTTGATGTAGCCCACACCTCAGGGCATTGACAAGGTTTCTTAGCTCAGAGAAAGCCAAGGATCTGATGCCAGCTTCTCCATCTCCTCTCTGCTTCCTCCCTTCCCTCCGTGCCCTGTCTGCTCCCTGGCTGGTGGTGGTGGCAGCGGTGGTGGTGGTGGTGGTGGTGGTGGTGGTGGGGTGCTTTTTGGCTAAGAGTGGGAGGAAGGGAAGGACTCTGAGCTAGCCAGCGCGTGCACACCACAGGCCCTGCCTGCCCATGACAAGTGGCGATTTGTAATGGGGATCATAACAAAACTCAGCCTGATCAGAGGCACGTGTGAAGTGTGCCCAGCACATGCCTCAGTCCTGTCCTGGGAGCAGGCTGGGATTTCGCAGCAAGCAGCTGCCTCGCAACCCCCAGAGTTCCAGGAGCTGGAAGTGGGAAAGTTGGCGTGGAATGTATTTCTCTGAATTAGTCTGGTCAGGAATTGAATATTCCTGGTGGAGTTGAGCAGGTGGAGAGCTGGGTTGGGGGCTGGGCATTTGTTCTTGGTTGGGTTGTTATCCCACAACGAATTGGTTTCCTGCCTCTGAAATGGCAACAGCAGCACAGGCCAGCGGAGGCAGCGCCCGGTGCACAGTGCTCTGCCTGGACCCGCCACCATTCTCCCTTTTGCAGGTGGAGAAGCCAGACACAGGGAGGCAAGGTCACTTTGCTGAGGTTGCAGTGACAGGACATGAGCCCAGCAGTTTGGGTGCACCTAAGCAGGCTGTCCCTCCCATCCAGCATCTGAACCTCATTGTCTACTGGGGCACCTCACCTGGGGAACTCAGGACTAATTCTAGAATGCTACTTGTGAGCCAGGCGCTGTAAGCCTCTTTATTCAGCATATGGGGAAACTGAGGCACCAAGCAGTTCACCCAAGCTTTGGGAGTCAAAATTGAACAAAAGTAGTTTGACCAGGAGTATTCAATCTTAACTCCTCCTGCCCCCAGCGGCTTCCCTGCTTCTCTGCTTAAGAGGGTGTTTCTTTCCTCTGGCCTCATCCTCCTATCTGCCGGCCTGTGTTCCCAAGTTCCTACAAAAACTCCGAAGTGAAGGCCGACCCCAGAGTGCAGGGGTCTGCAGCCAGGTTCAGTGCCCAGGATGATGTGGGGGGGGGGCTGCATCTCCTGGCACAGGGTCCACTGTCACCCGCAGACCCCACAGCCGCTACGAAGGGCAGCTCCTGCAGGGGCTGAGGTCACTCCAGCACCAGCCACCTGGCCAGGCTTAAAGGGCCCAGGCAGGGCAATAGTACCTAGGCCCTTCTTCTAGAAATTGCCTTTTTATAAACACAGGCCAGGTTTTCACCTTCACTTATTTATTTATTCAGTCACTCTGACTTTAAACTCGTATTGAGCTTACAGTTAGCTGGTGGTTCTCAGTAGCCAACTTAAAACCTTGTGGAGTGACGGGGCAGGGGCGAGCAAGGTGAGAATGCCTCTCTTACACGTGGCTGCCTGCAGTTAAGCCAGGGCCACTGCCCCTTGGCCCTGGGCTTCTTGTTTTGTACTGAGTGGGCAGTGAGCAGAGAGGGAGCCACGGGGCCTGGGGAAGGGGATGAGAGAGGCTGGCCCAGGTGAGCAAGGTCAGTGTCACAGTGCTAAGTCAGGTCTGCAGCCAGGTTGATGGTATGATGTGATGAGAAGGGCACGTCCCCTCCATGGTCTTCCTCCAAATAACACATAACCCCAGACTAACAGGGAGAAAAACATCAGATAAATCCCACCTGGGGAACATCTTACAACATACCTAACCAGTCCTTCTCCAAACTGTCATGGTCATCAAAAACAAGTGATTTCTGGGGAAATGTCACAGATAAGAGGAGCCTAAAAAGACATGACAAGGAAATGTCATGTGGTATCCTGGGTGGGCTACTCCAATAGAAAAAAGGACCTTAGGGAGAAACTAGGAGATGTGAATAAAGAATGGGCTTTATTCTTTGATAATATCATAGTGACATCAATTCTGACAAATGTGCCGTCCTCATGTAAGATGCTCATGGGAGACTGGGCCTGGCGCTCCGTGCTCATATCTGCCCTGTATGGTGTGACTACGGCTGGTGTCCGGATCCCAGTGCCTCGGGCGACACGCAGCACCCCTGCCAGGGAGGAGCTGCTGGGTCCCATGCCCTGGCCAGCACCGGCTCTTCTCTATGAAGCCTCGCTCGGTGGGCCACGGTGTTGAGGCCCAGCCCTCTCTGCTCTCGGCTGAGGCCTGTCTTGCTTCCTCAGTGTGTTCTTTGTTCTTTCTGGCCATTTAAAGATGAGCCGCTCTCCTGGCCTGTGAGGAGCTTCTGAACACAGACGCGGATCGTCTTTTTGCTGAGTGAACCTGAGAAACAGGGCAGAGCAGTGGGGACAATGGTGCATTATTAAACTGCTCTGAAATTCAGAGCCCAGAGCAACAGGCTTTGGAGAGACTGGCAGGTGTCAGACCTGGGCCGAGGCCCCCACTAATCCCGTTAGCGGCTTAGGGCTGGCAGATGGAAAACAGAATGAGATTGTGTCTTCTCCAAAGATGGCCGATTAAAGTATGTACAAATATTCACTGCCACACCAAGGTGCCTGCTTGCTCGGATTTTTCTGCTTATGCAATTAGTCACTGCATAGAGTGAGCCCCACACGAAGAAAGTAACTAAACACGTGTATGCACGTGCACACACGGGGTTCCTGCACTTGTCTTTCCAATCTCAGGCTAGAAGAGTGTGAACACCAGGGTTTTGCCCTGCTGCTGCAAGTGGCAACTCTGTCTCTCCCAGATGGTCTGTTTATAATTTGGCATTTCCTCACCCCATCTGGAGAAGTGTTAAATTTTTTCATTCATTCATTCAGCAAGTATCTGGCAGCCTGCACAGCGGTGTGTGGGTGCCGAGTGCTGGGTGAAAATGCAGGGTCCCTGCCACTGTTGTCCCTGCAGGGCTAGGTGCCCTTTCCCTGCCCTACTGGCTGTCTGTCCAACACTTGTGCTCGCTGACCAGTGCAGTGAACCCTGGCTGGGATCCTTCCTTGCTGCAGGCATCATGTCTCTCCTTTAAGCTTGCGTAGAAAGTTCTTTTGTCCGGGCAGCACTGGCATGATTGAATCACTGCTGTGGCCAAACAGGATGTGGTTCTGGGCGACTCCCAACTTCCAGCAATCGATTGTTGTTGTTTTCGGCAGCCTCAAGAGGGACAGACCCCCCAACAATAGGGTGCTTCAGGGTCCTGGAGGGGAGCCCTGGCCCAATGAAGAGAGACCGGTTCTGCAGCATTCAAGGCCTGTGTTGGAAACCGAAGGGTGGAGGTAGGGCAAGCTCCCGAAGTCATTCTCCAGCCCAGAGGAGCAGGCTGAACCTCTTGGAGGAAAATCTTTAGCACTGGGTAAGGCTGGAGGCCTTTGAATTCAGTTTGGCAAGGAGAGAGAGCAGGATTTCTGGGTGGTGACCCTGCTTCTGGGTCAGACCTGGTCTGTTTCTTTGCATGGCAAGGTGGGCGGGAGGCGGGGATGCCCCAGAGGAGTCCCACAGGGTGCAGAGCACCTGTCCTCACTGTTTCATGGGGTGCCAAGGGGCCAAGCCGTGTGGTCCCTAAACTCTGCATAGGTACAGACAATATTTGAAAATATTTGGGGATCATTAAAGAATCACAGAAACAACAAACATTTGTACAGACTTGTGTAGCCACAACCCAGGCCAGGAAACAGGACGTCACCCTTATCTTTGACATTCACTGTGCTCCTCGAATCTCAGCTTGTCGTCATCCAATGTGTTTATCTAATATGCCTGAAGTATTTAAGGTATATGGTCCTGAACTTTGTGGTTGTCCTTCCCTACTATGTTTTAGTTTTATTACATAGGTTGTGTTCCTAAGGAACATCATTTGTTTTTTATGTTTTCAACTTTTATATAAATGGAGCCACACAGTTGCCATTTGTGGCCAGCAGACTCTGAGGTAGCCCTCGGTAATCCACACCTCCTGGTGTTCACACCCCGTGTGCTCCCCTCCCTTTGATGTAAGCTGCAGCCTACTTCTAACTAATAGAATTGATCAGAAGTGCGTGATTAGGTTACATAAGATTATGACTTCTTCTTTGATAACAGACTGTCTCCCTTGCTGGCTTTTGTGGGTCAGGTGGCCATACACAGGGGTCCACGTGGCATGGGCTGAGTGTGTTCTCCCACCATCAGCCAGCACAGAGCTGAGGTCCTCTGTCCCACACCCACAGGGAACTGGATGCTGCCAGCAACTGGATGAGCTTGGAAACTCTCCCCAGTTGAACCTTGAGATGAAACCCCAACCTGGGCCAAGACCTCAATGGCAGCCCTGTAGAGACCCTGAAAAGGCTATACCTGATTCCTGGCCTACAGAAACTGTGAAATAATAAATGCCTGTTGTTTGGGGTGATTTGTTACACAGCGCTAGGCAGCTAATACATATTCTTCCCAGAGTTCTTTTTTGGCTAAACATTATGTCCTTGCAGTTCATCTGTGTTAATATGTATAGCTGTAGTTTATCCATGTCATGACTGTGTGATTTCCCATTGTAAATTCCCCCTTTCTAAGGAGGATACCTTCCAAGACGCCCAGTGGATACCTAAAACTTCTGGTAGTACTGAACCCTATATATACTATGTTTTTTTCCTATACATATATCCTATGATAAGGTTTAATTAATAAATTAGGCATAGTAAGAGATTGACAACAATAACTAGTAATAGAACAGTAATAACAATATATTATAATAAAAGTTATGTGAATGTAGCTCTCTCTCTGTCCCTCCATCTCTCTCTCTCTCTCTGAGTATCTTACGTGCTATACTCACCTGCTTTTTGGGCAAAGTTGGCCAAGGGTAACTGACACCGTGGCATTCTGTGTCAGGGGCGCTAGTGTATGTTAGTGCCCTAGTTTACTTACTCCTGTTCCTGAACGACAGTGGGCTGTTGACCGCCCTTTGCTGTCACAGACCACACTTGCTGTGAAGGTCTTTGTACATGGCCTCCAGCTCAGTGTGCACCTGTTTGCAAGGGAGCGCACCTGGGCATCAGCCCCCCCACCCCCACCCCACAGCGGCGTTCAGGCTTGCCCAGGTTCCTCCCTGTCCTCGTGGCAGTCATTGTCGTCTGCCTTTACTAATTTTGAGAGGATGGCTTGGTGGGAGTGAGATGGTATTTGGTTTGTTTTTCATTTATGTCCTTCTGATTATTAACCACAGCCTAACGTTTATTGACTGTTCTGGTTTCTTCCCATGTGAAGATCCTTTTCGTGGGTTTTTGCCCATTTTTCTTATTGAGTTGTAGTAGTGTTCTGAATTTTCTGGAAAATAAACTGTTCTTAGTTATGAACACTACAAATGATTGCCTCTTAGTTTGTCCCTTGCCCCGTAGGCTTTTAAAATCAAATGAAGCACATTCTGAATCCTTCTGTCCCATTGGGTGAGGATAATTTACAGAACTGTGCTTTCGAGGTGTTCCCGGTCCCGGCCTGTGTACCCTCCTCTCTGGGCCTGGGCTCTGTTTGTCCTCATTGCCTGGCGCGGCCTTCCTGAGGCGGAGACTGCTCAGGGCTCCGTTCCATCCTTCGGTGGCGCGCCCGCTGGTCTGGGAGTGCCTTCCTGTTCAGATAGCTCCTCTCAGCCTCTTAGTCACTTTGGAAATCATGCGGTGAGTCAGCACAGGACCTGGAGCCCGGGGACCCCATGGCCAGACCGGCAAGCGTGAAATCCCAGTTCTGGGCTCTGGAGGTGGTTGCTTGGCTGCAAAGGAATTCGTGGTCTGCAAGGGTCTGGGGAGAATTGGCCCCGCATGTTTGGATGGAATGCGTTCCTGGAGAAAGTTAAAATTAGAAAAAGCTGCCACATTTCCTGCCATTCAGTCTCAGTTGACTGGTGTTTGTTTGCACAAGGATTCTTTGGGAACAGTCTATACTGGGTTTCTGGTGGAATGTGAGGTGAAGTCATGATTTTGGGGATGGAGGTGAGCTGTTGCCATGGTGAGCTTTGTTGTGGGAGTCACTGCTTTGTTTCTGAGTTCTTGCAGAGTTATACTGGAATGGAAAATGTTACTGAAACAATCCCTTGTGGTAGTTAGCAAGAAAATTTTTATTTTATTTATTTATTTGTTTTGGAAAGCAGCTCTTTAATGGGAAGCAAATATCACGGAGCGCATCTCTGATAGTGACCTCCCCCCATCACTCCTGTGAGGCTGGAGTTCTAGGGAAACCCTGTCGGACTGGCATAGCCAAGAGGGGTGCTGGGTTTTGCAAATGAAAATTCAAGACACCCAGGAGGATTTGGGACCTATGCTAAAAAATCATTTGTTATGTACCTGAAATTCAAATTTAACTGGGTGTTCTGGATGTGATCTGGAGACCCTCCCCAATGCCCCTGGCTGTACTTTGCAGTCCTCCATTCTGTTCTCTGGGGGCACCCAGGCCTCTGTCAGGTGAGAAGGGGTGTCACGTGCTCTTGGCTGGCTGGTGGCACCAGTGGACACGTGTGGCTTCTGGATTTTGTTCACTTCCCTGTTGGCACACCTCCTTGTGCCGGTGGTGGGCCGGTGGCTGTGGGTCGCTGTGTGCCCATTTTATGGATGAGGAATGGAGATGCGTGGAGGGTTAACAGCCTGTCCAGTACCGTGCAGCTGGTCAGTGGTAGCATTGGGGTTTGAACTCTTGGTCTGTAAGAATCCACGCCCAGGAGCTGGAGGGCACAGGAGAAATGTGTAACCATCATCTTCCCTGGAGAGCAAAGGTGATTGTCAGAAACTCACCTACAGGGAAGAAGTGCCATGGGACTGTGAGTGTGGGTGGGAGGGGGCTGTCACTGAGACCTGGGCTTTGTGGAAGCCCCCATGTGAGCTGGGCTTTGAAGGAGAGGCAGGGAGGGGATGAAGGAGTCTTTCCCTACAGTAGGAAAAGCGGGAGGAGGTGGCATGTGTTTAGGAGAGTGTCAGGGTGGGGCGGTGACCTGTCCAGAGTGAGGACTTGCCAGTGGATGCTGAGGAGGCTGGACACAGGAGTAGGGCCAAACTGAGGAAAACCCCTACATGGGGCAGGGAAGCCTGGCTCCAAAAGGGGCGGGGCAGAGAGGAGCAGGGCACTTGGTGTTCATAAGCCGGGTATGCTGCACTGAAGATGAGGTGGCAGGACCATAAATTTGGTGGAGGGGTATAGCTGAAACCAGCTGGGAGTTAGTGGTTCAGTGGATCCCAAATTGGGCTGCAAAATACGGGTACCTGGGAAGCTTTCTTTTCTGTTGAGGCAACAGGAAATAGTAATGCGGCATGCTTCTGCGTGCAGGGCACAGGCCTAGGGGCTGGGAACACAACAGTGTGCAGCACAGGTACATCCCTGCCCTGAGGACCACATGGTCAGCTTGTTGAACATTGGGATGCTGGACACAGGGGACTTCTAGAGCAACTCCTTCAAGGTGCTTCTCATTCTGCTTGTCCACACACTGGCATTTGAGAACCTCCGAGTCTGTGTCCTTTCATCTGCATTTGCACCTGGACTTTGTGGATGCCCTAGAAGTCATTCATTCGACACACATTTTCCCAGCCTGCTGTATCCCAGGTGGTTCCAGGTGCTCAGGTGAACAGGACACAGCCCTTGTCTTCGTGGAGTGTTTATTCTGGTGAGAGAGAAAGGAAATAAGTGAATGATCGATAAAAGCATGTCCAGAGTGGTAGATGAGCCCTGGTGAGGGAATGAGTGGAAAAGGGACACTGTTTCTGATGGAGTGTGTGGTCGGCTGAGTTATCCCTCCACACACACAAAAATATTCATATCCTAATTTCCAGCACCTGTGAGTATGACCTTATTTGGCAAAGGAGACTTTGTGGATTTGATTAATTTAAGGATCTTGAGATGGGGAGATAACCCTGGATTGCCTACATGTGCCTAAATGTGATAAAAGGTGTCTTTGTAAGAGGGAAGCAGAGTGAGACCTGGCCACAGAGGAGAAGGCCCTGTGAGCGACAGTGCTTTGAAGATGGGGGCAGGGCCTGGAGCCAGGACACATTGCCCACTAGAGCTAAAAGGGTCAGGGAGACAAATTCTCCAGAAGGAGCTTCCAGAAGGAACCAGAAAGAACCAGCTCTGCCAGTGCCTTGACAGATTTCAGATTTCTGGCCTACGGAACTGTAAGAGAATAAATGTGTTTTAAGCCACTAAATTTGTGGTAATTTGTTACAGCAGCGACAAGTAATGCACTAGTCCCCCCTTATCCTTGGGAGATGTGTTCTAAGCCCTATAGAAACTGTTTTCTCCTGTACATACATACCTGTGATAAAGTTTAGTTTATAAATTAGGCACAGGAAGAGATTAACAACAATAACTAATAATAGAATAATCACAACAATATACTGTAATAAAAGTTATATGACTGTGGTCTCTCTGCCTTTATTTTTGGGATTTTCCATTTAGTATTTTTGGACTACCTTTGATGCAGAAAGCAAAACCGCAGACAAGGGGGACCACTGTCCTCAGGGGGCATTCAAGGAGGTGACGTTGGGGCAGAGCCCTCTGGCACATTGCAAGGTAGGCTTCCCTGCTGCCATCTGGGCTGGGACCACGGAGCCTGAGCCCACCCAGATCAGGGCCCCGATAAGGGTCAAGAATCCCTTGGGAACTGTGAGCTCTGCCAGCTGCCCTCTGCCTAGAAGTGATCCACAGTGAATTTATATATTTTTAATGTAAAAATGTCAGTTGGGGTATAAATAACCTTTGCTTTTCTCCAGATTTAGCTGAGCATGAATGTCACTTATTAATGAAATGACATATTTGCTTGGCTTTCTAATTTGGGAATTTCTAATAATACAAAATAGCCTACTGGCTTAGGCCAGAACTTGCCAGGATGGCTCATTTTTTGTCACTCAGCCTAATGTTTGTGTCTGGCCAAGAGACTCAACAGTCGAAGCTGGTTTTACATTTGCCACCTGTTCCGGTTTGTGACCCCCGAAAGCAGAGCCTGAGGCAAGGATGTGGGTGCTGATGTTTTGGGGGAGGTGATTGATCCCAGCAAGCAAGAGATAGTACCGGGAGGGTGAGAAGAGGGAATACATAAAGCAGGTCCAGGGGGAGCTCTTAAGCTGAGGGCCACCGTGACTGGCCACTTGGGCTCCATCATGCCGAGGACCCGCTATAGCAGCAGTCCCCAACCTTTCTGACACCAGGGACCAGTTTTGTGGAAGACAGGCTTTCCACGGATGGGGGGAGGCAGTGGTACCACCTCGGCTCCACCTCAGATCATCAAGCATTAGATTCTCATGGGGAGCACGTGAGCTGGATCCCTTGCGTGTGCAGTTTGCAGTGGAGTTCACACCCCTTCGAGGGTCTGATACCCACGCTGATCTGACAGGGGTGGGGGCTCAGGTGGTGATGGAGCGTTGGGGAGTGGATGTGGGTGCAGGCGGGGCTTCCCTAGTTGCCTGGCTCACCTGCCCAGCACACTTGCGGCTTGCCTCCTGCTGTGCAGCCTGAGGGTTGGGAGCTATCGCTCTAGAGGACCAAGAGAATATGCCTTAGGAGTGTCCCTCTGGTGGTGGGCAGGCTGGGGCATTGATCCCAGGGCTGCCCCGGCAGGTATTTCTCTGCAGCCCGTCCTCTCTGTCCCGTGGGCCGAGCCAGGGCTCACAGCCGTGGTGTGCTGGGGTGGGGCACACCAGCAGATGACACCCAGCATTTGGAGAATATCTTGACAGTGCAGTGACGGGGTAGCTGATTGTGCAAGTGTCCACTATGCTGTGGCCTTCTATGCGCCCTTACTTTGTGACTGTCATGAGAAAGGTGAATATTTCAGTTCCTTCCACCAAAAGTTGAGACAGCTACTGAGGTCTGCCCTAATGACTACAAACCATCCGTGTGGTGGAAGATGTTAGAAGAACATCAGAAAAGTCAGAATCTATGGAGAGTGATGGGGTCACAGAGATGACAGGGATCTCAGCGGACAGGGGTTTATCACTGCTTTATACATAGCATCCTCCTTGATGCATGCTCAGATCCCAGTCGGCCCAACCTGGCCCCTTCTCTGAGGCACGAGTCACTTTCCTCCATCTAGGGCTTGTTTTTCTATCTGGTTCTCCACTTCTCTGAGCAATCTGATGTCTTGGCATCTTCCACTTTTTATTTTGTCTTATATTTAGATACTTGCTTTCTCTTCCAACTTCTAGAGTGCAGGACCCGGGGTTTTTATTTCTCTTACCAGTCTCTCTGTACCGTACAAGGAGTGAGGATTTGCAAGATGACCGAGTGATGGGTTGACGTTCTTTAACCTCATGTCCCTTTAAGCTAAATAAGCACCAGCCATGTGACCTTAAGCTGTGTTTATAGTTGTATTAACCTTTCATGCCTAATTTATTGTTACTGATGACAAAGAGAAGAATAAATAAATATCTAGAGCAGTCACCGGGTGGAGAGACTAATCTGTGAGGCTCCAATGGCTCTGTGAGGCATGGTAGACAGAAACTGCCTTTCATGTCCCCAAATAGCCACCTGGACTGGTGTGTTCTCAGCAGGACCTGAACTGTAGTCAGGAGGTTGTGGAATCACTAAGGGAAATGACTTTCCATGTAGCTGTGCCCTTTGGCCAGCCCTGCTCGTGGGATGGGAGATGTTGGACACCCAACTCTGTGACCACCAATTGAAACATCTCCCAAAATGCAGCCACTCCAACAGGCAGCTGGCCACTGGACTGGCCTTTTTCAAGTTTGCATTTAAAAAAAAAAAAACACCCTTTTTTGAAGATTGCATTTTTTTTTAAATGTCTTTTTTAAAAAGTAAGATGTTCCTCGAAGTTGTGGACTGCCTTGCATTTCTGGATAATATATTGCACTCATCTCAGCGAGGAGGTTTAGAAACTGAGGATTCGTTTTGGGGAAATATGTTAAAATTTCTTCTGATAACTTCACTCAGTCTTGGGCTTCAGCAGATGCTCCAGTGACTCCCTTTCTGACCCAGTCTCTCCACGTGCTCGAGGGCAGGACGTGTTGTCTGAAGGGGGTGGCCTGTGATATGCCATCAGGCTAGTGAGTGATAAGTCACTGGATGCTCTTATAAAGCAAGTATTCCACAAGCTGGCTTTCTAACAGTCCAGCAAGAAGGTGGGGGCCCCTGTGACGCCCTTGCAAAGCTGAGTATTCAAGAAGAGGCTCTCAGTCTGTGATGAGTCAGGCGTGGAGGGGAATTTGGGTCAGTGTGAAAGGCTGATTTGGTGGCTCCGGGCTGCGTTTTCCCTCTGGCCTCTTCACTGTTGCAAAGGTCGGAGGTTGCCAGGGTGAAGATTTGACTGGCAGGAAGGAGAATCCAAGAGGTCAGATGGCTGGGATGCCCTGCCAGCCCTGTCTATCCTGGTGGTCCTTTGTCTGTGACAGCTCTCCATGCGGTCAGGGAGGGGTGGGCACACGGCAAGGACAGCTCTGAAGGAGGCATTAGCCGCATGGGGCCCTGGAAGAAAGGAACCAGCACTCAATGCAGGGACCGTGGCGTAGGTGTCATCTCACTTACTACTCATAGAAGAGGCCCAGCAATTCCCTACCCACCTAGCATTGAAGAAGAAGGATAAAACTTGCCTGTGGTAACAGCATTCAGTGAGAGAGCCAGGATTTGAGTCTGAATTCAAATAAGGTCTGAGTCTTCAATACACCAAGTTTTTCCAAGTGTTTTCAGCCCCTGCAAGATATGTTATGAGGCATAAACTCTTTCAAGACTCAGACACAAACTCTTCTTACTCTGATTCAGGCAGGATTTCTAGCTTCTTCCTGCTCTTAAAGACTTGGGAGGTTTTACAACCTGCCATGAAGAAGGAAAGAAGGAAGGAAATGCAACGTTGGAACCCAGTCTTCGGTTTTATGCCCTCACTGGTCGACATCCTGTCTCACTGCACCCTGTTTTGTGTTCACATTGCTTTCCCAAGTCTTTGCTGTCACTCTGTATATTAAGGTTGATGCTGCTGGCTTTGCAAGTACACTGGATTGTGGTCCCAGCTTCTCACTTTTGATCTCAGGTGAGTCTTAGAAATCCAAGTCAGCCTCAGTTCTTTCATCTGTCAAATGGACATGATGATACCTGTCTTGCCTACCTCATGGGGTTGTTGTGATAAATAACCAAGGTCTCCAGTGGAAAGGCACATTATCAGCTGAATATGTTATACCAGTGGCTTTCAAGGTGTGGCCCCTGTGCCAGCAGCATTGACATCACCTGGGAACAAGTTAGAAATGCACCTTCCCAGGCCCACCCCAGACGTGCAGAATCAGGAACTCAGGGTTGGGCACAGCGGTCTGTGCTGTAATGAGCCCCCCAGGTGAGTCCAGGGCACACTAATGATTGAGAACCACTTCTCTCATTTAAAGAATTTCACAAGTATTTCGAGAAGTTTCTGCTGTGTATTTGGCACTACATGTCTGCTGTTTTATATTTCAAAGGAGAAAAAGACAGAGTCCCTACCCTCAACACAGTCAATGGGCTAGTAGAAAAAGTAAAAGAAAAAAAACCCATGATCATTGGATATACCCTCCCATGGGGTAGAAAGCCCTGTTTTACAGTTGAGGGAAACAAAGTCCAGAAAAGTTAGGTAATTTAGCAAAGGTCATGAAGCTATTCTGAAATGTGACCCCACACACTTGACTCACGGTAATATCCTGAGTCCTCTGTTTACTGAGATGTCTCCCCATGTAATCACGGGAGACAGTTGCGAGGTCAGACGCAGAGCACAGGACTCTTCCTTGAGAAGGTCTTCTTCATTACCTTTGAAGCAGTGATTGTTGAAATGTTGGATTCAAACCTTTCACCCTGCTGGTGGATCCCAAA